>NC_090923.1:1369012327-1369333510 GCF_040938575.1 Ambystoma mexicanum
CAGTCCCATATTCTGCTCCAGATCCCGGATATATAGTAAGGTATCGTCAACATACAACAACATTATTTGTGGTGGACCAGCTATCCGGATCCCACGGTGGCCATGTCGCTCGCACACCCAACATGCTAGCAGCTTGATTGTTAAAGCGAACAAGGGGGACAGTGGGCACCCCTGTGGTGTCCCGCGCCCCAGGCGGAAAGCCGCCGACAATCTGTTATTGGTGTGCACCTCAGCCACCAGGTCCCTGTACAGAAGCCGCACACAGCCGATAAAATATTCACCTATCCCCATTTATTTTAGTACCCCGAATAGAAATTTGCATGATACATAGTCGAAGGCCTTTTCTCCGTCCAGGGAAGCTGCAACTGCCCTGGCCGGCAGATTTATCTGTGAGATAATGCCAAAGAGTCTCTGGAGGTTAAGCGCAGTCGAGCATTCCGGAATAAATCCAGACTGGTCTGGATGCACTAGCATTGACATATAAGGCAATAGCCTAGTGGCCAACACCTTCGCAAATATCTTCGCATCTGTGTTTATCAACGACAATGGCCTATATGAGGCCATGTCCTGTGGTGGTGTGTTGAGTTTCAGCAACACCGTTATGATAGCCTCGGAAAGCGTTGATGGCAACCTCTCAGTTTCCAATGACTCTTCCCACAGCCTCGCCATTCTTGGCACCAGTATCAATCCTAATTCCTTGTTTAATTCAATGCCCAGGCCATCGCACCCCAGGGCCTTCCCGGAGGCTAGTATCGTTGTAGCGTCTGTTACCTCTTTTGCTGTGATTGCAGATATACCTTGCTAAGCCATCATCTGAGCATTTATCTATATTAGCATATAGGGACTCATAGTAACCGGCGAAATTCCCTGTTGATGCCCTCGTCTGTGGTCAGCATCTTCCCCGCCCGTCCCCTGATCCTGGTGATATGTTGCATCCCTTTTTTGCCTGAACCCCCGGCTAAGAAGCATCCTGGTTTGTCCGCTTCTCCACCGCTTCTCCATACCTGCATGCTTGTACAAGTTTCACTACGCACCGGACCTCTTGGTCTGCAAGGTCCCAGAATTTTAGCAGATTACCCTTAATCAGCCCCAGAAGTGCTCTCTCTTGTGTAGTCCCATGCTCTATCTCCTGTCGTCTTAAACTTACTTCGACCTCATGCATCTCCCGCCAGACCTCCCTTAATGTCCCAGTATTAGTGGAGATCGAATCCCCCCACACCCATGACTTGAAGGTCTCCCACATTGTGGCATAGTGGAGTACCGACCCCTCGTTCCTCTCGAAGAAGCCCTCAGTCTTGTCTAACAGCGAGAGATGCAATTTGGCATCTTGCAACATCAAGGGGGCCATCCTCCACAACGGTTGTGATACTTCAGTTCCCTCCCATATCAATGTCAGTTCAACTGGTGAATGATCGGAAAGGATCCTCGGGTGGTTCTCACACTCCCTCGCTCGTGTTCCCCATGTAGTGGACAGTAACCAGTAGTCTATCCTGGACTGCACGTCATGGACCGAGGAATAATAAGTATATTCTGCCACCCCAAGGGTTGCGGCCCTTCAACACATCTGCTACTTCAATTTGAGTCATAAGCTGAATGACCTTGCACGCTGCCCTGGACAGCCCTCGCTGAGTGGTTCTAGACCGGTCCCACACACTATCCAGCACTATCCTCTTTGACTCCTGAAAGCACAGCTCTCTCTGTATCAAGGTAATCACCACCCTGGCCTGCATCGAGTACTCTGTGTAATATTATTGACCTCCCCACCTGGGTGCAAATTCCCTGTTTAGTGGCCCTTGAGTATGTGTTTCCTGGAGCATTAACACCCTGGGCCGTTGACGGTCCAGATATGCTAGAATCTTCCTTGCTTTGATGGGATTATTAAGGCCCGGACAATTCACATCATACATTTTATTGCATCACCTGTATTCTCCAGTGGATCTTATAATGCACATCTGCCAGCCCTTCATTAACTGCGGGTCCCACTCCCTACACTCAACAGCAACGCATCCACCAACTTTTTCCTGTAACATAACCCCCCTCCTCTCCCCACCACCTTTAACTCCCTTCCCCAAACCAGGTGTTAAACACAACCTCCCCATTCAGGGCCTCGTCCCTCTCCACACCAGCCGCACCCTAATAACACCTACCCTCCTCTCCTTCACCATCGCCCCCAACCTGATGATGTAGCCCCATAAAACCAGTGCAAATCTCCTAGGGTGCGCTGCGAACAGCAAGTACATACTTATGACAGCCAAGTCGCCCGACCCGGCTTGTTTCAAACATTAGTTCTGTGTATCCTCTATTATCACCACAAACAGAATGTTTAGTTTTACTAGTTGCCGATTCAGTCCCCCAGATCTTCTGGCTCGCCTCTCCCTTCCAGGCCAGGGTTGCGATAATTTTTCCGCTCCATAGGCAGGAGTGCAATGGACGCTTCCACATAGGCCATTGCGTCTGATGGGTTTTCAGTGAAGTGTGTGCGACCTCCGTGCTGGATCTGTAGCTTAGCCGGGAACAAAAGGGCATACAGGACTTGTCTGGCTCTGAGCAGTCTTTTCACCATGTCATATTTGTTTTGTTTGTTTATTTTATTTATATGGCGCACCTGACCCGGAGGTAATTGGGCGCTATACGATAGTAGTGGTTACAAGGCATAGAATAGACAGTTACATGCATGAATACAGTTTGAACATTCAAGGTAAAGTTACAATGGTACATATATACATATTAAACATTATACATATTATACATTGGGTCATAGCAGTAGTATGTGCCGATCACCTAAAGGTTAGTGGTATCAAGAGCTGTTGTTTTATGTTTTATTTAGTATCCAAGTGATAGCATGGCTTCTGAAATTGTTAAAGGTTTGGATGGTTTGAATATTCTGAGGGAGAGTGTTCCAAAGCTGGGCGGCTAATACTGGGAAGCTAGAACCTCCGGCTCTATTTAGATTGTATCCGGGCACCACCAGACATGGTATTTTGGAAGATCTGGTGATTCTGTTGGATACCTTCCATGTGAACTTATCTGTAAGATAGGGGGGAGCTTGGTGGTTAAGTACTTTGTGAGTGAGGCAGATAGTTTTTAGGGCAATTTTGTCCTGTATAGAGAGCCACCTGTGGTGCTTTCTGGTTTCTGATATATGCTCTCTTTTGGGAATATTCAGGGCGGCTCTGAGCACGTTATTTTGCATGATCTGTAGTTTATTTAAGATGGTTTTGTTTGCTCCTAGATAAAGACTGTTGCAATAATCCAATTTGGATTGTATGAGCGCTCTCGCCAGAGTAAGGCAGCTAGTGGGGGATAGTAAAGGTCTACAGGCTCTGATCAACTTGCCGGTGTAGGCAGTGGCCGATGAGGTCATGTTAATCTGCTTAGTTAGGTTAGACTGGGCATCGAGGTAGAAACCTAAAGTTTTTACATGTTTGGCAATGGGTATACTGTTCCCATCGATGACGATATTTGTGTAGTGAGGACTTAGTTTGAGAAGGATGTTAGATGGTCCGACTAGGAGTAATTCAGTCTTATCATCATTCAGGCAGAGGCCATGTGTGGCCATCCATGCCTGAATGATGATGTAGACTTTGTTTATCCATGCAACATCTATATCATAGGTTTCTGAGAGGGGTAGGAGTATCTGGGTGTCATCCACATAATTTGTGTAGGTGACACCCAGATGGTCCAATTTGTCAAATAGTGGCTTTGTAAAAATGTTGTACAAAGTGGGCGAGACGCAGAATCTTTGAGGGACTCCGCAGGTGATGGGTATGGGGTCAGCAGCTGCTGAAGGTGAGAACACTTGCATAGTTCTGTTGGCGAGGAAAGATTGGATCCAGGCAACTGCAGAGCTGGAGAAATGGGCCGCTGAGGATAGGTGGTTACAAAGTATGGAGTGATCCACCAGATCAAAAGCCACAGAGAGGTCGAGTAGAAGTAGGATGGCCATCTTTCCTTTGTCTTTCAGATCATCGATCTGGCTTTTGAGGTCGACAAGTGCGGTTTCTGTTCCATGCTGAGGTCTGAAGCCAGATTGACGGGTGCCGAGTAATTTGTGAGCTTCAAGGTAATCTTGTATTTGCAAGTAGGCTATCCTGTCCAAAATGTTCAATAGAAAGGGGACTGTCGTAATTGGTCTATAGATGGTGGGTATAGCCGGGTCAAGGGTCTGTTTTTTTAATAGTGGTAGAACTCAGGACTGTTTGAGGTTACTTGGGACGGAATTATTAGAGAAGGAGGAGTTTACAAGTTTAGTAATGAAAGGGGCAAGATCTCTAACTGCATCGTTTATAATCTGGGCTGGGCAACTGTCGCCCTTGCAGTTAGATGGTTTAAGAGACGTGATGATTTTGTGGACTTCAGGAATGGTGACTTTTTTGAATGTGAAACCTGAGTTAATGTGAGGGGTAGGGGTAGGAGCTGGTGTAGTGACTGTTAGTTGGGATCTTTTGTCAGCTATTTTGGTCTGCAGTCCTTTGATTTTATTGTAGAGGGCATTTTGAATGCTGGTACACCAGGCTTTATCCTTATTGCATGTATCTGGCGGTGGGTTGGGGTTCTCTAGTTCTCTTAGAATGTTGAATAATCCTTTAGTACTGGAGCTGGCTTGGGCTATTCTGTCATTATAGGTTTCTTTTTTGGCCTGGTTTATCTTATTTTTGTAAGTGGCAGTGATAGTGGCCAGGTTAGTTTTGTTTTCAGGTGTAGGGGATGATGTCCAACGTGATTCCCATTTTCTTTTTTCAGTGCGGAGTGTTTTTAGCTCTGAAGTGAACCACGAGTTAAGATGGGCCATGGGTTTGCTTTTACGTAGTTTTAGCGGGGCAATATCATCAATGGCTTTAGTCATGGTCTCGTTGTAGATGTTAATTAGAGTGTTAGGATCATTGGTGTCCGGTAGGGCATTGAGTAGGGGGGCTACCAAAGGAACTAGAGCATCTGCTGTGATGTTACGTTTATTCCTTGTGAGGCAGGGGGAGCAATAATGGGCTTTTTCTTTTCCAAGTTGTTGATATGCAATTCAAAGGTGATAAGGTGGTGGTCTGACCATACTAGTGGAATCGGATCTAGTGGGGTGAGGGTGCAATTTAGAACCGCAACCCAGTCAAGTATCCTTCCTTTTTCGTGTGTGGGCTTGGTGCTAATTTGAGTATAGCCTTGTTCTAGTAGTGCAGAGGCTAGAGAGATGGTGTGTGGGTCGCTGGTGTCCTTATAACCGAGGTTGAAATCTCCGAAGATGATATTTTGCGCTGTGGGTTTGGTGGTGTCGGCTGCTAGGGCTGTGATATCTTCTTCAAAGGACCCCGGAGGTCCTGGAGGCCTGTAAATGATATGTAGTGTGATAGTGCTGTTGGGTGAGATTTGGAACTTACCTGAGAGATGTTCACATGATGCCAATGTCGTAGGGGTGGGTAGACTTATGTTGAGAGTGTCTTTAAAGATAATGGCTATTCCTCCTACGCGAGCCGTGGGTCTGTCTGCACGGAGAATGGAGTAATTATCTGGGACAGCTAGGGCAATAGAAGGGCCTGTTGCCTCATGCATCCAGGTTTCTGTCATTACAAGGAAGTCAAGGTTATTGTTCACAATCATGTCGGCAATCTCAGTTGCATGTGCTACCAATTACCTGACATTCAGTAATGATCCCTTAGTGGGCTGTGATTGTAGGTCCTTTGTTGGTGGACTGGGGCTAATGTCCCTTAGGTTGTTCAGAGGGGCTGTGCATCTTTTCTTTTGGCGCCTGCGATTATTCTCAGTGGATCCTAGGCGAACTGCGCGTATGATCTTATGGGAATATTCTAATGCTGAGTGCCTGCTGGACGGTAGTCTGCTTGTTAGTCTCTCGTTACGCTTAGAGATGTCAGGAGGGGAGGCGGTTGAGGCTATAGGCACAGGGGGCAACTTATCATGTGTAGTGCACATAGTGGAGGCTGGATGTAGTTTGGTTGTGGTTAGTGCGGGAAACGGGGGTAGTGTGGGAAGGAAAGGTGTAGGGCAAGGGATAGGGTAGTGACGGGGACATCTCAGTCTGCCTAACCCTTCATCAAACTTAATGTAATGACCTCTGGTGCAAAGGGTGTCAGATGGTATAATGCAGAATGGGAACATAGTTAAAGTTAGCAGTGCCTGCATTCTGTTATGATAATGGGCAACTTTAGCGTGAGCTTGCTGATACTGGGTAGTTTATAAGGCACAAATATACTGCAACCTAGAATCGAAATTTAGCAGGTAGGGCTAAATAGATAATCAATATACAGTCAGCTGTTAACATTGATAGCAGTAGGGCGCTAATCACAAATATAGTGCTGGGTTAGATTAGGCTAAGATGCATGGAGTAGGTGCAAAATCGGCTGAGGCTTAATGAACATTAGTTTGGGCTAATACAAAAGCATAAACAGAGCACACCTAGATTCAACTTTAGCATTGGGAGCCAGAGTGGCGCTAATTCAAATGAGCACACCTAAGTGCAACTTTAGCATTGGGAGCCAGAGTGGCACTAATTCACATGAGCACACCTAGATTCAACTTTAGCATTGGGAGCCAGAGTGGCGCTAATTCAAATGAGAACACCTAGATTCAACTTTACCATTGGGAGCCAGAGTGGCGCTAATTCACATGAGCACACCTAGATTCAACTTTAGCAATTCAAATGAGCACACCTAGATTCAACTTTAGCATTGGGAGCCAGAGTGGCGCTAATTCAAATGAGCACACCTATGTCCCAGATATGATCTGTGTTGTATCTGGACCCCGGCTGCAAAGTCAGGGTAAATGTGCACATTGCTGGCCTCATATCGAAGCATGCCCCTCTCCCGGGACAGCTTCAGGACAAGGTCCCTATCCCTATCATTAACATTCTTGCTATTATTGTGCAAGGAGGGGCCCTGGCTTGGGGTCCGGCGTGAGGGTGCGATGTGCTCGTTCAACCAAAAACAAATGTGGGGAGAAATCTGTCGCTCCAAATAGGGCCCACAACAGATTTTCAACAAACGGCTCCGTGGGCCCCTTGCATGCTGTCTCTGGCACTCTGAATATGCGCACATTATTGTGCCATGAGCGCGTCAAGATCGTCGCACATACCGCGGATCTTCGCCATTTCTGACATTAGGGCCGATATGGCTTGCTTATGTTGGCCCATCCTGTCTTCCACTTCCCATTTCAGGTTTCTGCCTCAGTGATACGGCCACTTTCTTTCTCCAACTTGTATTTCAGTGAGCCCATGGCTGGCATTATGTCATCCAGTTTGACATTGACTGACATGAAGCCAGTCTGCTTAGCTGATCTTCCCAATTGGTGACAGGCAGCACTCGTGGATCTTCGCTCTGCCCTGAATCTTTGGGGTCCTTGCCGGGTCGTGGGTAAAGGAATCCATGGGGTCCCGCTTCTTCCCCGCCCCTTTCTTCATGTCGTCTCCTGGCGGTATTGTCTCTTTCGACCCGATCTCTTGTTCTCAGCTGTGTGCCATGTCCAGCTTTGCCTCAGTCACCCACACCTATCAACTTGTCAAAGGATATCTTGGGTAGTGGCTCCTCTTGTGTGTTATCCTACTACATCATTCTCAATCAGAGACACCGATTGATACTCAGGATATTCAATGTTCTGACTTGCCAGTGCTGCATCAAATATCTGAAGGGTGAGCTCCTCTACCCTGATGTTGGCCAGACTATCCCTCTACTCCCCACACTTCAGAGGGTGGACCCAATAATTAACTGATCAGTATTGTGAGACTGACAGAGCCCTTCTTTTACTCCTGTGCACTCCTCGCCATTGACTCTACCACGCAGCGGGGCCTGGACCTTGCTCCCCACCTGTGGTGGTAGTAAACTGGCCTCCTCCAGCTCACTCCATGCAGGGTGTTGTCTCAGGTTCAGTAGGCCACCTTCCTCAGCTCTTTACAATGGCAGTGTAGGATTTGTCTGAAAGTCTCGGCCCCACATGTGTCCCTGCTTTCTCGTCACTTATGTGAGTGGTAACCTTTACCGAGGATGTGCAACACCAGGATCTGTCTTACATGTCCTGGCCCTTCACTTGGCACCTCGCTCTCCCCAACTCCTGCGTTAAGCTCAACGAGGCAAGTCTGGCACTGTATTGCCTGGTACTCCTTACCGGCCCCACTCGGACCCAGCCGTTCCTATGCTGCATTGAGATCAGGGAGTGGGGCAAGGCCGACAGCCTGGGGTGCTGAGGGGGGAGAGACCATCCTCAGGATCTTGTCCTCCTCCTTGGCCTCCGGGTGGGCGTGCAATACACTCGCCACCTGCCAATGTTCGGGACTGCCGCTGGCGGTCAAGCCCTTCCAATTGGGACCGCTACTTGAGCACCTCCCAGGTCTCTGTACCTCGTTCTGCGGGGCACCTCAGGCATATGTCCTTCTTGGAACCTCAGGCGTATGTCTTTTTCCCACTGGGGCTGACAGCCCTCTCGGATATTGCCGCTCCAGGGAGAGGCTCAAACCAGGCCACAGGGGAACTTCGGCTCAACCCACCCTCGGCTTCTGACGCCCCAGGCTCAGTTTGTAGGCACTCCACATTCATCGGAAGCGCCTTGGGCCAGTATTCTGCTTTCTCAGCGTTACAACTGCCTCTAGCACATCTGGGGTACTGTCAATCTGAGATGTTTAATGCCAGTACATGGCAGATGCCCCCAGCTATCGCCTCCTTCTCCTCACCCGTTGTTCGATGGCTCACGGAAGGATATTTCCTGATTTCGGATGTTGCCAGGGACAGAGCTTTCGCTCAGGCCGGCATTTCTCCTGCTGCTCAGCAGCACCACCTGGCGTTTCTACTTCTAAAGAGGTTGTTAACGTAAGCCCCCATCCTGTGTCAGCCAGATACCTCCAGACCCTTCATAGTGGAAAGTGATGCATCAGAAGCAGCAATAGGGGCAGTGTTGAAACATGCTCAAGAAGACAACAAGGAACATTCTGTGGCATATCTGTCAAGAAACCTGCCTGACAGTGAATGGCATTACTCCATACTGGAAAAAGAACTTTTGGCAATCAGACAAGCATTTGTGGATTGGCGCCACTTGATGTTGGGCTCTTGTGCTGGTTCGTACTGATCATCGGAACCTTCAAGTTTTGAAATCGATGGAGTGCCGTAACAGCCGACAGGCCCGGTGGGCTTACTTCTTTGCCCAATATCAGCTCAATCTCTTTTATGTCCCTGGTACACAAAATGTACTTGCAGATGCCTTGTCCAAGAGACCTGACTATTTGGACAATGCGCCAGTGCAGTACCCTGTGTTTCTGCCAAAGACAGTGTTTATTTGTCACATAGATCGTTTTTTGGATCTGGTACAAAATGACACAAGGCTGTTCCAAGAGTGGCAAAACCTCTCCAGAACTAATCCCTGGAAGTTGGAGATCAGGGACGGATACATATTGAAAAAAGGACATATTTAGCTACCTTCAGCAGCTACCCGGGATTCTGCCCTCCTGATGTGCCATGATAATTTACCTGCTGGGCATTGAGGCATTAAGGCAACAATACAAACCCTACAGCGTCTATTTTGGTGGCCTGCCATGACTCGTTCTGTAAAGGAAGAGTTCTGATACTGTGTGGTTTGTGCACAAAATAGGCACTCTGGAGACAAGCCCGTAGGACTACTGGAACAACCTGCTCTTTCTTCTAGACCCTGGTAAGTGTTTGCCACCGATTTCATCGTGGACCTACCCCCCTCTAGGAACTGTACCACCATAACGGTCATGATTGACACCTTTTCAAGGATGGCTCATTTTAAACATTTGGCCAAGTTACCTTCTGCAGCCGAAATGGCAACTATTTTTCTTACTGATGTTTTCCGGTTGCATGGGTTACCATCTTCCATTATTTCAGATCGAGGTAGCCAATATGTCCCTAGATTCTGGTCACATCTTTGCCGTCTATTGGGCATCAGGTGAGCGACGATTGGGTATCTCTGTTGCCGGTAGCCGAGTTTGCTTATAACAACTCCACTCACTCCTCTCTGAAAGCCAGTCCCTTTCACTGCTGCTACGGATTTCATCCTTCAGTGTTTCCTTCCATTACACAAATATTCTGTGAGGTCCCTTCTGTGGATCGTTGGGTAACTGGCATTAATTCTACATAAGCAAGCAAAGTAACAGTTGGAACAAGCCAGAGCTTCAGTTAAGAAATACTCTGACAAAAGGAGGGAGGACAGTCCTGCATACGGGCTAGAGAAACAAAACCGTGTGTCACCACACGGTAGCCCCACATGCACTCCAAATGGGAAGATATCCCTGGTATTGCTCAAAAGTCTATCTACCCTGCACTCACAATGATGAGAAGCACAGGGGAGTATAGGCAAAGACCTAGTAAATGTGTTTTAGGGAACAAGTATTACACAAACAGTTAATAGGTGTAACTCTCAAAAAGAGAGTGGGTATGCTTCCGTGGTAGGATTTAAGAACTTGGCAAAATAAGCCAGTGTTGTAGCTATAAACACTTTCAAACAAGAATGTACATATGTGACAAAAGGATTTTCTAATACAGAAAAGTATAATGTGAGAAGTACAGTTGTGAGTCCAAATGGGACTCCACACTTGTTACAGAAATCTCTATAACCCACTGTCCAAAGTAGCACAAAACATAGAATCGCTATTTGCGGAATTTCATAAAAAGAAAGAGAAGCATCTTCAAAGCAATTTACAGTGACTAGTGTTTACAACATTCACACTAGAGCTTTTTTTGGTAGATCATCAAAGTCCATTTAGACCATTCCAAACAGCACCCTTGAGTTCAATTAGTTTCCAACGAGTTTTGGATTACTACAGAATCCATCCTCAGGACTATGGTTGCTATTCGTTCCAATTCTTTCAAATATATCACAGTTCTGATCACTAGAAGGTAACAAAAAACACAATCACTAAGAGTTTAGAGTTTTTTACCACAACTAAATAACTAATAGTATTGGGAGGATCACAAACCTCGTAGTCCATCAACAGTAGTTGTCAGGTGGTAGGATCAGGTTCGCAGGACCACAGTGAACCACTGGGTCCGGCTGCAGATAGGTGTCGAACTCGAGGATACCCGATACCCTGTGGGGGGTGAAGGATGGGGTGTGTGTGAATTAAAAAATGGAGAAACTTCGCTATCAAATAACATCATGCTCCTAGGGCCTCTCACTCAATCTCATGTGCATATGGCACACCATTATAGACTCAGAGCTGCTAAAAGCTCCAAACAAACTGTCCCAAAGGGGAAGGTTAGGTACACACAGGGTGACTCAACCAAACGTAGTTAGGGGCTTCCAACCCGGAGAACCAGGCGCCCCAAATCGGCGGTCTAAACTGCATCACAATGTAAGATGTTGTGGCGTAATGCTAATGCTAACGTGAAGTAACCCGGCTTCCCATTGCAGCGCGGGACACAAGCGTATCTAGACAACACGTACGTCTCATAACTCTCAAGAATATGCATGAGTACAAAACTCATGAAACACCTGTACAGTGACGGCTAGATTCAAAAGAAATCTGCCAGGAAAATTTTGGCCACCAGGGGGCGCACGGACGATGATTGCCTCCGTGTGAGCTCTTAGCCCACGGGCCCCAAAAGTGACCTGAGCCCCCACTTTTGCCCCCCCGGGCCCAACAACGGCAGATTAAGTCATTGGAAGCGCCCCCCCACCCCCTGAGTGAAAACCCGACAAAAATTGTACTTGCAGAACAGGAGAAAGCTCAGTTGGAACATGTCCCCCTCTTGCCCACGAGGACACCAGCTGGAGACGATGCCCGCGGCGCCCGCCTACTCCCTCTGCTTCCCCCGCGGTGGAGCCGCGCCAGGCTGAGGCGCCGGAGGAGGACGCGGACACCCAGCCGCCTCGCCAGATTTCACAGGTATCAGGACAGAACAAGGACACTAGCTAAAGCCAGATCCGGAAGCACCCTTACCCTTGGAGGGGCCCAGATTACTATCTTCCAGGACCTTTCATCGTTGACACTGGCCCTACGCCGCCTCTGTGGTCCTCTCACGAGATGGCTAAAATAGCAAGGCACAAGATATAGATGGGGATATCTCGTCTCTCTCGCGTTTGAACACAGGAGCAGGAAGATCCTACTCTGCTCCAAGGAAGAGATCCGAGAATGCATCGCCAACCTCCTCGGACTGCCCTCGGGTGAGGGAACCCAGAATGCCCCTGTGCAGGACAGATCAGGATGGGAACTTCAGGGCCCGAGAAGGAAACGAGTAAAGGGATCCAGGAAGTACAGGCAACCCAATGACACACCGGATAGCAACAAATGACACTGCAAACCCAAGCGCTATACTCCGGCGACCTTTGTTTCCACGGTACCCGCAGGGGACATACCTACATTCTGGACCACGGCTCTCCTGTATCTCTGATTTCATCATCCGACAAGTGAACTGCCTGAACCGCAAACGAGAACTGCCGAGGGACGTAGACGCCAGAAACTGCATGTATCACAATATATATTTGCCTACAGTTTAAATTGTTGGTGTTCGACATACTGCCGTTTGTTACACAATTTCTATGAGAGGAAGGGTGGGGGCTCAGAAATGCTATGTTGATGTTATTAGTTGATGGGGTCGTGCGGTTACGACCCCTGCTGGTGGTCCGACAGTAGACCGGCTGTTCACATCCAGTCCAACTCGGACGCCATCACAAATAGACACAAACCCTCATTGAAGAACCAAAGAGCAACGCAAGAGAGCACAGGGCAAAGGGTATGATGTTCAATACCCTACAGGGGTGGGGGGGGGCACAGGGGATGGCACAGCCTCAGGTAAAGCCTCAGTTAAGGAGAGGCAGCTACGACATTACTTCCATCAAGGCACTTTCCTATAACAGGCAGCGTGACATTGGAAATGCTTGCTATGAACTTGTCAATGTCCCGCAGACATAACGAATCAAGTGATGGGCAGGGCATACTTAAAATTTGCACGCTGAATGTTAAGGGTCTCAACTTCCCCACCAAGAGATCATTGGTAACTAGAGAGTTCAAGAGAGCCAAACTAGACATACTCTTCTTACAAGAAACCCGATACAGAAAGGGAGAAGAGAGGAAGGTTTTATATGCTAAACTGGGCTCTGAATACTGGGGCTCTGGCCCACTGAAGAAGGCGGGAGTCAGCATATTAGTCAACAAAACTATCCGATTTGAACTCATGAAATCATGGATGGATGTCAGTGGTAGATTGCTGGTCCTAGGGGACAGGATACAAGGCACTGTCGTCATCTAGCGGCGATATACGCCCCCAACACAGGACAAGATAGATTCCTGCAGAGGATAATCCCGAAAGTCATGAGCGAAGCAGAAGGCGACGTAATGCTTGGTGGTGACCTGAACACGTGGATGGATCGGGAACAGGATAGACAATCAGGACGCACCTCTATGCCCCCCCCCCCAGCGAGCACCAGACGCCCACCGGTTGCAGATATGATGGCTGCCTACAATCTTACCGATGCGTGGAGATATACCAATCCCAACCGAACTGGCTTCACTTTCTTCTCAGCGCCACATGCGACCTTTTCCAGAATAGACTATATATATCTCACTGCAGATCTCATCACAGCAATGACAGAAGCCATTATAATCCCTGTCTCATGGTCAGACCATGATATGGTCACGGTCACCCTTGATCAAATAGCCCTCCCTCGCAGATGCTCCAAATGGCGCTGTATCAAGACCCTCTTTAAGGACCCAATTGTTTCGGGATCAACTAGAGCAGGACATCACCCAATACTTTGAAATCAACAACACAGGGGAAACTTCCATGAACACAATTTGGGAGGCAGGCAAGGCGACCTGGAGAGGGCTTCTTATTAAAGAGGGAGCAGCGAAAAAAAGAGAAAGACAGTTGATAGAAAACAGGCTCTGAAAATAGATTACCCAACTGGACCTCTTGGCAAAGTCAGCTCACCAGGATAGACTACAAAAGATTAAAGAGGCCAACGATAAGAGGGAGGAACTTACTGCAAGACTGGAGTCACACATGCCCGCAATAATCCACAACGAGCAGGTGGGTTTCATTCTAGTCAGACAAGGAGCGGACTCCACCTGGAAAACCTTGCACCTAATTCACGAGGCACAAACATCGTCGAACAAACCGGCGTTACTCTCGATTGATGCCGAGAAGGCGTTCGACAGAGTCGAGTGGCATTTCCTAGAGGCCACATTAAAGAAGATAGGCCTAGACCCCACACTCCGTCGAGGGATCAAAGCAATCTACACATCCCCAAGAGCCTCTGTCATGGTGAACGCCCAATTCTCCCACTGGTTTCCCCTCTGAGGGGCACGAGACAGGGATGCCCCCTCTCGGCAATACTTTTTGCACAGTCCCTGGAACGCCTAGCCGTAATGCTGCGAGCAGATCCTGCAGTAGAAGGGATATGGGTGAATGGCAAAGAATATAAGTTAGCCTTGTATGCGGACGACATTCTACTCCATGTGTCAAACCCAACGTCGTCCATCCCGCGAGAGATCCAGCTGAAAGAGGAATACGGCACACTCGCAGGATTCAAGATCAACAAATCCAAATCCATTGTCTTCCCACTCCACGATCCAACTCCGGAACATCAAATCGCCCTCGAGCACCTCGGGCTGATCATCGGAGGCCCAACACTGAGATACTTGGTGATCAACTTAACGCAACACCTCGACGATCTTTACGAAGCCAACTTCCCTTCACTTCTCGTAGCCCTCAAGATTGATCTCAAAAAATGGAAACAACTGACAATCTCCTGGATGGGACGCTTAAACGCAATTAAAATGGTGACTCTCCCACGGTTCCTATACTCCTTTCAGGTCTTACCCATTACAATCCCAAAGCTCTTCTTCAGACAAGTCAGAAAGGCCATACTAGACTTCCTCTGGAATGGAAAGAAACCCAGAATCCCCTATGATGTCTTAATATTACCAAAGGACTTAGGAGGAGTGGGTCTGCCGGACATAGAACGCTATTATCAAGCTACACAGCTCAGAATTCTAATCCCACACCTGCGAGATAGGAAGGACCTCCAATGGGTCCAACTGGACAACGACGTTTTAGCCAACGTAACTCTGGCAGAATGGCTATGGGTACCCAGACCGAAACTGACGAGAAAACTGCGTAACCACCCAATACTGGGCACAATGTGGAGTATATGGAAGAAGGGGAGAGCAATGTTGGGAGTCACCACGTGACCTTCACCCCTGAGCCATCTCTGGTCCCCCGGGATCAGAGAAGAAATCCCGGAACATGCTAGATACCAATCCTGGTTCGATGCCGACCTTGAGAGAGTCGGTCAGCTGTGGAGAAAAGGGAAATTCATCTCAATAATGGATCTGGAAGAAGCTCTCCAAATCCACCCAATACCAGTCTTCCTGTACCTGCGATTGAAGGGCGCCTTATCCAGGAAGGAATGGAAGGCCACCACACAGAGAGAACTAACGCCTTTTGAGATGACCCTAGACACGGCTACCACCTCCAAAAGCCTCATAGCATGAATGTACAGAGCTTTAATTACCAAAGACAACGCACCAAGCCACCGTCTCAAAGCAAGATGGGAACGAGACTTCGCCAGAGAGTTTGACCAAAAAGCCTGGGACAAAATTTGTGAGACGCCATCCAAAACATCAATTGCAGCCCAGTATAAATTGCACGCTATAAAACTGCTTCACAGATGGCAGTATGATCCATACAGACTGTCTAAGATGTTCCAGACCTCCAGCCCGAGATGTTGGCGACAATGCGGTATGAATGCCGACTACTGGCACATGTGGTGGGCCTGCCCCAAAGTTCGCATTTACTGGCAGGAGCTCCTGGGATGGATCAAACAACTGGACGGCATAGAGAGGGAATTGACACCTCTCCTGATCCTTTTTGGCCTCGAGGAAGAAGACGACAACATGATCAGGGTAAAAGGTCTGACATCCCCTCTGTTACTCGCGGCAAGAGCTGCTCTAGTGATAAAATGGAAAGCTCCACGCCTACCGGATAAGAAGGACTGGATACAAATAGCCACAAACATGTACACAATGGAAAAAATAACTGCAATACTACATGACAAAGCCGCAAGACAAGAGGAAGCCTGGTGCGATTTCACCGCACAATATATCCCACGTTCAACCACAGATGACTCAACACAGCAAAGATCTTAACATTTAACCTACGCCACCACTGGCGGAAAGCAGGACGACCCACTGCCAATAACCCTTGCCGTCACAGTCCATATTGGAGATCTGTGACGGCAAGGGAAAGAGGGAGGAACTACGGCAACTGGAGGCAGGTAACATCGCACACAAGCTTCAAAACCTGAAGCAGAAACACTATGAACACGGGGATAAGGCGGGCGCCTTATTAGCAGCAAGACTGCGAGGTCAACGTCAAGAGCAGTGGGTGCCCACAATCCAAACAGAAGGGAGCTCCTGCGAACCACTTCCCCCCAGCGTCCCGGAAGCCTTCGCCGACTTTTACGAAGAGTTATACACGTCACGCGCTGCTTCGCATCCAGAAGCGATAAGTGAATATATGGACAAAATTCCACTGCCCACTCTTCCATCTGATACTGCAGATACCTTGGAAACCCCCATCACAGGAGAAGAAATTGAAGAGGCAATCAAAAGACTCCCAAAGGGAAAAGCCCCCGGAAATGGCGGGTACACGGCAGGGTTCTAGAAGACCTTCAAAGATGCCCTTCTCCCATTCATGGTTGACCTATTTAACAATATCCTCCAATCTGGTGTGGCACCCAAATCCTTCTCCAAAGCATTGATAACTGTCATCCCTAAGGAGAGTAAGGACCCAAAACTGTGTGCTTCCTACCGCCCAATATCCCTTCTAAATATCGATGCCAAAATTTATACGAGAATCCTTACTGCAAGACTGGAGTCACACATGCCCGCAATAATCCACAACGACCAGGTGGGTTTCATTCTAGTCAGACAAGGAGCGGACTCCACCTGGAAAACCTTGCACCTATTCCACGAGGCACAAACATCGTCGAACAAACCGGCGTTACTCTCGATTGATGCCGAGAAGGCGTTCGACAGAGTCGAGTGGCATTTCCTAAAGGCCACATTAAAGAAGATAGGCCTAGACCCCACACTCCGTCGAGGGATCAAAGCAATCTACACATCCCCAAGAGCCTCTGTCATGGTGAACGCCCAATTCTCCCGCTGGTTTCCCCTCAGCAGGGGCACGAGACAGGGATGCCCCCTCTCGGCAATACTTTTTGCACAGTCCCTGGAACGCCTAGCCGTAATGCTGCGAGCAGATCCTGCAGTAGAAGGGATATGGGTGAATGGCAAAGAATATAATTTAGCCTTGTATGCGGACGACATTCTACTCCATGTGTCAATCCCAACGTCGTCCATCCCGCGAGCAATCCAGCTGATAGAGGAATACGGCACACTCGCAGGATTCAAGATCAACAAATCCAAATCCATTCTCTTCCCACTCCACGATCCAACTCCGGAACATCAAATCGCCCTCGAGCACCTCGGGCTGATCATCGGAGGCCCAACACTGAGATACTTGGTGATCAACTTAACGCAACACCTAGACGATCTTTACGAAGCCAACTTCCCTTCACTTCTCGTAGCCCTCAAGATTGATCTAAAAAAATGGAAACAACTGACAATCTCCTGGATGGGACGCTTAAACGCAATTAAAATGGTGACTCTCCCACGGTTCCTATACTCCTTTCAGGTCTTACCCATTACAATCCCAAAGCACTTCTTCAGACGAGTCAGAAAGGCCATACTAGACTTCCTCTGGAATGGAAAGAAACCCAGAATCCCCTATGATGTCTTAATATTACCAAAGGACTTAGGAGGAGTGGGTCTGCCGGATATAGAACGCTATTATCAAGCTACACAGCTCAGAATTCTAATCCCACACCTGCGAGATAGGAAGGACCTCCAATGGGTCCAACTGGACAACGACGTTTTAGCCAACATAACTCTGGCAGAATGGCTATGGGTACCCAGACCGAAACTGACGAGAAAACTGCGTAACCACCCAATACTGGGCACAATGTGGAGTATATGGAAGAAGGGGAGAGCAATGTTGGGAGTCACCACGTGACCTTCACCCCTGAGCCATCTCTGGTCCCCCGGGATCAGAGAAGAAATCCCGGAACATGCTAGATACCAATCCTGGTTCGATGCCGACCTTGAGAGAGTCGGTCAGCTGTGGAGAAAAGGGAAATTCATCTCAATAATGGATCTGGAAGAAGCTCTCCAAATCCACCCAATACCAGTCTTCCTGTACCCGCGATTGAAGGGCGCCTTATCCAGGAAGGAATGGAAGGCCACCACACAGAGAGAACTAACGCCTTTTGAGATGACCCTAGACACGGCTACCACCTCCAAAAGCCTCATAGCATGAATGTACAGAGCCTTAATTACCAAAGACAACGCACCAAGCCACCGTCTCAAAGCAAGATGGGAACGAGACTTCGCCAGAGAGTTTGACCAAAAAGCCTGGGACAAAATTTGTGAGACGCCATCCAAAACATCAATCGCAGCCCAGTATAAATTGCACGCTATAAAACTGCTTCAGAGATGGCAGTATGATCCATACAGACTGTCTAAGATGTTCCAGACCTCCAGCCCGAGATGTTGGCGACAATGCGGTATGAATGCCGACTACTGGCACATGTGGTCGGCCTGCCCCAAAGTTCGCATTTACTGGCAGGAGGTCCTGGGATGGATCAAACAACTGGACGGCATAGAGAGGGAATTGACACATCTCCTGATCCTTTTTGGCCTCGAGGAAGAAGACGACAACATGATCAGGGTAAAAGGTCTGACATCCCCTCTGTTACTCGCGGCAAGAGCTGCTCTAGTGATAAAATGGAAAGCCCCACGCCTACCGGATAAGAAGGACTGGATACAAATAGCCACAAACATCTACACAATGGAAAAAATAACTGCAATACTACATGACAAAGCCGCAAGACAAGAGGAAGCCTGGTGCGATTTCACCGCACAATATATCCCACGTTCAACCACAGATGACTCAACACAACAAAGATCTTAACATTTAACCTTTGCCACCACTGGCGGAAAGCAGGACGACCCACTGCCAATAACCCTTGCCGTCACAGTCCATATTGGAGATCTGTGACCTAAGGATGATTGAAGATGAATGCCATGCAGCCTACATCGATTCAAAGTAGCAACGCCTTGAAAGGAGGAGACTTGAGAATCAGGAGGGAGGGAGGGGGGAGGGGGCAGGGCTTTCATTTTCTCTCCTCATTGAAATAATGAACGTTAATGTTGATAAATTTGGTTAAGGTGGACTTGAACACTGACGTGAGATAGCTCTCAGTGCATAATATGTACCCCTCTGTATGTTCAAATCCAATGTTAAAATTAATAAAACTTAAGTGGAAAAAAAAAAAAAAGAAATCTGCCGGGCGAGTACTCACCTCGCTGTGTACGGAGAAAGCCAGCCGTCCGATGAATAAGCGCAGGGCTGTGTGACTCTTGTGTATATTGGTTGCCGTGCCAATTTCACACATGCGCGCAAGTGCCAAAGGCCGCCATCTTGGAGTGGGCAATTACGAGCCCCGTTCCGAGGGGTGTACGGTCCGGCAACACAGCAGATGTCAAAAGACACCTGGGTCGCAGGAACCTCAAGATGCTATACTTCTAACAAGGTAATGTTAGCATCTCAGTGCCGTGTACATGCCGAGTTGGCGCTAGGGCGTTGAATGTGTAGGAAATGGTGGACATTTGTAATTGACTCAAGGGGTATATCAAGTGCACATCAGTGGAATTACCTGGAGGTGGGCATAGGGGGGGATGCAGATCAAAGTCTGCTGGGGCCCCCATGGCCACCTGATTCACTAGTACCAATGTGTTGTAATTTCCTGGAGGTAGGCATTAGGGGGAATGCACATTGAGGTCTGCTGGGGCACCTATGGCCACCAAGTTCATTCATGCAAATGTATTTAAAGATCACAACATACTCAAATGACTTCTGTGGTCTATTAAGACAGCCAAGAGATGGGACATCGCTAGATCCGTGTGACTCGCAACCTATGTCATATCCATCAACAGTCAGCCCAAGTGTAAACGATAGACATCAAGAGGCAGCCATCTGTCTCTGCATTCTGCCGCACTAGAAACACCTGAGCTGGGCATCCAAGCCGTTCACATTCTAAAGGTTATTTAGCAGCACATTCCTATACAGAATAGGTGAAATTTGCCAAATTAGTTAGTGGTGTGTCATTTACATCAACAGACGACCAGGGTGTAGCAGATAGCTAATGAGAGTCAGATGTCTGTCTCTGCAATCTGCCGTACTTGGAACCCCTGATGCGAGTATCCAAGCTGTTCACAATCTTAATGTCATCTGGCAGCATGTTCCTTAACAAGGCATGTTACTTGGCGAAGCAGGTGACAATTGTCAAGGACAGTTCTACTTCTAGTCAACACATATGCCAATACCAATCTACGTGGCAGGCAGGGGCCAGTAGATTCAAGGGGTTCCCAAGTTATGGCTAGCGATTGTTAAACGAAACACATCAAATCAAATTCAAGGTTCATATCTCTTGGACTGAGGCAATCCAGCAGCTCAATCCACAGGATTTCTCTCTGTTGGACCTTCCTTAAGATATCACCACCCCTTGACCCCAGTTTCACTTGTTGTAGTATGACGCATTTCAGTTGTGCCACTGTATGCCTGGCTTCGGCAAAGTGTACCGCTACTGGTGATTTCTGGCTCTTGGTACGGATATTTGATCTATGTTCTGTCCAGCGTATCTTGGCCTTCCTAGTGGTCATCACCACATAGTAGAAGCCATAAGGACATTTCAGGCCAAAGGTAACATTCACTACATCACATGTGCATGAATGTTTGAGCCAGATAGGTTTACCCGAATGAGGGTGTCTAACACTGTTACCCTTAATAACATTAGCACAGTGTTGGCAATTCAAGCAGGGGATCGTGCTCCTGAATGTACTCATGTCAGATGTCGGAATTTGTAGTTCTGCTTTAATAAGGCTATTAAGCAGCGCCTCATTGTTCTTATATGCAAATGTAGGTGTTTGCGGAAAGAGTAGTTGTAACTGTATACGGTACCAGGGATTTGGTGTAGCTTTCTTCAAGATATATTGCTCGCCACCTTTGTTCCACTAAACTGTCCCCACGATTTTATGGACCATTCAAAATCGTCAAAATAATCAATCCAGTTGCTTGTCGCCTAGCTCTAGCTCAGTCATGGAAAAGTACACATCCAACATTCCATGTATCCTTGTTGAAGCTCTATGTTCCATCCAATTACAGTGCTTGAGTTTCTCCACCAGTACTGACTGAAATTCACCAGTTGGAGTTTGAAGTCTCCAGGATCTGTGATTCCCAATACTGCATGGGCCACCTTCAATATCTAGTGGAGTGGAAATGGTATCCACTTAGTGAGTGATCCTGTGAATCTGTGTCCTATGTTCACGCACCCATCTTACTCAGACACTTTCCTCAGTTACATCCAGGCAAACCAGGTGGTGCAGGATTTCGGAGAGGGCATACTGTCATATGATACCGCCGTGGTCGCTGTGGTCGTCATGGAGACTGATGCCATGGCTAACCAGCGCCATTTCTTCCCCCAACATGGTGCTGCTTGGTGTTGCAGGAAAGCATTCAGTGTGCTCTAGTTCTTTATCCACGGTGCTGAATGCTGTTCCTGTTTCCGCCTGCATCAGCTTATCTCACACGGGCTGACGCAGCTCTCCACCTCTCAATGCTCGGTATTCTACCCGGTTCAGCGCATTGTAAGTTCTATTTGCCCTTGATTCCTTATTCTCCTGGCCCCCTCCTGTTTCCCCTATCTGTTTATTCCCAGTAGCTGTCTCCTTGGTTGCCATTTGTTTTTCCAGTGTTGTGATTCTACTGGTTCCTACTTTATTTCTCCTTCCTGGATTGGGGATCCCTGGCCTTCATTTTTCCCCCAACTTCACCTGGATTCTCATGAACTCTGTTTACTTGTTCCAACTAATTCCTGGTCTATCACGTTCTGGGCTTCTGGTCTCATGCTACTGGTAAGAACACTCCTACAGGATTTTTTGTTCCACCCCTTTTGGGAGGTTCCTTTTCCCTGTATTTTGGCTGTCTGCTCCAGGGGTCACCTAGCCTGGCTTGGTGTCTTTCAGGCAGGGTGGCGTGGAGAGGCATGCCCCTTCCTGCATGACACAAGATATAAACAAAAGTCATCTCCGAGGAAGCCTCTGGTGAGCTCTCTTCCTGAAACCGACAAAAGAGCGAGATAAAAACAGTTGTCCCCAGATTCTTTACCCCCTGAAGGGGAAGGAGAAAACAATGCTATATATGATCCAATTTGATGAGATCCTCCCTAGCCTGGTGGGGAGATCTTCAATGACAGTGGAAGAAGCCATCAAGGGGCCCCACAGATAGGAAGGTTGATATTCTTAGGGAGGCATATTGCGGAATTCATGTAGCTTTCATATCAGCCACCTACTCCTCAAACAGAGCAGAGACAACCCTGGGAGGGCTAAAATTGGAAAAAAAGGTGGTTGAAGATGGAACAGATCCCTTCCGATTCTGCAAGTAGTCAAAATCCAAGTTGAGTTCTTGTCGGACTTTGCCTATGATGGTGTAAGCCTCAGCAATATCCAGGGGCTCCATTATCACTGGTAGACAGCACCTGCATATTAAGGATTGGAGAATGGATTCTGAACAAAAGAACAGTGCAATGAGAATTCCCTTTTTAGGGCAGATGGCTTTTGTGGACATGTTTGAAGACGAGGTCCATGCTGTCTTCTAAGCTGGTAGGCATGTGGGGAAGCTACAGAAGTCAGAGCTCAGACCCAGAACTTCCCTTAATGCCAATTGTCTTGCAACAAGACCCAGTACTCCGGGGCCCCCTACTACAGGGCAGAAGTGGCAGTCTCAGCTCCTGCCCCTTTCAAACAACAGAAATTCTGAGGCCAGGCCAGTTGGATGTTGCCTGCTGCACTTCTGCACCCAATGGAACCAGAGTTCTGGTGACGCCCGGGTCCACAAGGCTGTGCGTGGGGGACACAAGATCAAATACTTATCCCTGCTGAGGTACCATTCGGATACACCACTCTTCAGAGGAAGTGCCAAGAGGAGGGCAATGTGCAGGCGATCCAGCAACTGCAGGCAAAGAAAGCCATCAAGAAAGTCCCCATGAAGGAAAAAGGGAGAGGTGTACACTCCATAGTTTTTCTGGTGCACAAGCTATCTGGGAAGTTCAGACTCAATATAGACCTGAAATTCTTGATGGAATGTCTACAAAGGATCACCCCCTTAGTACAAGACAAGGGCCCTCATTACGACCCTGGCGGAATACGAAAAACGATGGCGGAAATGTAATACCGCCATCGAATACCGCCCGTTGCGATCATGACCCGTCACCGTAAAGTACGATGCCATTAGCGACACCGTAGCGAACGCCAACGCTAACTGCACCAAGTACGCGCACGCGCGCCCTGCAAAACCGCAATATCCGCCATGGCGCAACGGTACGCGAATGCTGACCCCAGCGGACATTCACCTAACGCCATCAAGCATGGCGGAAAGTACCATTCCGCCATGGCGAGAACTACGGCATCGCGAACCAACCGTAATGGCCCTACTGAGTGCCTGTACTCCACTCCCTGGCCACATTGCACAACTCCTCGCAGGCGCAATGCAGTCACACCATGCAACCAGCGAAATGTACAAGTCACCCATGCATGCCAACGAACAAATGCATGCAGGGGCCCCAAGTGCCCTGTGAGTGGCCATCCACAATTGGCAACACACCATTGCCGTACTGATGCAGCACAGGCATCTGAAGGTGAAAGTACACCAAAACGAACAGAAAATTCCATGACACAAAACAACAACAGTCCCCCATCGCTTGCCACCAGTGCAAATCAACATCCAAAGCAGTAACCTGAGGGAGACTGCACCAGCCCTGTACACATGCCAGTAGTCAAACCAACCATCAGCATAAGGACGTACCACACAACTGTACCCAGAAGCCGGAACCCAATGCAGAACACCTCACAATACATCGCGCCACAAATCGGAATATGCCACATTACTAGCAAAGAATAACGCTACACGGTAAATATCTGAATATAAATTTAATGCACATCAAAATCACCAAGCCCATACAGCCATTAGAACATAAAATCACAAATGATCAGCATTACTGTGGGCTGCATCCGCAATAAATGACCAGCTTCCCCATGTGTGACGCCCTGTACCTTCATGGCACACAGGGGCTACATCAACGTCCAAAAAGGCAACATGGAAGCGCCTAGGACCGCAGGGCCGTCCCATGAAGTAGGCACTAGTCCAGCTGGAAGCTAGGTATGCTGCACCTAGCAACTAGTACTGCGTAAGGGCATGTGGGCCATTGGCGATCGTCCCATAAGATCGTAATGGTGCTCCACTGATTAACTCGAAGCTGCAGGTGTCGACTGTAGAAGCCATCTGCAGGAGTGGCGTACAGATGGCAGCGGCAGAAGGGGAGGAGATACCTGTCACCCAAATGAAAAAAATGATAGTATGGGCATCCGAACTCCATATGCATTACTCACTTCATTCAACACACCAAACCTACAACCATATGCATGCCAGCCCACTCATAAGGATCAATTGCACCCAAAAATCACTTGCGAATCATTACGACACAAATCGAGGTGAATACACTATTTCAAACGAGTGTCTGTGTGCATGCGCCTGTCAGAACAGGATCCATCAGATGGGATCATCAACGTGCATAGACACAAGTGATTGAAGGCGCGTCGAGACAGGGAGGGTTCAACAAGGGCAGACAGACGATGGTCCCACTATGGCAGCCTTGCATCACATAGCGCAGGGGAAGGGGACAGATTCCAAATAGGCATGTACATGGCAGACTCCCAATTAAATCATCTTTCCATGCATCCATTCATCATTCCCTCATCCCGTAATGAAAACGCCTGAATATTCACTCACATAACATTCGAAATTTCCATAGAGTCTGTGCGTAATGCAGCCTTCAAAATCCACTGTGCTCCTGCCCGGATTCCTTGTGTAGTGAAGTCACATGTATTTGGGAACGTCCTGCCTTATCGTCCACTACGCCATGGCGCATCCCATTCAGACCATATCAATCATTGCATTCCCGTCATGGGCCCTGTCCCAAGGACATTCAACAATAGAACGTTACATTTCCAGTCAGACCTGTGGGCGTCTCCACGCCGCTAGTTGAAAACCGAAAGTGCTGTCCTTCGAATTCCTCATTTGCAACATCACGTTGAAAAGGCATCTGTGAACGCTTGTATTCACAAATACATGTATGCAGTGCGGCTGTGTGTGAAAATGGTAACTGGCCTCAATCACTGATGGGACTCCCCGCCGTCGGAGAACGTCGGTACAGTGCTGCATGAGGGTCCACCGTTGATCGAGCACTACATTCCACTGACCCTTCACAAGTCTGCTCGCGAATGCAAATATAGTATGTGCAACAATGGGACCATAGCAGAATTAACATATAAACCAATATTCCACAGCCATCGGGATTAAGAACATGATTGCAAATGCAAGATGCCATGCGTCGAATTGCAGCGTCGTGTGCGGGACGTGCTCGCACGAAAGGCATTGCAGCTGACACAGGTGGAATGAATCACCACAGGTGAAGGCTATACAGCCTGAAAACACATAAATTGCACACCCAACCCCCTCCCCCAACCACACCCACTCCAGAATGCTGCCGGCAGGACTAGCGATGTTGGGCCTGGGGGACCTGATTGCACTGCAAGTACTCCAACTTCAAGAAGAAGACGGACGCCAACTACTACAACAACCGGCCGCACAGAGGAGACGCAGGAGGAGGAGGAGGAAGAGGAGGGCAAGGCATGGCCAGCAAGCCCCACCAGCACAGCCACTACCACCACGCAGGCAGCCCGCAATCCCACGCCTCCGAGCTAATCCGTTCAACCTCACAGCTGAGCAGATCCACACCCTCTACCGTTTGGACCGGGACACCATAACCGCCATTGTCGACATGACACACGCTGACCTTGTCAGCATGATAGATAGCCCAACCGCCATCCCACCCCTACTGAAGGTGGTGTCTGTACTCCACTTCCTGGCCACAGGCACCTACCAGCACACAGTCGGACAGTTGCATGGCATTTCACAGCCACTATTCTCACGGACACTATTCCAAGTGCTTGATGCCCTCCTGAAGCACTCAGACGACTACATCACTTTACCACGCTCGGAGCAGGAGCTAACAAACACAAAAGTGGGATTCCATGCACTTGGCGGCATACCGGGTTGCATTGGTGCCATCGACTGCACCCATGTGGAATTGGTTGTCCCACATGCCATGGAGGCCCAGTACCGCAACCGGAAACAATTTCATTCTATCAATGTGCAAATGGTGTGTGACTCCAACAGGATCTTTACACATTGTTCTGCCCGATTTCCGGGATCAACACATGATTCTATGGTCTTGCGGAACTCTAGAATACCACGCTACATGGAGCGACACGCAGGGCGCCGATCCTGGCTACTCGGTGAGTCTCATTTAATGCATGAGTATGTGGGGTAGGTGATGCGTGAATGACCTGGTAGGAAGGGGGGGGGTGCGTACGTAGCAATGACATTCCACAAACATCCTTTCTTGTCCACATACAGGTGATTGCGGGTATCCACTGAAGAAATGGCTCCTTACACCAATCCGGAACCCACAGGACCAGCATGAGGAGGACTACAACCATGCCCACTCACGTACCCGTGTGGTCATAGAACAGGCATTCGGCCTACTGAAGGCTTGTTTCCGCTGCCTCAGCAGGTCTGGCGGGGCACTCCTGTACCACCATGAGAGGGTGGCAAAGATGGTCATGGCATGTGTCATGCTACACAACATGTGCGTACGTAGGAATGTGGCCATGCCCCCCGACGCAGAACTGCTAGCACCTGAAGATGGTCATGATGAGGGTGGGGATGTGGCAGCACCTCAAGGGGTCCGCGAGGCACAGGAGGCCCGTGAATTACGGCAGAATCTCATAGATGCATGCTTCTAGCACTCACGCCTGGTGGCTGTTACATGGACACGGGACTTGTGGCACTGTGTGTGTCTGGGACATGCACAATATGGACTGTACGCCAGGATAGGCCTCGTACACAGAGATCAATGTCCACACATCTCATAGGATGAATATGAAGATTTGTATTGCAGATGTGAGAAGACATTACACACCCAATCGACCCGCCACCCAAAGAAGCCCAACACACCCCCTCCACCCTCCTACCTCCCCCCCGAACACCAGTGTCCAATGACGCTCATTGTCAGTGGGCAGACGCTATTGCAAGCCCCCTCTCCGGGTATCAGGGGCACCCCTGCCTGTGGAGCGCCGGGTCCTCCCAGATCTACGTTGGGGGCTGCCCTGGACGGAACTTGCAACGGATGATGTCTCTGCCTGCTCACGTCCATGCATGTCCCTAAGGGTTTGTGAGAGCTCAGTGAGCACACGGCGCACAGCGGCAAGTTCACCACATACGTCTTTGGACGTCGCATGCAGTTCACCCCTCAGGCTCTCGGTACTTCTCTCCATTTGTGCCCTTAGTGTCTCTGTACTTCGCTCGATTTCTGCCCTAAGTGTCTCAGTAGATGTTTCAATGGCTGCCTTAGAACCCCCACATTCATCAGCATGCTCCTTGAGGAGCGTGGCCATTTGCTGCTGTTGCACTATCATCTGCTCGAGGGACTGTTGCCTCTGCTGGGCCATGCCCATTTGCGGTGGTGTCACAGAGGGGCTGGACGCCTCATGTTGCCTTGCAACAGGCCTTGTTGGGGTTGGCCAGTCGTCGTCTTGTGGGTGCCCCTGCGTGGTGTCCTCATGGTGTACGGGATGAAACATACAGGGGGATTGGGACAGGTCATGGATGGATCCTACATCTACAGCACCGTTTTCTGTGTCGGAGCATGCTGGCATGAAAGCAGTTTCACCTATGGTGCTGCTGCCACCAGAAGCAGTGCCTTCTGTGGCATCCATTGGGGGGACCTGTGGAGCTGCTGTTGTGGACATGCTGGCTGCTGGGGTGCCTGTTGATGTCCCCTCCAGTGTGCTGCCACTCGATTTGTGCAGCTGCCGTGCCTTGATCCGTGCAGCTGAGGTGGAGGGTCTTTGGCCGTTGGTCTTGGCCCTCTTTGCAGGTGTGCTGGTAGGGGTGTCCTGAAGCTCGTCGTTGGAATCGGACCCTGTGGTGGAGTAAAGGAGGGCGAGCGTTATTCATGGGTCTGTGGTGATTGTAATGGCAATTGTATCACATGCATTGGGGTGGTACCTGGGGGTGATTTGGGTCAGGGCCTTGGAGGTGGTCTCATTTTTGTGTGCATTGGGGATGCAGTTATTTTGCAGTCTGCAGTTAGGGTGTGCATGCTGCACATGTAGGGTGTGTTTTTTGGTTTTTTGAATATTTAGTTATTTGATCTGACTTTTAAGGGGCGCTGTCATGGCATTGTATGTGGTCGTTCTCCTGAACATGTGTTTCTATTGCACTATGGGGACACATGGTACTTCACATGGTTGGTAATTGGGGATTTGCCATAGTTTTATTTGGGCCACCTACCTGATTCTTCTGATGTCTGCACTCCTTTCTCCATCCCTCCGACTCCCTCTATGCTCTCCATTCCGATGGTGGAGGCACAGATTTCTTCCCAGGGGGTCAACTTGATGGGTGATTCCGATCCTCCCCCGGTAGCTGTGGCAATGTTCCGGTTGGCAGAGAGTATGCTCCGGACGCGTATCCGTAGGTCGTCCCATCGCTTTCTGCATTGCTGTGGGTTGCGGGGTGCGGTCCCCACCGCACTTACCCGCTGTGCCACCAGCGCCCATATGGCCTTCTTGTTCGCAAGTGCCGTCCTGGTCATTTGCGTGGAGAAGACGACGGCAGCGTTCTCCTGGAGGGTCTCTGTGAGCACGGTGAGTTCCTCGTGGGAGAAGTGGACCTGCCGCTTGCGGTCGCACGCTTTTTTAGCAACTTTTCCCATATTGATTTTTTGGACTGGGGTGGCTAACGGGTTGGGATGTGTCTCAGGGTCGGATTTTAATGGTTGTGTTGGGATTCTGCTTTTATAGGTGTACGGCGTGCTGTTTCCCGTTCCGGCCCCATGTTTTTACTTCCGTTTCCGTATATTTACGGTGACCGTATTTTGCGCTGACCGCTCATTACGGTGACCGGTAAGATGGGTGGCGGAATTGCACCTAGGGCGACGTACGACGGCGGTAAGGGGCGTTTTGGGGTCATTTCCGCCATCGCGGACTTTGCACTTCCGCCATGGCGTAATGCTCGTGCCCGATGGGTCAGAATTAGCCGCACTTTCCTCCATCGTGCAGTGGCGGAAACGCTATTTACGCTATGGCGGTCATGTCAGTTGATTTCCGCCAGGGTCGTAATGAGGGCCAAGGACTTTTAGCTTCTCTGGGCTTAAAGGATGCTTATTTCCATGTTCCAATCTGGAGACCACACCAGCAAGTCCTGTGGTTCGCAGTGGCCAGGGAGCATTTCCAGTTCAGGGCACTCCCCTTTGGGCTGAAATCGGCTCTACAAGTTTTCACCAAGGACACAGGACCCATTGTAGTGGCACTCCATCTCCAGGGAAACCAAGTGTTCCCTTACGTGATCAATAGGCTCCTCAAAGCCCCTTCTCAGGACCTTCTAGTTCAGCATGTGAAGTTGAAATGTGGCCTTCAAGAGAGCATGGGGTTTCTCCTCAACTGGACCAAGTTTCAGTTACAACCAACATAGGACCTTTAATTTATAGGGGCATGGTTTTGGACGTAAAGTGCTATTGTGGGTCAACAGGGCCCTCATGTTACAGACTGCATTGACACAATTGCTGTCCCAGTCTCAAGCACTTCCAGGTACTTCCTTATGGTGCAGGGCCTGATGGACTCCTTTGTCTTTCGTGTCCCTTGGGCCAGGTTGCATTTGAGGCCCCTACTGATCAACCTCCACACGTTCTGGAAGGAAGACTCCTTGGCTTCGATGCCCTGGTCACTGTGGAATGATCCCTCCAGTGGAGGCAACAATGGGGACATTAGATGACCAATCTCCTGAGAGGGTTTCCGTTGCAGCAGTAGCTGCAGATCATTTTTACCACTAACACCAGCAAGGTGGGCTGGGGCCTGTAGTACTGGGGCAAGTCCAAAGGGGACTGCGGTTGGAACAGAAGGCAGCTCAATAACAACTAACTGGAGGAAGCTGGCTGTAGCCTTCTGGGCCCCCAGGCATTCTCCTCAGCACTCTAGCCTTCTGGGCCCCCAGGCATTCTCCTCAGCACTCGGGGAGAAATTGTTCCCTTCCAGTTGGACAACACTGCCACAGTGACATATGTAAACAAGCTGGGGGGTTTCCGTTAGAAATCCTTGGTCAGACTGGCGCTGAGTTTAGGGCTTTAAGTGCAAGTGGACCTGCTGGCTCTGTCAGAAGTCCACATCAAGGGAACAAGACAACTTAGTGTTAGGCTCAGCAGATATTTTCCTTTGACCGACTGGGAGTTGAAAGAGAGTGTCGTTCAGAAGATCTGAAGTCTCCGGCCATGTCGAACCTATTTGTCTCATCCATGAATGTCAAAGTTCCCATGTTATGCTCCCACTTCCCCTCACCAAAAGGTTGGGGTGTGGAGGGTGTCGCCCAAAATCAGGGACTCCGAGGCAGAAGTTATTTTAGTGGTTCCCTTTTGGCCCAGCAGGAGTTGGTTTCTGCTCCTTCTGGATCTGGCTGCAGCTCCCATGCTTCCAAACCCCACTGAACCAGTGCCTGTGTTGTCCCCTTTGGGGTTGCCCGGTTAAAAGAAGTTGGCTGGGGAGGTGAAAATTGAGAGGGCAAGGCTAAGGTTAGCGGGTCTTTCTGGTGAAGTGACTTGCTCCATCCATAAAAGACCCTCCAATATGAAGGGATATGAGGGGCACTTTGATTCATGGGCCCTCATTACAAGTCAGGCGTTAAGGGTTTAACGGCGCCGTCGGCGCCGTTAACCCTTAACGCCTGATTCACACTTTAACGCCTGCTTTTTGCAGGCGTTAAAGTCCAAGGCGCTAAGCGACCTTGGTGCTAATTACGGCACCGTAATTTACGGTGCCGTAATTAGCGCCTTCCCCATCTCCATTATGCCCTATGGGGCAAAAAGGGGAATGGGGAAGGGCAAATGGTGAATGGGGAATTACCGCCCCACTCACCTTGGAATGGGGCAGTAATTCCGCCATCCACCATGCCGGACTCCGGCATGGGCCATGGTGCTAATAGCACCATGGTCCAGCGCCAGAGTCGTAATGAGGCCCATGGTGTTTGGTTCAGGGCTTCTCTTTTTCCACAGGCCCTGGATCAAGTGTTCTCCAGTTTCTCCAGTAGGGGTTCAACATGGGTCTATCAGTTTCCACCCTCAGGATGCAATGGGCCACCATCCACTCTTTCAGGATCTGGGTGAATGATACTTCTGACCTCCAGCGTTTAGTGGGTGGTCTCCTGAGGAGTTTCTCACTTTCCAGGCCTTTGATAGAGTCTAGTCTGCCACCCTGGGATCACACCTTGGTTCTTAAATATTTGCAATGTCCTCCTTTTGAGCACCCGGGGATGTCCATCTGAAATATCGGACACTCAAAATGGTATTTTTAGCAGCCAATGCTTCTACTAAGAGACTGGGGGAAATCAGTGCTTTGTCTTGTAAGGCCACATATTTAGTTCTCAAATGCCACCCCTCTTTTGTACCTAATGGGGTTTCAGAATTTCACAAATCACAGGACATTTTTCTGCTTTCCCTTTTTCCCAAACCTTCATCCCGGGAAGAACAACTCTGGGCATAATTGGATGTCAGAAAGACTGTGTTTACATGCTTAGAAAGGAGTAAGGCCTTCTGTTCCACTACCAGTTTATCATCTTTGTGGAACCTCCCTAGGGAGGAAGGCAACGGTACCCACCTTCACTGGTTAAGAGACACTAGCTCCCTAGCTTATGTCAAAGTGGGTTCTATTCCCCATTCTGTTGTGCAGGGGAGCCTTGCCGGGGGGTTGTTGGCATCCTTGGTGGAGACCAGTGGTCTTTCCATTGATGACTTTGCAGGGCAGCAACCTGGGATGATCTGAACACTTTCATTAGACACTATTGACTTAATCTGCATCATCAGGAGACGGATGCCTTTGGAACTGGGGTATGGAGTGTGGCACTACTACAACTTATCAGACATGGGAAGGGGCTGACTCTCTGTTTGGTTGTTGTATAAATCTGGTGATGGTGGGTACAGATACCTTTGCCTCGTCTGATGATTCCTGTTCTAGACTCATTTGTAACCAAGAGTTGGAATAACCCACATGTAAGTACTGGGATGAGGATGATGGACATGGGTTTAATACTCAGATTACTTACTTGCAATCTCACCACTTCTAGTCGAACTCTACCTCGTCCCAGTACTTCCGTCCCACCTTTCCCTCCTGACTGATAATATGGTGAATGGGACTTCCAATGTAGTTGATAATAACTGTAGATGGTCGCGGGGGAGGGCTATTATGCCCTGACAGGAAGAGGCAGGCCGGGAAGGAGAAGAAAAACAAGTAAAAAGGGGTGTCTGAGGAGAGTACAGATTTTCCATACATTCGTTACAGAAAGTCATGATTCAATTAAAGACTCAGAGGCGAAAGATTATGCTCTGAACTTCTCTTTTCTGCTCGTGCAGCAAGTTAACAAGTAAACAATTATGAAAAACCAATAACAAAAAACTACAATTCCCAGCAGAATGCAATGAATTTCGTAGTCTGTTTTTCATAGGCTCATAAAATCACGTGGTTCCTCAGTCCAATCACACCTCATCTCATCTCCTATAACACCTGCAGGAACCATAGTCTTTCCTCTTTCTTCTGCTGATCGAACATCCAAAACTTGCGCCCCAACCGGTAGACGACTTTTTAACTTCACCATGTTCCACTCCCAAGGTGTTGTTGTCTTCTGCTCTGCTCCTGTTGAAACATGCATATACTATTACCTATCTCATCATGAACGGGTGGGCAATCGCATAACAACATCAGTACAGTACCATTTACAACATTACATTACTCTTCAAATATCATATTTACACACTTATGACTGTAGCGATTGAATTGAGTGGAATAATCTTTCGCCTCCGAGTCTTTAATAGAATCATGACTATCTGTAACAAATGTATGGAAAATCTGTATTCTATGTCAAGACTCAGAGGCTCAGATTATGCTTGTTCAAAGCTTACTTACCACCAACGACACTACTTGATCTACCGGTCTAAAATAACAATTCTTAAAAGTTTCCTCATTAGACCAGTCTGCCGCCCTCAAAATATCTTCCAGGCGGGCTCCTGCCATAAAGGCTGATGACGCCATAGCACCCCTCGTGGAATGTGCTCCAAACTGACCCACATCTATGCCTGCCTCTGCCATGCACCATTTTACCCATCTAGACAATGAGGCTGATGCTACCAATTTAAAAGGCTTCCTAACACCTATCAACAATTAATATTTCCCATTGGGCCTAACCATATTCGCCCTGGCTTCATACACTTTTAAACACCTAACCGGACATAACTTAGGTTTCCCCGGGAAAGCCATATACTCAACTGATTTAATGTTTGTCTTTGTCCTCTTCTCTATATAGAATATTACCCCTGAAGGTGAGAAGGATTTCCTATTTATCTGTAAAACCTTCACATCAGACACTCTCTTGCATGAAATCAAACATAACAAATTATTTCACTTAGCCCACAGTGCTTTCCTCGAAAGATTCTCATTGTCTGGCCAACCCTCAAACATCCTTAATACCACGCTCACATCCCACAGGCGAGAATATCTAGGTGTGGGAGGGAAGGAGTATTCTTTCGCTGGTCCCCAAACCTGGAGAAATGCATCCGTCGCTGTCGCTTCCGCATCCGGTCTCCAGCTGTAAAACCTGGAGATCCACCTGTTCAATCTCGACACAAAGAAATCCGTCCGACACAGACCTCTCCGATGCATTATCTCCTGAAATACTGAAATACTGAGCTGTCCAGTTGCCAATCTTCAAGTATCTCGAATTTCAGTCTGCCACCAGATTGAGATCTCCCGGCAGGTGTTCCGCTCTCACACTGACTCCCCTCTGGAGGGATAGTTGCCAAAACTCCTTGGCCATCTCTGTTAGCATCCTGGACCTCGACCCGCCCAGTCAATTTATGCATCTAACTGCCGAAACATTGCCCATCTTTAAAAGAATGGCACATTTCACTCCTTCCCGAGTCCAACAACGGACTGCGAAGGATCCTGCCAGAAGCTCCAGGCATTTGATGTGTAGACCCAACTCCTCGCTCGACCATCTCCCCCCGGTCGATTGATCTCCACATCTGGCACCCCATCCCCATCAACTGGCATCTGACTCTATTACTAGGTCCAGGGATGAGCCAAATATCGCCCTGCCATTCCATGCCTCCATGTGGCAATACCACCATTCCAGCTGCAACTTCGCCTCCTGCGACATAGCCACCTTTGTTCGTAAGATAGACCCCTCCTGAGATGATTTATCTTTAACCTCTGTAATGCTCTGTAATGCAGAGGTCCTGGAAATACCGCCTGAATTGATGATGACAGACGACCTACCAACCTTGCTATCTCTCTCAGTTAAGTTTGTTGTCTTGTCATCATACCCTTTATCTCCTTCTTTATGGAATTCACCATCTCTAACGGTAGTTTGAACGAACCTTGAGTTGTCTCTAAGATGAAGCCTAGGAATTCCATCTACATTGCTGGTTCTAGCTCTGACTTCTCCCAGTTTATCAGAAGCCCCAGCTGCTATAGCAAAACTGTAGTTATCCGAATCTACTCTACCAGAATCTCCCTGTCCTGGCACATCAGGCAGATGTCGCCCAGGTAAATAATCATTCTGATCCCCTGTTCTCTCAGGTAATCTACTACTCGTTTCAATAGTTTGGTGAAGCACCATGGAGCTGATGCCAGACCAAACGGAAGACCTTTGAACTCCCATATCTCTCCTTTCCATAAGAATTGTAATAGCCTCCTCTGATCCCGATGAATCGGAATCGTTAGATAAGCATCTCTGAGATCTATCCTTGCTAAACAATCTCCTCTCTGAAGGACGTCTCTTAAAAGGTGAATCCCTTCCATTTTGAAGTGTCTGTATAATAGAAAACAATTCAGCCCTTTTAGATTTATTACTGGCCTTACCTTGTTTTTTGCCTTCACTAAAAACAGGTTGCTTATGAAACCTCCCTGACCGTCTGAGGCTGGGCCTATTGCGTTCTTTATCTTGAGTAACCCTACCTCTGTCCAACAGATCCTCGTCCTGTTTGCTGAACCTTATCTGCCTTGGCAATGTTACATGTGACGGTTCCTGCCAAAATTCCAACTGAAAACCTTGCACAGTCTGTCTCACCCACGCATCTGAGGATATCTCCTCCCATTGTTTTACATGCAACTCCACTCTTCCTCCTACTGGAGGGATGCTCAATTCACCCTCTTCACTGCTTTTATTTCTCTCACCTGAATTATTCTGGTGATGCTGTCTACTGTTACTTCTCCAACCTCTAGCCCTGCCTCTTCCCCTGGAAGGGAAGAAAGGGTTCGACCTTCGGTCCTCCTGTTTCCAGTTGGATCTGTCATTATAGGACCTTCTGTATTGATCGCGGCTGGATGAGTGTCCTTTCCTCCTCCAGCCCTGTCAAAAAACGTTCTCCCGAAAATTTCCTTCAATGAAGATTGAGCTCTGTCCATGGACACATATGTGCTGGCCAACTTCGCGATATCCTTAATTAAGAGGTCTCCAAATAGCTTGCACTTTGCCGCTGCACCTTGTTCTGATGAAGCTAGCTCACCTAGCCTAGAGTCTAGCTTCATTAAAATGGACCTCCTCCTTTCAGTGGCCAGCGGCGTGTTGGCATTGCCCAACAGACATAGGGTCCTCTGCACCCAACCAGCCACAATGTCCGGATCAAGGGGCTCCTTCTTTGTTTTGGCTTCCTCAGCAAGCTGTCAGATTCTAGTAATTGGTCCCAACATGTCCAAACGTTTATCCTGACAGGACCTCCAGGACCTGTCAATTCCTCTTTTCACGCCCCTGCCATATCTGCCCAGGAACGTGATTATCCTGTCATCAACCTCTGGGGTTTCAGCCACCCCGTCCGGAACCCTCAGCCTCTGGCATTCAGCTTTTCGCTTGCTTCTCGCTTGCCTGCTCTAGGGTGTTCTCAATCTTTTCTTTATATATTCTGCAATCTTTTCAGGGGGGTCCCACTCATTAGACCTCGGATGCACCAACTCGTCTGAGTCAAATTCGTCCTTATGTGGGTCCTCCTCATCCCTCCTGCCTTTCTTGCCCTTGGGCTCCCACTCGTCATCATCTGGGGAGGTCTGACTCTCTGATGTAATGTCTGTGTCCGATTTCAAACTGCTTCTCCAGTATTCCTCATCAGATTCACTTGAACTTGTGACCAGCCTCTCACAAGACCTCGCCTTTCTCTTTTCCGCTTTGGATCTGTGTGATGAACTCGGGGGGGTCTGGGAGCTACAATCCCTGTGGGTCTTTTTCCTACTTCCCCCTTTCTTCCTGTGCGCCTTGCCCTGCAACAAAGCTGCCAGGTCCTGTATTATGCCCCTCTCCCTATGGGGCCTCTCGGCGCTATCCAGCCTTTGAATTGCTTCGCTCATGCATAAGCCTCTCACATGAGGACCTTCTGAGCCCTCTGAGTAATCACTCATTGTTCTTAACTGTGCCGTGTAATATATATGCAGTTTACCTAGGCCGCCCCTGTCAATTATGTTTTTATTTGTAGCTAGATGAGTCTTTGGCAATGATAGCAGTTTTTCTTGAGACTGTGCCCGTCAATAAGAGACTTAAATCAAATACCTTTCCAGGTATCACCTCCCCAGTCTGACAGCTTAATGAGGGGTCTGCTCTCTAGTTTACCTGGGACTGGGCCCGTCACTCATATGCAGGTCAGCAGTGGCTTTCCAGCCCGCAGCGCTGCCTTTCAGCACCAAGTGTCGCTTGCTATCTGATTTATAGAGCTTCTACTTGCTCCTCTTTCCCCCGAGCCTCGCGTGTTGCGTGTGGCTCAAATTACTTTGAAATAGTTTGAAAATGCATTCTCACTGACTCAAATGCAACTGACACCTTCAGTAACGAAGTTCGCAATGGCGCCGGAACCTCAAAGTTCCGTCGCGCCGTTGCGAACTTCTGTTCTACAGTGCCTCCTAACGAGGCAACCCGAGACGCCGGAATATGCAATCCCGTCGCGTCTATAAGCGGATATGCTCCGCCGATTCTCTCACGCGCCGTTTTAGAAGCGCCCTAACCTCGCGGGTGCGCTCCTAATGACTCTCAATAAACATCATCATTAACACCTCAATGTAATGCAAATAAAACAAATGTACTTATCTCGGCTGCTCGAGCAGCAAAGAAAGAGGAAGGACTATAGTTCCAGCAGGGGTTATAGGAGATGAAATGAGGTGTGATTGGACTGAGGAACCACATGATTTTATGAGACTATGAAAAACGGATTACGAATTCATTGCATTCCGCTGGGAATTGTAGTTTTTTGTTATTGGTTTTTCATAATTGTTTACTTGTTAACTTGCGAGTAGTAAAGAGAAGTTCAGAGCATAATCTGAGCCTTCGAGTCTTGACATAGAATTAAGGTACTTCCCAGGTAAATACTGGGGCAAGGAAGACTAGGACTAGTAGTAATGAAGATTACCGGTAAGTAATACTAGTACTCCCTCCTATTCGGAGGCCCCCTGGAAACTGTGCTTGGCCCCATCGTCTACCATCACTTCTTCACCTCTCGCTCTTGCCCCTTCTTCACATTTTCCTAGACTCCTGTTGTCTGGCTGTGGGTCTCGTCTGTACTTACTGCTTTTCTGTCTGACATCCGCCGACTCTCACCAAATTGGACAGTCCTGGATTCTCCATGGTTTCCTTCCCCGCATCTGTGTCATGCTCCTGCATTATCCTCACGGTTATGGATGTAGACAGGGAGCCTGTCAGCTTTATCCTCTGTGACGCTTGCATCAGTGACGCTTGCTGGGGCATGCCCTGTGACCTCACCTGCTTTCCGGGGTCTCCTTGGCACATGGCCCTGCTGCCATGCTATCCTCTATACCCAGAGCATGTTTCTCCGGTCTCAGTGGGACCATGCAGCTGGATGCTGCTGCCCTATTGGAACACTAATACGGAAACCCTGTCATATGACACAACACTGGTGTGCACGGCACCAGAGCAACATTGCCTAGCAACCATATAACAACCTTGTTCTGACTATAAAAACAGCCAATTACGGGCATTTTGTGCATCTCAACTCTCTCGTTGCCAGGCTCCTGTGCCTTCCTCTTTTCTCTGTGCATTCGTTCTGAATATTTCTGACGAGTGTTTCTTCCTTTTTTGCCTTTCTACCTATTGCACTGGTCTCAGTTTTCTGTGCACTTTTTCAGTGTTGTGTGATTACGCTCTTTATCTCTTGCCCCTGTTTGTTTCTTTTGCCTTTCTCTTGCCTGCAATCGAGTTGCTTGCCGTCCAATAATGGTGGCACCCGAGCCAGTACCTAGTACTGTCCTTGCACCACATTAATCTGGGATGCCCTCCTGTGGTGCGTGGAGAGTGTTCTTGTTCTCTGCCTCCAAGGTTTTTGTACTCTTGGTGGGCAGAGGCAGGGGCTTCCCTCTGTGCTACAAATCGGTGGCTCCGGTACTGGTGAACATTGCAGTGATGCCCACCAATCGGATGTCAAAACCAGGTACGCACCAGAGTGAGATGCCTACCATCTGGTTTACAAGAGATGGAGGCCATACACGAACCTATGGATGAAGTAGGAGCACTGCGCCAAGAGATGGCTCTTTAAAACAAGAGAACCAAGCCCTGAGGGATATGTGAAGAATCTGATGGTATTCTCCATAGAAAGCCCTCCATCTTGATGAAGTAGAAACATTTTATTTCACTAAAGTGAACTACATGTTCCAGAAACCTCTAGGGACTGACATGGAGAAGAGGGCTGCTGAGCAATGTAGAAGTGAAGGATAGGCAAGCAGACCTAACAGTATTTGTCAGGGTCAGGCAATTAGCAGTAAGAGCTTGCACCTGAAATTAATTGCCCCACCTAAGGAGCATAAAAGGCTGCAGTAGGAGAGGGAAGTAGAATGGAACTGGAGCAGGAACCAGAAGGTAGTAGCTTAAGAAGGAGACAAGCACGAGGCTGGCAGTTCATGAGGAAGTGTGTCCACTTAAGGGAGGCCGGGGCAAGAGGAAAGCAGATTTCACCTGCAAGTCCTGAGAGAGCCCTGTGTTCACAGACCCTGCGTTGTCGTGGCTGCACTGAGAGAGATGTGACAAGGTTGAAAGTCTTCCCAGGTGCGCCTAGTGACTGTGAATGCAGAGCCAAGACTGTGCTGCAACCTGAGGCCTGTATGCTGAAGCAAGCCGAGGCCGGACTGAAGACACCTGTGCTGCCGAGGCGTGTGGTTCACAAGAGTACCTACAGTAGTAGCAGAGCCTGAAGAGGTCGGGAAGTGGAAGTAGGCTGCAAGTGTAGTGTTCCTGGAGCTGGTGAGTGAAGCTCCAAATTCTGGTTCACTTTGAAAACCTTGCCGGTAACTGTTACTAGCTTAATAATATCTTGCGTAAGTGTAGGAGTGGGTAGAAGATGTTAATCACTGCGAGGAGTCTGGTTCACAATGAGAATATATGATGCAAACTCCTAATGCAAGCTGCAGTGCTTGCATATAAAAGAAATCCTTAATTTTCCATTGTTGAACTGTTCAAACATTGCCGGGGAGGTCGCGTGTCGCCAATCAAGGAGGGGAACGATTTCCAGATCACTCAGTAACCTAAAGCTCAGTTTCACAATTTGTTAAAAGGTATATTCCATCGATGAGAGGTTTCGTGTGAGCAACTGTGATTCCAGACTGTAGTCAGAGTGTAACTCTCTGATAATAAAGGGAAATACAATTTGTTACGAGTCTTTAAAGTTGAAAGTCCTCCTTCAAAAGTGGTCAGGTGCACCTAAGTCTATTTCTATACTGAAGAAAGATCATTGTAGCATTCAGAACAAGTATTCTAAGAATATAGAAGTTGTTAAACTGAAGAGAAGAGCAGGCACTGCCCAAGCCAGTAGGCGAAACCGTCTGATAGTGCAACCGGTCCGGTTAAGAACTTTTCACCTGCATTCTGAGAGTGTTGAAGTTGTTAAAGGTCCAGTGCCTCTGATACAAGTGTGTTGTTATGCCAAGCTGGAAGTGTGGCAATACAGCTTAAGGGTAGCTACTGGAACCACAAAGATGTGAATGAAGCTGGAGAAGGGAGCTGGGTGCTTGTAAGAAGATTAATTAAACAATCTGTAATGCTGAGACTGTTGAAGTTAAAAGAGGAGCAGTCTGGAACCAGAGGCAGATTACATTGGGGGAAATAAGACAGACAGAATAAGTAAAGAGGCTGCCCTTTTCTCATAGCACAGGAAGGAATAGTGCCTTGCCTACCTGTGGAGGTTGAAGAGTCTTGTCTTTAAACACAGTAGTTTTCTAAAGTATCAAGTTGAAGTAGACCTAACAGAACTGTGGTTGTATATTTCTGTTATTGCATCTAGCCCTAAAGCTGATTGAAGTTAGTGGTATACTGTGGAGCAAAGGAGCCTGCTCCCTCAGTAACAGTAGTAGAAATGGGTTGTCAAGAGGAAAACAACACCCTGGGCCTCATTACGACCCAGACGGCAACCATGGCGCTGGTAGCGCCATGGTTGCCGCCAGTATTTTACCAACTCCGCCACGGTGAATGGCGGAATTACCACCCCATTCCAAGGTTTGTGGGGCGGTAATTCCCCATTCACCATTGCCCCTTCCCCATTCCCATTTTTGCCCCCATAGGGCTCAATAGGAATGGGGAAGGCGGTAATTACGGTACCGCAAATTGCAGTACCGTAAATACCTTGAAAGTCCCTTTGCGGCTTCCTTCCTTAACGGCTGGTAAAACCAGCCGTTAAGGTCGGGACCCTCAAAGGGACCTCCTAATTAGGCGGTAAAGGTTTAACGGCACCGACACCTTTTACGGCGCTGTTAACCCCTTACCGCCTGGGTCGTAATGAGGCCCCCTAAGAAGAAGCACCCTGACAAGTATACCAAAGACACTGCAGAGGTCAAGTATACCAATCAAGTTGTTGAATCCGAAATTATTTCTTTGTTTTGTGAACTGTTGCAAACAAATCCTAGAAGAAGGATACCTAGGATTACCATTGGTGCTGTTTTATTAGTTGGAATTGGAAGGGGAACCTTTCAACAGAAGGCTAAGAACTGTTACCAGTGGACATTTTGTTTGGTGAACTTTTATTTCCTTTTGAAATTTACCAGAACTGGTTCAAGACTTTTACTTGCCTTTTGAACATTTGGAGAAATTGACTTTGAAAATCCTGGGGAAGGGATCTGCCAAGGACAGGAAAAGGTCATCTGAATCACTGGTTACTGGTTATTTTCTTATGTATGATGTTTATGTTGTATCTTGAACGTTTTGTTGTTTAGTGTGAGGGCTAGTTTTGTTGATGGTAGGAGTCATTCCCTTAGACCTTAGGTTAGGTAGGGAACTCCCTGATAGAGTATGTTTAGTGAGGTTTAATTTGCACTTTTTACTTTTAATAAAATGTTTAATTTGGATAAAAACACAAGCAGTTGTCCGCCTCGCATTACTGACCCCTTACAGATACCATAGCCCAAACACTATAGCTCCTTCTACAGAAAATACTTTGGCTCATTCAGGTTCTATTAAGTGTGACGGGGATCCCCGTTCCCTGGTGGAATTCTGTAACCATTGTCGGATGCAGTTCTTGTTCCGTCCCATCCATGTTTCCAATGATAGGGCCAAGATAGGCTTTGGGCCTCATTACGACCCAGGCGGTAAGTTACCGCCTGGGTTCTACCCTTACCACCATGGTGTAAACTATGTTTACACTATGGTGGATGGCGGATTTACCGCCCCATTCCAAGGTGAGTGGGGCGGTAAATCCCCATTTCCCATTTTACCCTTCCCCATTCCCATTTTTGCCCCATAGCGCATAATGGGAGTGGGGAAAGGCGCTAATTATGCCACCGTAAATTACGGTGGCGTAATTAGCACCAAGGTCCCTTTGCGGCATGGGTTTTAACGCCTGCAAAAAGCAGGCGTTAAAATCACCATCCCGCAAAGGGACCTTGGAATCAGGCGTTTAGGGTCGGCGCCATTTACAGCGCCGTAAACCCCTTAACGCCTGGGTCCTAATGAGGGCCTTTATCTTGAACAATCTTACAGGAAATACCCTGACCTGGGCTACAGCATTTGTGTCAGCTCATAGTCCCATCCTGGATTCTTTTGTAGAATTTGAAAAGGCAGTTCTTGAAGCCATTCAGTCCCCTAAAATCACTGCCGCAGCACAGATCCACTCACTGGATATAAAACACGGAAACCAGGATATCATTCTGTACGTCAGTAAATTTCAACAACTGGCCCATGAATCACATTGACCAGAAGAAACACAGATGACCCCTTTTCGTTGAGGTTTAAGGGAAGGCTATAAAGATGAACATGTTCATGCTTGTGTGCCTGCTACCATACAAGAATTTATTGACCAAGTGATTAAGAATGACCCCTGATTAACTGAGAGACATGCTGAACGACGACAACATGATTTCAATAGGTCCGTTTTTTCCCCTGTACCAACTTCAAGGGGACCCAGCGTACCGGAGTCTACTGTAGAACCAATGCAGCTGGGTGCGATGCACAGTCCATTGTCTGAAGCTGAGAAGAGAAGTCGTAGAGCTAACAAGTTGTGCTTATACTCTGGGGATGCAAAGCACTTTTTGAGCATTTGTCCAATTCGGCGTGTAAAACCATAGGGAAACTAATGGGCTTGTTGTCAGAGGAGAAGGAAACAACAAGCCCAGGTGATATCCCTTCCCTTCCCATAGAACCTAGTTATGCCATGCCACCACAAACCTTGTTTGTCCTTCAAGTCGCCATTACATGGGGAACACCTGCCACTACCATTAATACTACAGCTTTAATCAACTCCAGAGCTTCTGGTAACTAAATGGATGCAAAGTTTAGTGAAGTGAACAGGATTGTTCCATGCGAAAGATTCAACAGCCTTTGTGGAAGGGATATATGGGACTCCCTTAGCCTCAGGGCCCATAACACAGAAAACAGAACCAGTTATTTTGTCTATCGCTCAGCATAGGGATACTCTGGCTTTTGATATCATACAGTCACCTTCTTATTCCCTGGCTCTCAGCTTACAGTGGCTGGTCCATCATAATCCTTTTATCAATTGGGCCATGCAAGCAATGATATTATTTTCTGATCTATGTACCCGTAGGTGTTGTATGTTACCTACACCCGCTACTATGCACTTTACTGTATCCAAATACAAAACATTCCAACAGATGTTTTGTTGTCACAAACTGCCAGTGGAATACGTTTTGTATGATAAGGTGTTCACCCCTTATGAAGACATACCTCTACCTCATTCAAGACCCTTTCATTGTGAAGTCAAGTTGCGTCCCGATCAGCCTATTCTTCACTCACAAGTGTATTCCCTAACTGCTCATGAACGTGAAGAACTTTGCAAGTATATCCACGAGTTCCTGGCTAAGGGATACATATGACCTTTGCGGGCCCCAGCAGGGACGCCGTTGTTCTTCATCCCTAAGAATGAAGGCACATTGAGGCCATGTGTCGATTATCGTTTGCTAAACGAAATCACAGTTGAATACAAATACCTGTTGCCGTTGATTCGAGACATTCTGGATTCATTACATGATGCCCGGGTATTTACCAAGATTGATATACGTGGTGCTTACCATTTGGTTCGTATTAAACCAGGTAACTAATAGAAAACTGCTTTCAAAGCATCCTTGGGGTATTTTGAATATCGGGTCATGCCCTTTGCCCTATGTAACGTCACAGCAGTTCCCACCGCCTTATGGATTCCATCTTTTCAGACCTACTTGGGTTGAACACCTCAGTATATCTAGATGACATTCTGATTTTCTCATCTTCCATGGAAGAACATGTTGCCCATGTTTCTGAAGTTCTTAAGAGATTACTGGAGAACCATCTCTTTGCCACGGAGGAGAAATGTGAGGTTCACAAGAACAGCATCAAATTCTTGAGTTATGTTATCAATCCAAATGGTATACAAAGGGATCCCAAGAAGATCAAAGCCACTGAAGAATGGCCAAGTTCTCATGACGTTAAATCTATTCAGTGCTTCTTGGGATTCGTTAATTTTTATAGTCGCTTTATTCTGGATTTTGCCAGATTACACACATTATACACCTGCTACGCAAGGGGAGCCTATTCAAGTGAAACGATTTGGCTGAGAAGGCATTTCAAGACATCAAGAAGGAGTTCATGGAGGCTCCCATATTACAACATCACAATGAAGAATATCCATTTATTGTTGAAGCTGATGCCTCTGTCAGTGCTATTGGTTCAGAACTCGTATAATGGAACTCTGTGACTGGTCACAAACATCCTATATCCTATTTCTCACGGCAACTAACAACTAGCGAGCAACATTACGCCACAATTGAAAAAGAACTGCTCGCTACCAAGGACAGTTTCATGGAATGGAGACATCACTTGATAGGGGGTCAGTATCTTGTGGAAATTCATATCGACCATAGAAACCTGCAATATCTACAAACCCTGACTTGTACCTACAGTGGTCAGGCATGCTGGGAATTGTTTTTTTCACAGTTCAACTTTAAAATAACTTACATTCCTGGAAAACAGAATATCAAGACTGATGCTCTATCACACGCATCTGATGCAGGCAGTCCTTGTTCTATGGAACCTTCACAGATACTACCTAGAAAACATTTTCTGTTGGCCGTTCAATCCTTTTTGGATTCTGTTAGAGTGGCACAAGATCTGGACCCCTATATATCAACCTTGAGGATTACAGCACATTTCAGTATGCACAAGGGTTTGGGGTTCTAGCATGGCAAATTGTTTGTCCCTACAGGAACTCTACCACGAGCCATTTTACGCAGCTTTCATGATTCTAAGCCAGCTGGTCATTGAGGACAGACCGCTCCTCTGGAATTAATCTCACATGAATTTTGGTGGCCCAGTATGAGGTCTCAAGTGTTCACTTATGTTTATTTTTATCCTGTCTGTGCCATGCATAAAGTTCCAGTCATATGTCTGTGGGCCTTCTTCAGTCACTGAAAACACCGCCTATCAGTGGCATCCCATCGTCATGGACTATATTGTTGATCTTCCCAATTCTAGGGGGTATACCTGTATTATGGTGGTTATCGACTGCTTTAGTAAATTGGTCCACTTTATTCCAATTTCTTAGCTACCAACGGCCCTTCAAACTGCAAAGGCGTCCCTTTACAGGGTCTATAGCTTTCATGTTCTACAAGGAATAGATTTTCACGGATTGCGGACATTTCACTTCCCGTTTTGGACAGCTCTGTGTCAAGCCTTAGGCATACAAAAGGCCCTAAATTCTAGTTATCATCTACAGATGAATGAGCAGACCAAACACACCAACCAGACCTTAGAAGCCTATTTGCGATGTTACACTAGTGACACCCGTTCTGATTGGGCTGACCTTTTGGATGCTGTCAAAGTAGCTTATAACAATGCCAAACATGCAACCACCCAGTGTAGCTCCATTTACTGTACCTCTGGCTCCCCAACGTTCTTGCCTTTACCCTCCTTATTCCCTGTTTCTGTGCTTACAGCAGACGCTTTGGTCAAAACATTACAAGACAATCATAAGTCTGTTTCTGCGATTTTGGAGAGCATCAACCAACAACAAGAATTGTGCACCAACAAGAAAAGGATCCCTGTACCATCTTATCTTGTTAGAGACAAGGTATGGCTCAGTACCAAAGACCTTCCATTATGCAATGGGCCTACTCCACAATTCATGGGTCCTTTCATCATCGAGAAAGAAGTTTCTCCTGTGGCTTTTCGTCTTCAGTTACTCTCCAATTGCCAAATACATCAGTTTTTCCATGTTTTATTGTTTAAACCGTACCAATGAGGTGGCTTTTATCGCCCTCCTACTCGGCCAGGTACTCTGGTCATAGACGAGGAGCCAGAATATGAGGTGAAAGTCGTGTGTGATGTTGGATGCTTCGGGGTGGTTTGCAGTACCAGATACACTGGAAAGGTTATGCTCTGTCCAATCAAACTTGGGAGCCTGCATCTCGGGTGTTTGCCCCTTGCTTGAGAAAGCGTTTGTTCCAGCGCTTTCCATAGAAATCTGGCATCCCTGGGAGGGGGCAGAGTGTCACGCTCCCACTTGACCCTCAAGGTTAGGTACGTATACAGGGAGCCTGCTGGATTTATCCTCTGTGGTGCTAGCATCAGCAACGCTGGCTGGAGCATGCACTGTCTCCTCACCTGCTTTCTGGGGTCTCCTTGGCACATGGCCCTGCTATCCTCTATATCCCCGCATATCCAGAGCATATTCCTCTGGTCCCAGTTGGACCATGTGGCTGGAAGCCGCATTATTGGAACACCATTATGGCAACGCCATCATCTGACAAAACGCTGGTGCGCATGGCACCAGAGCAGCGTTGTCTAGCAACCATGTAACAACCTCATTCTGACTATAAAAGCAGGCAATTACGGGCATTCTGTGCATCCCAACACTCTTGTTGCTACACTCCTGTGCCTTCCTCTTTCCTCTGTGCATTCATTTGGAATGTTTCGGACCAGCGTTTCTTTCTTTCTTCCCTTTCTACCTATTGCTCTGGCCTCTGTTTTCTGTGCCCTTTTTGCTTGTGTGATTACATTCTTTATTTCTTGCTCCTGTTTGTTTGTTGTGCCTTTCACTTGCCTGCAATTGAATTACTTGCCTTCCAACAACTATGCCACCCCAGCCAGTGCCTACCACTGTCCTTATACCACGTTAATCTGGGGTGCCCTTCCGTGGTGCAGGGAGCGTCTTCCTGATCTCCGCCTTTTTGTACTCTGGGTGGGCAGAGGCAGGTGCTTCCCTCTGTGCTACAAATACATGGCCCCGGCACTGGTGAACATCATGGTGCTGCCCACCCATCGGATCTCAAAACCAGGTATGCACCAGCGCTCAATACGTCTTGAAAATCTGCAACAAAGGTTGTACTTCTGAGCCACCCATCGACGATGTCCACTTCCTTTTAGCTTTATAGGCTTTTAATTCTGGCCACAGTGACGCAGACCTTGTCACCGGACTAAGGTAAGGGTATACATTCTTCTGATTCCGTCCTATGCTTGATGTTAAGGAGAGGGGAGCACAAAAGAAAAGAGTGGTAGGGCAAGAAACCAACTCAATATCTTCGAACCATTGTCCCTATTTCGAGACAACCATACCTATGGTGCATGATCAACGATAAGGTAAAATGTATTGCAACTAAATAACTCCTACTTGATGGCCAAAGTCTCTTCCTCGAGTGAGGAATACCGAATTTCCTATGAGAACAGCTTTCTACTGATGAACTGTACAGGCTTCTCCTCCCCATCTCTGATTTGTGGTAGTACTGCAACCAAATCTCTGCTTGATGCATCTGTTTACATCATGAAAGGTGTGTTGAAATTCAGTGTAATTCCTATTTCATGGCAAAAGCACCTGCTCACATATTGAAAATCCCAGTCGGCTGTTTCTCGTCAGTTTAATGGTTTGAGTTTATTTTTAGCCAATATGTCTGCTAGAGGACTGGCTATTTCTCGAAAATTAAATCGTTGGTGACAGCCCCTCAGACACAAAAAGTATCTGAGGTCTGTAAGGAACTCATGGTGGCAACAGTAAAGACAGGCACAAGTGATCACAGTTCAAGGGTGTTTATTAAACTGTAAATGCAGGGTGGAAAAATGCCTAACATAAACCTGAATCTAAGACGGGGGCAAGCTTCAACCATCAAATGAAAAATAAGGCAGTCCTTGTGGCATCTTGTCAAAGTAAAAGGCCAATGCTAATAAAACATTTTGCCAATCCTTACAACTAATTACAGAAAGAGTTTGGGATAGGGTTTTCAATAAAGAAAGAATTGTTTACAAATAATACGTCAGAATGTGATTGCCAGGGGTCTCCTTTCCCCGCGTGTTGAGTACGGGACAAAGTGGATGTCCTGAGCACAGTACACGATCGAGCTTTCCCAAAACGAGTCAACAGTTCCGTTTCAGCAATCAGGTTCTTCGATGGTTAAGTCCCCTTTCAATTAAAAGTCTCTTGCCTTTGAGGGCCTGATGTGTTCAACAAAACAAACAAAAACTTCCGTTCCAAACGGATTTTGGGTGATGTCCTTTCAACCCTGGATCTCCCCCTCGGTCAGGGATCGGATCCTAATGCCAAAGGACACAATGCACTTCCCCTGGTCTTACAATACTCCTTGCATTCACAAATCTTAATGTCTTTTCAAACAATTGACTGTGGACACCCTTCGATCAGGTTTCCTCCCGTCAACATACTGTTCATGGAACTTCAGGCTTTGTCCCTTCTTGTTAGCATCCCTCTGCCGGGTTCACTCTTGCCAACTTGTCATTCGTATCTTTCTCATTCATTTCTTGTCATGCGGGACTCACTTCCCTTCACTTCACACAAATCTGTCGGCCAAAGACTTTCGACTGTACAGAGGATTTTACAAGACCCCGCATGACCACTTTGACCTCCTTTTGCCTTTTCCTATGGCCTTCTGATTTCGGTAGTTTCTACCATCGGGTAATTACCCAGAGTTTCCTGTGTGAGCACCCACATGGTGCCGGACACCTCTGCTGCTGGTTTTCCCCCTTTTCTATTAATAGCTCTTTAGGCCTCTCACAGTTCAAATTAGCCATTTGCTACTTTTTGTTCAACACAGTTCGGTTTCTTATGGACTCTCCCCTCGACTCACTGGCTGTGATGAACCACTTGGCTTTCTTTCTCTTTGGAGTCAAGGTTGGTACCAGCGAGACAAGCGGCTCTCCCCGGCTTGGTAATTAGCAGAGAAGGGTCTTGTATACTGTTGACATCTGCTGCAACATAAGCTGGCTATTGTTCGTGGTCTTATGATTCCTTCTGCAGAGGTTTCATAGGCCTTGGTCGGAAAGGGCAAGGTCGCTTCTCTCGTTGTCACTGTCATGATCACAGGCAGGTCACTAGAGGTTAATTCCCTTAAGAGGGTCTTGAAAGGTTGGGCTCTGGCATGGCATGTTTGGCGAACTGCTTCAGAATAGGCTTTAATGTGGAATGGAGATACTCTGTCCTTTCATCATGGACGCCTGCATTGTCCTCTGTATTACTATCTTGCAGGTCTAGGTTTCAGATAACTCCTTCCTTTTAAGCCCCGCCCCCCTGGAGGTCCGCGCTTCGCGTCGTGACTGCTTTATGCAGAGCAACGCTTACCGCAAGCTCCGAGTTCCACAGAGTTTTCCTCAGAGAAATTCCTAGTTATCTCTGTATTTACAGTCAGAGTTTTAGTTCCTATCCATGTTCCCTTAGTTTCCAGTCTGTTCGTAGTTTTCAGTATTCCGCTACAATTCCCGTTAGATTCCTGTCAGCCGCTTCTCAAGTTCCAGTCAGAGTCAGCTGATATTCCTGTCACTCGCGGCTAAGAATCCTTATCAGCCGCAGCTGTTACAGTTTCGTTGCTGGGTTTAAGAACAGGATTCCAGACCTTTATTTTTCTTTCGTGTCACGCAAGTACCGTTCACTTATATGTTACTTTTTTGATATGCATTAACTCCGTCTGTACTTGCGTTTCCATGAGTTGATTTAAAGGTGCACAGTCGGTTGCATATTCCTTGAGGTTATTTTGGGATGCATATGAGCGCTGTTCACTAATGTTTTTCTATGGTTTTTGGCCAAGCCTCCTGCACTATTTCCTTGGCGAGTTTAGGGTTGTGACTGGTTAGTGAATGAAAGTCTTTCCTCAATTTGTCTACAGCAAGAGGTGTTTTTAGACACTTGCCACCTTTTTTAGCGCCAACTGTTAATGCTCATTTAGGAATTCCCATTCCTTCCTCACTGCATATCTTATCCTTTCCCTGTCCCGTAACCCATTCTAGATTCCATACTACAGTTGTACGTCACATTTTCTTCAGAACTAGCACCCCTGCTTAAGTTCAGGATGGATAGCTCCACAAACTAAAATCTAAGGTGAGTTAGTGATATTACTAGCAACCAAGATGGAATCTATTTACTAAGATTATTGGTTGTTAATAGTTTAGCAAGATAGCTTAGACCTCCATGTTTTTTCTTACAGAATTACCCTGAAACTTTTAGAAAAGGAAGGTATCACCAAGAACTTCCAGGGCGCTCCCGCAGAGTTATCTCAGGTAAGCGTTACAGAACGCAAAGCCATCCAATTTTAAAATTTTACACTCTGCCCGGGCGCCATGGAAACTCCAGAAATGGATCAGTTAGCACAATTATTGGGGGAATTAAGAGCTGAGGTCCATGCGGCTCGCTCCGAGACAAGTGCCCTTCGGAGGAAGTTAGTGGTTAACAGAGACCAGACAGAGGAATTAGCACGTCAACTATTGCAAACACAAGCAGGGCAAGTTATTTTACCTACGCCAATCCACCAGCTTCAACCCCAGTGCTGCCCCAAGCTCCTGTACAAGTAATTGTTCCTGGTAACATTCCATTAGCCCCTCCTGAACGATTTTTGTGGGACCCCAAGAAATTTGCAGCTTTTTAAATCAGTGTCGGTTACATTTTCTCTGCCGCCCAGGAGATTTCCCCAACGATCAAGCTAAGGTAGCCTTTGTACTATCCTATTTGGGTGGTTACGCTGCTGATTGGTCAATTCCATTAGTAAAAAGGGATGATCCCATGTTAAGAAACTTCCCTGAGTTTCAGAAAGAGATGGAAAAACTTTTTGCACGACATACCCAAGGTCAAGCATTGGATAATGAACTGCTCTCACTTCGACAAGGTAACCAGGAATTGTTGCTTATGTAGCTACTTTGAACAGGTTAGTGGCTGAAACCAATTGGCCCAATGAGAAAAGAAAAACTTTGTTTCATAGAGGATTACGTAGCGAGTTGAAGGATGTTCTGGCGCAGGTAGTAAATCCTCCGGAGAACATTGCTGAATACACCGATTTGACCATACAATTAGATCAGCGTTTGCAAGATCGAAGAGTTGATTGTTCTCGTGCTGAGAACCAAACTTATTTTGTACGTCCTTGTGATGCTTGAACCAAAATGGCATTGGTGCGCAATGCATTCTGGGAGCGCTTAGAGCCATGATGGATATTTACTTCATGCCGCAGTGAAAAGCTGCACACATTTTGCTGAGTGTTAGATTCACGGTGCTGAGAAAAACATGCTTTCCAAACCTGGTATGCGGTCAAGGACATTTCTGCTGGGAAAGCTAACTTTGTTATGGTTTGCTACTGTTCTCCGTGGAGCGTGTTTTTAGAGAAGGGAGGCACTGCGCTTTTTGGGGGGAGCTCTCGATTGACCCAGCTGGCAACCGACGGCTGTTCCTCAACTGCGGAAGTGCAATTTCCAGAAGGTTCGAGAATTGACTCCCCTTTGTGGAGTGTGTATATAAGCGGAAGCCCGGAGGTGGTCAGGTGAGACTTCAGCCGGAGAAGGAGGCTTACGTCTGGCCCTCCTCTGAGCTGTGGTGCTCCCGGCCTGGCTTTTCCCGGGGTCTTCCAGCCGCTTCTGGGCGAGATGAGGAATCCTGTTACGCTCACAGTGATGTATTTCCTTTTGAATTCTTTACTTCTTCTGTGATTTATGTCCATAGTATTTTTGTGAGTTATTTCTATGTACTTCTAAGCTTTGAATAAATAGCCGTTTAAGACCTGATTATCTTCTAAGAATGCGTGGTTGTGAGTTATTGCGTCTGTCTACATTCAAAGTATTTGCTCTGTAATTGCATTGGTGATTTATGTATGTTCCGTGCAATTTGGGGAGAGCAATACAGTCCTAGAGAAGGCCAATCGAGGAATGGATGTGACAGTCACTCTGAACCTATGCAACTGGGAGTCGTCAGGGGACCCATTTCTCAGTCAGAAAGAGACAAGAGGCGCCAACAGCAATTGTGTCTTTATTGTGGCAAGGCTGGCCACTTTCTCAAGGATTGTCCTATTAAGCCCTCTCGAAAACCCCTCGGAGGGGTAAATCAAGATAAGAAAGATCCGCCTTCGGAAATCTTCAGTGCCCTACAAGTTTAGAGGTCAGCTTGTCGAGCATGGAACGGGTTTCAGTGACCTCACACTTTGTGTTCCCCATTATTCTATGTAGTAAGGAACAGCCCACAAAAATGCATACCTTACAGGCATACATAGATTGTGGTGCAGTTGGAAACTACATGGATTCAAACCTGGCGAGCAAGATTGGATTTCCTCTGGTGAACAAGTCTGAAGCAGAAAACGTGTCAGCAGTTGATGGTACCCCATTAGTTTCTGGCCCTGTCATACAGCACACTGATGATTTACTTATGCTCTGCCAGGAGAGGCACAGGGAGAGGATTACATTTGACCTAATTAGTGCTCCTCAATTTCAGATTATAGTGGGGATGCCTTGGCTGGAGAAACATAATCCAAAGATCGATTGGAGGTCAAGATCTTTGACTTTTGCTATAGAATGCAGAGACTCTTGTTATTCAACGGAGGATCTGGAGATGCCCAATTAAATTAAGATCACAGTTGATTCAACTCTTGGATTAATAGGCATCTTGCCTTCTGAATATAAGGAATTTCAGGATGTGTTTGAAGAAAAACTTGCTGAAGTACTTCCCCCACATAGGCAATATGATTGTCAGATTGATCTTCTTCCTGGGAGCCAGATTCCTTGTAGTCGAATTTATGCATTGACTGAGAATGAAGATTCTCACTTGAAAAAATACTTAGATCAATATTTAGCCAATGGATTCATTCGACCTTCCAAATCTCCAGCTGCCTCCCCTCTTTTTTTTGTACCTAAGAAGGAAGGAGATCTATAAACATGCATTGATTATCGTGCCTTAAATCAAATCACTGTGAAGAATCGCGATCCAATTCTCCTTCTTTCAAATTTACTGGATCAAATCAAGGGAGCTAAAATTTTCACCAAGCTTGATCTCAGAGGCAAAAAAGAAGGTGGGTGAGGCGCGCACTCCCGGTCCCGGTCAATTGAACCTGTTGTAAAAAATAAGTAGCTGGGTCAAATCCCAAAATGGACAAAAATTCACAGGGTTAGATCCCTTCTGCTGCAAATCAGGTACTTAGTAATAACAGGGTTAGATCCCTCGGCTGCATTTCTGTGGTCTGTAGTTGTTCTCCTCCTAGCGCTTTCTTATCTCAAATAATCATCAGGGAGGCTGTTGAGCAGGTGTGTCTAATTAGACTCAAAGGATTCTGGTAGCTGTAGTGAAAACGTTTTTTTCTGTTCAGGTGGCCAGCAACCGACACCCCTCCAAAGCACAAGTCCTTCCCAAATTTGGGGGATGGGAGAGAACCATCTTTATGATTCTCCAAAGTGGGGCACAGTCACCCCGTGGCGCTGCCTCTGGAGCCCGGGACTCCCATAGCATTCAGTACAAAAAAGAAGGTGGGTGAGGCGCGCACTCCCGGTCCTGGTCAATTGAACCTGTTGTAAAAAATAAGTAGCTGGGTCAAATCCCAAAATGGACAAAAATTCACAGGGTTAGATCCCTTCTGCTGCAAATCAGGTACTTAGTAATAACAGGGTTAGATCCCTTGCTGCAAATCAGGTACTCAGTAATAACAGGGTTAGATCCCTCGGCTGTATTTCTGTGGTCTGTAGTTGTTCTCCTCCTAGCGCTTTCTTATCTCAAATCATCATCAGGGAGGCTGTTGAGCAGGTGTTTCTAATTAGACTCAAAGGATTCTGGTAGCTGTAGTGAAAACGTTTTTTTCTGTTCAGGTGACCAGCAACCGACACCCCTCCAAAGCACAAGTCCTTCCCAAATTTGGGGGAGGGGAGAGAACCATCTTTATGATTCTCCAAAGTGGGGCACAGTCACCCCGTGGCGCTGCCTCTGGAGCCCGGGACTCCCATAGCATTCAGTACAAAAAAGAAGGTGGGTGAGGCGCGCACTCCCGGTCCTGGTCACTACAGCTACCAGAATCCTTTGAGTCTAATTAGACACACCTGCTCAACAGCCTCCCTGATGATTATTTGAGATAAGAAAGCGCTAGGAGGAGAACAACTACAGACCACAGAAATGCAGCCGAGGGATCTAACCCTGTTATTACTGAGTACCTGATTTGCAGCAAGGGATCTAACCCTGTTATTACTAAGTACCTGATTTGCAGCAGAAGGGATCTAACCCTGTGAATTTTTGTCCATTTTGGGATTTGACCCAGCTACTTATTTTTTACAACAGGTTCAATTGACCAGGACCGGGAGTGCGCGCCTCACCCACCTTCTCTTTTGTATTGATCTCAGAGGCGTCTACCATTTAATTCGAATAAAGGAGGGTGGCGAATGGAAGACTGCCTTTCGCACGAGATACTGTCTTTTTGAATACCAAGTTATGCCCTTCGGCTTGTGTAATGCTCCAGCAGCCTTTCAATGTTTCATGAATGATGTTTTAAGGGATCTCCTAGACGTTTGCACCGTCGTTTATATTGATGATATCTTAATTTTTTCTGCTAATCCTATGGAACATGTGAAGCATGTTAAGACTGTTCTTCAGAAACTGCGTGAGAACTCCCTAATTTGTAAAGCTGGAAAAATGTTCCTTTCATGTCTCGGAAGTGGAGTTTCTGGGATTTGTATTGTCTTCTTAAGGAGTCAAAATGGACATTCGAAAGGTAGATGCTATACTTACTTGGCCTTCTCCCACATCTCTGAAAGGAGTTAAAACTTTTTGGGGGTTTGCAAACTTCTACCATTGTTTCGTGGAAAAAGTTTCTCAGCTCGTGCACCCCATTACATCTCTGCTTCGGAAGAACAAGAAGCTTGAATGGACTACAGAGGCTGAAAAGGCCTTTCAGAGTTTAAAAGCAAAATTTACAAAGGCTCCCGTTTTACAACATCCTCAACCCAATCTACCATTTATTGTGGAGACTGATGCCTCCAATGTGGCCATGGGAGCCGTGTTGTCTCAACGCAACCCAGATACCCAAGTTCGACATCCAGTGGCGTTCTTGTCAAAGAAATTCTCCCCTGCAGAACTAAATTACACCATTACAGACAAAGAATTGCTGGCCATTAAGAATGCGTTAAAAGAATGGAGACACTATCTATTGGGGGTTCAGCATACTATAACAATTCTTACTGATCATCGAAATCTACAGTACCTCCGTTCAGTAAAGGCACAATCTTCTAGACAAATGAGATGGGCTTTTTTCTTCGCCGAGTACGATTTCATCATCACTTTCAGACCTGGAGTGCGAAACGGAAAGGCCGATGCCTTGTCTAGAATTGGTAAGGGAGAAGAGGCATATGTTCCCCCAGCTCCAGTTGACATCATTGCCGGAGAGAAGGTCTTGGGCCTAACTAATACCATGGATCATTTTTTTTAAGGATTACTGAAGGAAGTTAGGAAGAGTTGGTCTCAGACAGAACTGCAGAATTGGACTATTCACGGAAATCAACGTAGCATTCAAGAAGGATTACCTTATTACCAGGGTCGTCTTTATTTACCTACTGAAGAACTTAGGATCCAGGTCATCACAAACTACCATGGTTCCTTGATTGAGGGTCATCCTGGGGTGACCAAGACTATGGAAAAAATCAAGAGATTTTATTGGTGGCCCACTTGGCGTAAGGATGTCTCGCAATTTATTCAGACCTGCGGCAATTGTGCTCAAAATAAAAACTCCAAGAAGAAACCGGCAGGCTTACTACAACCTTTGGATGTGCCACCTAGTCCTTGGCACACTCTGTACATGGATTTCATTACTGTTCTTCCTCCTAGTGAAGGCTATGATACCATCCCGGTGGTGGTAGACTTATTTTCAAAGATGGCTCATTTTGTGCCTCTAAAAGGGCTTCCCCCACAGCTTCCAATCTTGCCAAAACCTTTTTGGAAAACATTGTTAAATTGCATGGATTTCCGTCCATAATAATTTCCGATAGAGGCAGTCAATTCATCTCAAAATTTTGGAGAAAATGTTGTGCCATGGCCAAGATAGATGTGCGTCTGTCCAGCAGTCATCACCCACAAACAGAAGGTCAAACTGAGCGTACCAATCAGACTCTAGAGCAATATTTGAGATGTATGCTTCATCAGACCGACAGTTCTTGGTTAGAGATTCTATGGGTAGCAGAGTACGCTTACAACAACTCAGTTCATTCATCCGCAGGCCTCACTCCGTTTTTTTACCTTGCATGGTCGTCATCCTAGGACTTCTGCATTTGACCCCCCGGATCCTCTAGAGATGCCGGCAATCCAGACTCTCCATGAACTTATCTCAACTACAGCATTAAGGGCTCAGGAAAACTTGACAGCTGCCAAGGATTCTCAAAAACGATTTGCTGATCGTCATCGTAGTGAAAACCCACAATTTCAAGTGGGAGACTCTGTCTGGTTGGCCTCCCTAAATCTGGCACTAAAGGGCTCTAAAAAATTTCTTCCCAGATTTTGGGCCCCTACACCATTGATTCAGTCATCAATCCTGTGGCTATGAAATTGAAACTTCCTAAGAAGATGAGAATTCATCCAGAGTTTCACTTTTCACTGTTAAAACCAGTTAGCCCAAATACCCGAGTTGATCAGGCTCCAGAGCCAATAGAAATTGAAGACGATCAGCCAGAGTTTGAGGTTAAAGAGATTTTGGATTCCAAAGTGGTGCGTCGCAAATTATTTTACTTAGTTGACTGGAAAGGCTATGGTCCGCAAGAGAGAACCTGGGAACCCTTGGAAAAGATCCACGCTCCCAAATTGTTACGAAGAATCCATCGAAATCATCCTGACAAACCAGGAGGAGGGTCCTTGGGGGGGAGTACTGTCAAGATCACGGGCATGTCACTAGGGGTTAATTCCCATAAGAGGGTCTTGAAAGGTTGGACTCTGGCATGGCATGTTTGGCGAACTGCTCCAGAATAGGCTTTAATGTGGAATGGAGATACTCTGTCCTTTCATCATGGCCGCCTGCATTGTCTTCTGTATTACTATCTCGCAGGTCTAGGTTTCAGATCACTCCTTCCTTTTAAGCCCCGCCCCCCTGGAGGTCCACGCTTTGCGTCATGACTGCTTTATGTAGAGCAACACTTACCGGGAGCTCCGAGTTGCACAGAGTTTTCCTCAGAGAAATTCCTAGTTATCTCCGTATTTACAGTCAGAGTTTTAGTTCCTATCCATGTTCCCTTAGTTTCCAGTCCGTTCGTAGTTTTCAGTATTCCGCTAAAATTCCCGTTAGATTCCTGTCAGCCGTTTCTCAAGTTCCAGTCAGAGTCAGCTGATATTCCTGTCACTCGCGGCTAAGAATCCTTGTCACCCGCAGCTGTTACAGTTTCGTTGCTGGGTTTAAGAACAAGATTCCAGACCTTTATTTTTCTTTCGTGTCACGCAAGTACCGTTCACTTATATGTTACTTTTTTGATATGCATTAACTCCGTCTGTACTTGCGTTTCCATGAGTTGATTTAAAGGTGCACAGTCGGTTGCATATTCTTTGAGGTTATTTTAGGATACATATGAGCGCTGTTCACTAATGTTTTTCTATGGTTTTTGGCTAAGCCTCCTGCACTATTTCCTTGGCGAGTTTAGGGTTGTGACTGGTTAGTGAATGAAAGTCTTTCCTCAATTTGTCTACAGCAAGAGGTGTTTTTAGACACTTACCACCTTTTTTAGCGCCAACTGTTAATGCTCATTTAGGAATTCCCATTCCTTCCTCACTGCATATCTTATCCTTTACCTGTCCCGTAACCCATTCTAGATTCCATACCACAGTTTTACGCACGTTTACTTCAGAACTAGCGCCCCTGCTTAAGTTCAGGATGGATAGCTCCACAAACTAAAAGCTAAGGTGAGTTAGTGATATTATTAGCATGGAATCTATTTACTTAGATCATTGGTTGTTAATAGTTTGGCAAGATAGCTTAGACCTCCATGTTTTTTCTTACAGAATTACCCTGAAACATTTAGAAAAGGAAGGCATCACCAAGAACTTCCAAGGCGCTCCCGCAGAGTTATCTCAGGTAAGCGTTACAGTCACCCTCTTGGTATACTCCATCTTTCTCCTTCTCTGAACTGCCGCGCTGAGTTTGCTCTCACGTCGTACAGTCTGCCTTGTTCGACCTGGGTTCTTATGCGCCACCTTATATCCCTGTGGGGAATGTCAGGTGTGTGTGATTCTGGTCAATTGCCTGACCTTGCATGACCCTTGTATTGGGACATGTCAGGTAAATGGCTCTGGTGTTAGTCTGTTGTCTTTCGTCTTGTGCCAAAGTGTTTGTGTCTGAAAAGGGGAGGGTCAGTGTTTTGGAATATCCTACGTGGTAGGATGGGGAAAAGGTGTTGAAGGAAGGGATATACCACGTCTCACCCAATCGGTGTCCCACTACCACTCCCTAAGGACCCCCCATCCAGATGATCCTCCCGCACTGGTCCACCCCCACGAACTGGATCCAATAGCGATGGCCATGTCTTGGCCACCTGGATGACATGTCCCCAGGGACTAGCTAGGGAGACACCGTCAGGTTTCTCATAAGTCTTTCTTCTTTTCAGACAAAATTATATTCTGTTTGCACTTCTGTGGCTTTGTGGGGATGCGCATCGGCACCCACAGAGAGTGATGGGTGCACCTGGGATTGGGGGCACCAAGAGCCGAGGCAGCGGACCGGCCGCTCCTCTCGCGGCGGTCGCCTGCGCTGGTAGCGGGGAAGCCCGAACCGATGCTCAGGGACGCGGCGTGTCACCGCCGCACTTACCTGCCAGAGGGCGGGCCGTTGCTCGGGGACGCGGCGCGTCGCTGCCGCACTCGCCTGTTGGAGGTCCCAGACCCAGGGATGGGAGGGGAGCAAAGACCCTCCATGACAAGGAGGGGGGGCGACCAGCCCTTCAGCGTGCCGCAGATCGCGGCTGGAAGACGCCCGGAGCCAGGGCCCACCCAACGCAACCACGTTTTTGGTCACGTGATCGCCTCAGCAGTTCCCTGCGGCATGGATGGGATCACGCAGGCACGGCAGCCTTTATGGGAGGTGGGTCAACACAGCAGCAGCCAATAGGATGTCAGCTGGTCACGACTGATGCGGTTGGTGGGGGCTTGATTCTAAGGTAGTCCGTAAAAGCCCGCCAAAAGAAACTGACAAGGTTCTCTCTCATTTTACAGGGAAGAGAAGAAGAGGAGGAACGAGGGCCAGCGTGGTGGGCCTATCCAGACACCACAGTATAGAATAAGCTTGAGGACTGCCTCACCGTATTCTGAATGGATCAACCACTGGTGAAGTGAACCAGAGGACAATATACTTTGTTTTATTAAGGACCCTTTATCCAGTTGGAATAAATATAATTTTCAGCACCTGCCTGTCTCCTGAAGGTTATTTCCCACACTGGCGACGAAGGTGGGATCGACAACGACATGGAGGCATTGATCAAGACCCTATCGGAGGGGCAGCAGCAACTGCAGCAATTGGTACAACTGCAAACCCAACAAGCAGACGCATATAGGCAAGCTTTTCAGCAAGCCATCCAGTTACAGGGCTCCCTACAAACCACAGCCCAGGACAAACAACACAAGACCATCAGCCGCCTCACGGATGTGGTGGCCAATGCAAGAAACCAACCACTGGTGCCATCTGCTCTGCTCCAGAAATACAAGGAGGGAGAAGACCCTGCCTTCTTTTTCACCAGTTTCGAGAGGATCGGCAGGAATGCGCAATGGCCTCCCGACCGTTGGGGACAGTATGTCGCCCCCCTACTTTCTGGGGTGATGCAGGGTGCCTACCAGGCGGTGAACCCCAACGGCAGTACACCTTACGGGGAAATTAAGGCCGCGGTCCTGGATCGTCCAGGCTTGGACGAAGAAGCCTACCGGATACAGCTGAGAGAGACCAGACTCAGGGTGGGGGAAAGCCCGCGCCAGTTATATTACCGGATAAAGGACTTGGTCGAGAAATGGCTACTTCCTCTGACCCCAGCTAATGAACCCATTCTAGACAAAATAATCCTGGAGCAGTTCGTCGAAGCCCTACCAGGACAGATGCAGAGGTGGGTCAGGCAGCACCACCGACCCACCTTGACTGAGGCGGTGGATATTGCCTCGGCATACCAGAAGGCGGGTCACCAGAAGATACAGCCAACTGCGGTGACAGCCCGGATAGCGATCCCGATGTCCGATCCCCTTGCGTTTAGGGGCGGCAGAACCTTGACCACGAGATGGAGACACGCTGACGACATCCCCAGAAGGCCTGAAGACAAGAAGACAGGAGTCGAGGAGAAACATCCATTGGCAGCGCCCGGTTACAAGCAACCACAATGCTATGAGTGTAATGAATGGGGGCATATTGCCAGGTTTTGCCCCAGAAGGAGAACAGCTGAACCGATGGACATCGGATACCTGAATCCTGGATTGGAGGAGAGCATCCCGGGACCCTACGTGGTGGACATTAGGGTGGATGGCAGACCATCGCACGCTCTACTCGACAGCGGCAGCCGACAGACCGCCATTGCACCAACCGTGAGTAGCACACCATACTTGTCTAACATAACAGTGCCTATTAGGTGTATTCACGGGGATGTAAAGTGTTACCCAATGAAGAATGTGGTGGTAGAACTAAACAACACAACCACTCCCCTGAGGGCTGCCGTCCTGCCATGTCTACCTGCCCCGGTGGTGATAGGAACTGACCTACCTGAGTTTGAACAGGCCTTGAAGGCTCTGGAGGATAGAAAGAACCCTCCGCCCGAGCCCAATACCCCAGGGACGGAATCCGCTTCCCGGGGCCCCTTGCAGGGACGGAAAAGGCGAACCCGGATGGAATGGTGTCAGGCTAGCTACATGATCAGACCCATCAACTGGAGTTTGGAGGAGAATGAAGAAACCATTAGGGGGGAAACCCTAACTGACCCGACTCTACGGGTGGCACGAGAAAGGGCAACGCAAGAAGGGGAACCAGATCTAGCCAGGGGGCTGGGGTTCCTACTACGCCGGGGTCTGCTGTATCGCAGATATAAGGGCGAAGACGGGGTCGCCAAGGAGCAGTTGGTGCTGCCGCAAAAACATCGTGCCATAGTGGTACAACTGGCTCACAACCATCCTTGTGGCGGGCATATGGCTTCCCTCAAGACCCAGCAAAACCTATTGAAACGGTTCTACTGCCGGGCATTTACGGGGAAGTGGCCCAATTATGTAAAACCTGCACTACATGTCAGTTGACCAGCGGTGTCCTACCAGCGAAGGCGCCGCTGCAGAAAATGCCTCTCATAGCGGTTCCTTTCCAGAGGATCGGCATGGATATCGTCGGTCCTTTGGAACCCGCTAGCAGGGGGTACAAATATCGTCGACTACGCCACCCGATACCCGGAAGCCTTTCCGTTAATAGGGACATCGGCCAGGGTTCTGTGTGACCAACTTATCCCGTTTTTTGCTCGGGTGGGGCTGCCTTCGGAAGTAATCACGGACCAAGGCACGAATTTCATGTCTGTCCTCTTAAAACAGGTATGCGAACGACTCCAGATCTAACAACTAAGGACCTCGGTATACCATCCCCAGACAGATGGGCTGGTCGAACGGTATAACCAGACCATCAAGAAAATGCTGAGGAGAGTGACGGGACCAGACGCAAAGAATTGGGATCGGGTGTTACCTCTGGTATTGATGGTGTTAAGGGACACACCCCAATCGTCCACTGGTTTCTCCCCCTTCGCACTTCTATTCGGAAGGCAACCCAGGACAATACTGGATCTGGTGAAGGAGGAATGGGAAGCCAGCGAGGAGATGTCACTCACTGAATACACAGAGGAGCTAAAAACCCATCTGACGGCTCTGCGCGCCTTGGCCGAAGCCAATCTCGACCAGGCTCAATCGTCCCAAGAAAAGAACTACAATAAGGGAAGCCGGATGAGGACTTTCAAACCCGGGGCAGAGTACTGGTACTCTTGCCTACCTCTGCCCACAAGTTATTGGCCAGATGGCGAGGTCCATACGAGATCACCGACGTACTCAGCCCAGTCACATATCGGGTGCATCAACCCGATAGGACCACCACCGACAAGGTATACCACATCAACTTGTTGAAGGAGTGGAACAAACCGAGTATGAGTGCGTACGCAGAACCCGAGGAACCAGGTTCAGAGGAAACCGTGAACACCATTCCTGATACCCTCGGAGCCATCAATTGGGGCGACATCGTCTCTCCGGACATGAAATCAGACGGTATGGACAAGTTATCTCCCTACGCCGATGCCTTTTCTACGCTGCCCGGTCGCACCAGTATGTTAGAACACGGGATCAACCCAGAGCCCGGACAGACTATAAGGCTTAGGCCCTATCGGGTCCCCGAAGCCAGACGACGGATCATCACTGCCGAAGTAGACGAAATGCTGCAGATGGACATCATAGAGCCATCCAACAGTGTTTGGTCATCCCCCATAGTGCAGGTTCCCAAGCCGGACGGATCCATACGCTTCTGTATGGACTACAGACAACTCAACTCTATTTCTCAGTACGAAGCGTATCCGATGCCGCGCATGGACGAGCTCTTGGAAGGCCTCGGAGCGGCCCTCTTTCTAAGCACTTTAGATCCAACCAAGGGATATTGGCAGATTCCCTTGCGTTCCCAGGACAAGGAGAAAACTGCCTTTTCCACACCGAAGGGACTGTATCATTACAAGGTCCTACCCTTTGGACTACACGGCGCCCCCGCCACATTCCAAAGGCTAATGGATATCGTCCTCCGACCACACGACGGATATGCGGCCGCTTATTTGGACGACATTGTGGTTTACAGCGAATCCTGGGAAGCTCATCTGAGTCATCTGGAAGCGGTAGTGACCGATCTGCACAAGGTGGGTTTACATATAAACCCCAAAAAAAGCACGATCGGAACTTGCGAAACCAAGTATCTGGGACATATAGTAGGTGGGGGTGTCCTGAAACCGAATCTATCCAAGACTCAGGCGATACTTGACATTCCGACTCCCACCAATAGGAAGCAGATCCGGGCTTTCCTGGGGCTCGTTGGGTATTACAGAAGGTTCATACCTGACTTTTCTTCTGTGGCCGCCCCCTTGACCGATGTTTTGAGGCTCAAGGGTGCTCCGAACCTGACCAACAACAAGGACGCCTTGGCCGCCATCGAACACCTGAAACTTAGGATTTCTTCAACCCCTGTTCTTTGTTGCACAGACTTCCAACAACACTTCTATCTGCAGACCGACGCCTCAAACCAGGGTTTGGGGGCTGTGCTCTCGTAGGACCGGGGGGGTGATCTGCGTCCTGTATGCTTTATCAGCCGGAAACTGCTGCCACATTAGGCTGCATATTCCACCATAGAGAAGGAATGTTTGGCGATCAAGTGGGCCGTCGACTCCCTCAGATACTACCTGTTGGGTCGCCGGTTCACCTTGTACACGGACCATGCTCCCTTGAAATGGCTTGCGCGGCATAAGGACACTAATCAGAGAGTGCTCCGCTGGTTTCTGTCTCTCCAACCTTTTGACTTCCTCACGCTTCACAAACCGGCCCGGTTCCAGATGGTGGCTGATTACCTGTCTAGGTGCGCTTCCCGGCCCGATCAGCCTGGGACTGGGGTGGGTATGTGTGGGGATGCGCATCGGCACCCACAGAGAGTGATGGGTGCACCTGGGATTGGGGGCACCAAGAGCCGAGGCAGCGGACCGGCCGCTCTACTCGCGGCAGTCGCCTGCGCCGGTAGCGGGGAAGCCCGAACCGATGCTCAGGGACGCGGCGTGTCACCGCCGCACTTACCTGCCGGAGGGCGGGCCGTTGCTCGGGGACACGGCGCGTCGCTGCCGCACTCGCCTGTTGGAGGTCCCAGACCCAGGGATGGGAGGGGAGCGAAGACCCTCCATGACAAGGAGGGGGGGCGACCAGCCCTTCAGCGTGCTGCGGATCGCGGCTGGAAGACGCCCGGAGCCAGGGCCCACCCATACCCAACGCGACCACGTTTTTGGTCACGTGATCGCCTCAGCAGTTCCCCGCGGCATGGATGGGATCACGCAGGCACGGCAGCCTTTATGGGAGGCGGGTCAACACGGCAGCAGCCAATAGGATGTCAGCTGGTCACGGCTGATGGCGATTGGTGGGGGCTTGATTCTAAGGTAGTCCATAAAAGCCCGCCAAAAGAAACTAACGAGGTTCTCTCTCATTTTACAGGGAAGAGAAGAAGAGGAGGAACGAGGGCCAGAGTGGTGGGCCTATCCAGACACCACGGTATAGAATAAGCTTGAGGACTGCCTCACCGTATTCTGAATGGATCAACCACTGGTGAAGTGAACCAGAGGACAATATACTTTGTTTTATTAAGGACCCTTTATCCAGTTGGAATAAATATAATTTTCAGCACCTGCCTTCTCCTGAAGGTTATTTCCCACAGGCTTTAAGCGGTATTACTTGTAAAACCTTAAAGGCCAACTCTGGGAAGGGAACAGAGTAGGGATCACCACCAAAACACTACAAAAACAGACAAACGGCCACTATGTGCATGCCACCAATGAGTTAATTAAATCTTACCACTATCAGATACCGATTATACATAAGAAAAAAAACATTTAATGTGAGAATATGTACATGGATAGTGAAGACTTATACAGTAACAGATACAAAATCAAGAACAATTTCATCAACACAACTAAAGACATCAAAGAGTGAAAAACCTCTATAGCAACACACCCAAAATCAAGATCAATTTCATCAGAACAAACTGAAGACATCAACAAATACTTGCAAGCATAGGAAACAATGGATGTGTGTTATAAAGTATCATGGGCAATATTTTAAAGTGGATTCCATGAATGACATCAGTAATAGCAGAGTGCATAGCCCCATCACAAATGTTCCATGTAAAAATCATGAAACGTTCGTAGCTACACACATTTCATGTATTGATATCATCAGTTGTTATGATCCATTTGTTCTTATTGCTGTGTCTGTTACTGTATACGTCTTCACTATTAATGCACATGTGTTTATATTGAAAAACATGTTTAAGTATGCAAAATAGGTCTCTGATAGTGATTACATTTTAATTAACTCAATGGTGGCATGGACAAAGAGGGCTTGTTTGTCTGTTTTGTTGAGGTTGCATTACTCCATTTCCTGCACAGCATGTCAAGTATTTCATGGAAGACTTACTGAGGGTATACTTTGCTGGACTGGCCCTGAATCTGACTCTTCACATTGAGGTAAAGTGAGGTAAAACATGATTTTAGTCCCCCCTGAGTTAGGACCATCTCATAGAACAGGTTATTTGGCTGTGTTCATTATCAGTAGAGAGGCTTCCAAATTTTGAAATGCTTGGGATATCACCCTAATTCATTAAAAGTAATCTTACTCTTTTTGTCCAGAGAAGCACAGCACCGCACCCATACCCCACTGATTATGCCCAACAAGGCTGAAACACATTTCTGGGTTTGCTGGTGATACTCTTGCTCAGAGCAGAGTTGCCTACCTTTCAATGCTGAACTGCCTTTGTGAGTGGGATGAGACTGATATGCAAATGTATATTTCCGCTCTTGTAATGTACAGTGATCTAAAACCTGGTTGTAGACCCTGATGATCACACCATTCCGTAAAACGTATCTGTTAGTGTTTGTTCTCAATAGAGGCGCTCATACATTTGTACACATTTTGAAATTCTTACAGTACAGATATTCCTGCAAAAGGCCCCTTGCTCACTGTGCCTAGAGAACCAGATTATCACACCCACACTTCACTGGTGCTATCTTTGTTCAGATGAGAGTTTCCTAGCATTTTGGTTCTGGACTGCCCTTGTGAATTGGACCAAATCAATAAGGACATGTACGTTTCTCCTCTGGTAAAATGAAATGAGCTAAAATGCGGTTGTAGACCCTCATGAGTGTGCAAGGCCAAAAAGGCCATAGGGTAGGTTATTTGGCGATGTGTGTTCTCAGTATAGGTGCTGTATGAGGAGCACAAGAAGGAAGGGAAAGGAGTTCCAGACATCACGACCATCCTGAGAGGCTTCTTCACCTGCAACTGCGTAAGGATCACCCTGAAGAGCAACGTCGAGAGTCATGCAGGATTCCTTATGGCCCGCTTCTTCCACCTGGTAGCCTGGCATATACTGAGGCGTGCAGATTGGAACACCAGGATCCTATACAAATGGGCAGTGCCATGGTAGTATGCAGAAGCAGAGGGATTTGTGAGGGAATTCCAGCTGGAGGCAGTGAAAGTGGGGGCTTGCTACGCATGCATCTGTGAGAAAGAGGCCTGCGAGGAAATCAGCACCCTACCCCCAGTGACAGCTGAGCGTGTGCGGGAGAGCATTGCATCAGCCAGGCTGACGAAGAAGCAGAAGGACATTGCATAGATGGCCGTCAATGGTGTTCTGCCAGTGAGGGCATACATGGACACCACACGACTTAACCACTTCAAGAACTGCCCAAAGGGATGTACAAGAGACTAGATGGAGTACCACCTCTTCCGGGATTGCAACTACACCAGAGACCTGATGAGGAACCTGTCCACAGAGCAGGAGAGGCTGATCCCTACAACGAACATCACTGCCAAGTCAGTGATGTATGATTTGTTCCCAGGGTCCCACGCACAGCAAGATATCCAGACCTGCTGGAGAATCCTGTGCTGTTTTAAAGATGTGCTTCTCTTTTCCAGATAGTGCCTTCTGGTGGGAAAGAGAGACACATCGACCGAATCCTGTCGCCAGATGATCCACAGCCTCCTGAGGGACTACGAGATCATTGAGCATTGACTGCTCAGACGACAACAGTGGCAAGGAGTGCTGTTTTAAAGATGTGCTTCTCTTTTCCAGATAGTGCCTTCTGGTGGGAAAGAGAGACACATCGACCGAATCCTGTCGCCAGATGATCCACAGCCTCCTGAGGGACTACGAGATCATTGAGCATTGACTGCTCAGACGACAACAGTGGCAAGGAGTGAGTAATGTATACTTTATTGTTTTGTATATCATAGTCAACAAGACTTTATATACAATGGATTACATAATTAATCAGATCACATAAAACAATCACCACATAACAAGGTGCATGGAATGCATGTGCTGAAGTGTCAATAATCGAGACACAAACAATTGTCAGTCCAAATATATATAATATTTCAACAAGTCATGTGCGCGTTAAGGTGATAGCTGAATGGGGTAAGTAACGCACTCTAGTGATAAAGGTCATCTAATATCCCCTCAATAAAGTCCCATAATTAAGTAAAATGGTATAACAAATTTAGGTCATCACCACACATGAAGCAATCCCATATTAGTGCGAGTGTGAGTGGGAGCTTAGTGGCATTAAAGTTACCATATGCAATAAGGAAATTCCTATGACTAGATTTTAGGCTATCACAATCGATTAACACATTTTAGTAGACTCAATAGTACATTCTCCACATAACCGGCAAAGTCTTTCAGGTGTAGATATGTTCAATCTAGCTCCTATTATCTCTAGAGATTCTACTTAATTAAATTTCATTTTTAGATAGTATATATGTACTGCTGTTTACTCTGCTCGAAAGGTTTACCACCAGCAGTTCATAGCCATATTATTCCAAGATTTCTTTTAATGGCCATTTTGTAGGAGTAATACTGCTTAACGCTGGACTAAATAAGCGGGAATACAACTGGCATAGAGTAGATATTGTTTACACAGCTACCTTTTTAGGAAAGTAATATGTGAGTGGTAACCCAGTGACAGAGTTCATTGTAGGATACCCAACATAGTGCTAACACATTTCCAATGTAGGATGAGACGTTGTGTGATCATAATAGAACTCACTCTATTGAGTCCAAGCTCAAGGTAAACATAATCCACAGGGGTAGACGACGACAGTTTAAGCAGTGTTTTCAGACATTTACTTTGTACACTTTAACTAACCAGACTTTTTCCTTTCACAGGCAAAAGTTAACAGAGTAAGCTTGTAAACAGGTTGTCTTGATGGTTCTTGAGACTGATAAATAGAGGAGCTGATTCCGAAAGTGAAGATCTACCATATCTGAACGAGAAAATGATCCCAGACAAAAGAAAAACAAAGCAGAAACACAGGCATGGAGTTGCTGTTGCTACTTTTGTTCAGATGAGAGTTTCCTAGCATTTGGATTCTGGAATGCCCCTGTGAGTGAGACCAAAATGCATGTTTCTCCTCTGGTAAATTGCAATGCGCTAAAAGATGGTGGTAGACCCTCCAGAATGTGCACTGTCACAGTATAGGTTATTTGGCCATGTTCATTCTCAGTAGAGGGGCTTCCAGATATAAAATTTAAAAAAACATCTGGACCTACCACTTACAGAAGCGAAATCTTGAATGCACCAAGGAAACGGAACCATTCCATATAGCCCGCAATGGAGCCTTTCAGGAACAATAATCTAACACTATTGGGATCGGCAAAAACCATATGCGAGACTTATCCTTGGCCTCAAACCCAGGGACCATATCTCTTCAGCCCTGAAATCTCTCCACTGGCTCCCGGTGGCTGCAAGGATCAATTTCAAGGCCCTTTGCAATCTCCACAAGGCTTTCTGGGTCCTGGGCCCGCACTACATCCAATCTCTCTTCCTAAACACCTTCCTTCACAAGCCCTTCGCTCAGCCACCTCCAACTATCTGAAGGTCAGACACTTCTCCAGGCAAAGAGTGGGGGGTAGCTCTCTCTCTTCTGCAGGTGCTTCCCTCTGGAGAATGCCTCCTTACCCCTCACAAACTTGGGCCGGATCACCGGAAGTTCCGGAAGCAGCTCAATACCTTGCTTTTCGCTTCTGATTTCTCTCTCTAACCTGCTGACCAATCGGTATGCTGCACTGACTGGTTGCCTAGTGTGAAAAACCTGAAGGTGTCTCACTGTCTGATCCCTGAGGATCTCTTTCTCAGGTGGCCAGGGCACGACCATCGCCCTTGGGTCTAGACCATGGGGGTGGACAAGTGCGGGAGGATCAAGGGGTCCAGGGGAATGGAGTTGAGGCATCCAATGGCGAGAAGCAGCATTTACCCCCTTTCAACACTTATTGACACCTTTACAGGTTATTCTAAATCCTGTCCCAGTACCCCCACCCCCTTACCTCTCCCTAATTCCAAAAAGTACCAACTCAGAAAGGAGGCGTGGGAGAACCAGGAGAAAGAAATTGCAATTACCATTGTGTGTATTACAACCGCAGGACTATCCTCCGTCTCAGAATATGCCCCTACCCGATATTCCTTCAGTTGAAATAGAATATTGTCAAACCAGTTTCATTATGCCCCATACCTTTCTGAAAAACCAGACCAACGATTGTATTTCCTGTCATACACTCACCCTGTTTATTTGGACAAACCCCTACACAGTTTTTCCATAATTAATCAGAAAAAACACAACTTGCACAATCCCTCCAAACTGGATTCCTCTACGAATACTGACACGAGGAAGAGGGGAGCTGAAAGAATGAAGATATCTCCCAACACCACTGAGAGACAGGAGAAAGACTATGCCATACTAAGACTGGACTGTCCCTCTAATGAGGCCAGGCAAGGTCAGGCCTCCTTTTCCAACTACTCACACCTGACTCCACTCGAGACTCCCAGGGAGTATAAAAGGCAGAGCAGGAGAGCACACTTTGAGTGAGCTAGGGATGCTGGAAGGTGGCGAGACGGCAGAAGAAGAACAATTGAGCTGCAGAGACCCTCGGAGACCTGAAGGAGGAGGGAACCACCACACTGGACCTTTGAAGGCAGGAGAGGCTGCAGTGAGGGGAGAGACCTGTACCTTGCAAAACCAGGGATAGCTGGGATCTCCTGGTGGTGCCACAACAGCGCTCCTCCCCTGGGCCAAGCAGGCAAACCCATGACCTCAGGACACACCCCCATTTAACCTTGTGCACCTCCCAAAGCCATGGACTGCCGTTTTGGGGGCTTTGAAGTGGAAGCAAAATGCACTGCAATGCATTCTGGGAGTGGGAGTCCCAAATTCTCTTTTTTTTATGGAAAACTGAAGAAGGTCTACACCCGGCAGAGGGAGACCCTTAAAGCAAGGTGAGAAGGTCTGAGCCCGGAAGAGGGGGACCTGAACTTTAAGAAAGCCCAGTGAAGGACCAGCAGCAGAGTTGTCCGGCGCCATGTGGGTGCTCATTCGAAGTAGTCTGGCTGGTCCCCTTTGTTGAAACTACAAATACCAAGAGGCCCTAGGAGAAGCCTGCATAAGAGGTCAAAGTGGTCATACAAGGGTCGAGCAAAAACCCTTGTATAATCAATAATGTTTGACACGATGAGGAAATAAAGTGAATTGTGTTACTGGGGGAAAATGTGAACCCGACTGAGGGATTCCTACGAATTAGGGTGACCAGTAACAACCCTGAGAACATTGTATTAATAGAACTGCTTGAAGCCTGGCTGGGTGCTTTAAGGAAAGCCTGGTTGGGGCTACTTCATTCCTACCACCTCTGAAGCGCAGGCCCAATTTCTTACCTATCGGAGCCTCCCAACAACCTTTAAAAGCTCTTGTCTCCAACAACCACAACTTGCCTTTCGGCAACCAACTAGACACCATCCCTAGAAGACCCAATATTATCCAAGAAGGCCAGTCTGCCTCCGCCTCACTGGTCCTAAATCACCCTTGCCCTACTATAGTAAGAAACGCCAGGCTTGGCGTCAGACTAGGCAAGTCGTATAGCACACCCCTTAGACATTTGCCTACAAACAATCCTCCACAATGCCTGCAAAAAAGCCCCACTGAAACCCCACAAAGCCCGCAAGAGCACTTGATTTTTACCCATCACATCGGACCTCCCCGCCCATAGCAATAGCCCTACAGCTATCTATGGAGTATTGATCAATGCCAGATCAATGGCAGATCCCTGGTCGCCCATGCAGCAGACAATGCTGACTTGATCATAGAAAAAACACTGGACTTCCTAGCAATTCCCGAGACCTGGCTACATGCTGCAGCAGGCCCTTCCCTCCTTAATTGCGACTCCTGACAACTATACAATCCTTGGAGCAGACAGAGAATGTTCCAGGGGAGGCGGAATTGCCTTCTTTGCCAAAACCACACTGGGACTCAGAATTGCCTCAAACGTCCCCACCAAGTCATGTGAACTATTGACTGTCAAACTTCCACTCTCCAGCTTGCGCACTATTAATGTGCATCTGATCTATAGGCCCTTTGGACCCATAGGCTCCTTTGAAGAAGAAATCAGCACCCTTCTCTCCACTGACACTAAGCCCTCGTTACAAATCCTTATATTAGGCTACTTTAATCTAGGTTTTAACAACCCTGCTGACCAACCTGCAATGGCCCTCACTCAGAGAGTCCTCCTCCCTACACATGAAAAAGGAAGAACCAATGTTGGGTAGCTGACCTCAATTGTGTAACTAACATAACCGCTATCGAACCACAACACTGGACTGACCACTTTTAACTTATATTTAATCTCCAAGATTGTACACCTCCCAATAGAGAAAACCTTATCGCTTCACCCATTCCAATCAGGACCAAAAAGAATATTACAGTGGATAAACTTAATCCCTTTTTCCAATCTCTACTTAAACCATCACTTACCTCCTCTCATCCAGTAGAACTAGTGGATCACTTTAACAAAACCATCACCTCAGTCCTCGATTGCATTGCACCTCTAAAAATGTGCAAAGGTACCCCTAAAGCACACCTGAACACCTGGTTCACTCCCAAACTGAAAGTCATAAGAAATGAAAAAAGGAAATATGAAATAACCTGGAAAAATAACCCTTCGACAGCCAACAAAGATATCCTGCTAAAAATGTCAACCAACTACAAAGAAGAAATCCTTTTAGTGAAACGTGACACTTATAACAATAGGATCGATAAAGCCAGTTCTAGCACTAGAGAACTCTTTACTGTCGTAAGATAACTTGAATCCCCCACAACGCCAACAGACAACTTCATCAAGGACAAAAATTGGTGCACTAAAATCCAAGACGCCTTATCCAATAAAATCACTCTTCTGCAAAAGAAAATGGCTATCAAAAAACGTAATCTGCCACCTCAAACTAATACACAGAAACATAGCCATAATCTCCCCAAACCGCCCCAGCGTTTCAAATTCACCTCAGTGTCCACCAGAGAAGTGCAAAATATTATAGCCTCAGTTAAATCCTCGAACTGCCAAGGAGACACCTGCCCAGCTTCTGTCATAAAGGAAGCTGCCAGTGAAATGGCCCCCTTCATTACAATGCTAATTAAAGCCTACTTCTGCACATCCACTGTCCCCACCAATCTGAAGAATTCATGGGTCCGCCCACTTCTAAAAAAAACATCTTTGGACCTAAGCATCCCTACTAACTTTAGGCCCATCACGATGGTACCTTTTTTACTAAAGATTATCGACAAAGCTGCCTACAATCAGATACAATCATATCTGTAGAACAACAAGTTACTTGGACTCCGTCAATCTGGCTTCAGACCCCAACATTGCACAGAAACAGCCTTGATTGATTTGAAGATCAGATTGATGACCTGAAAGACAAAGGGAAGTCAGCCCTCTTGCTCCTGCTGGATTTGTCAGCTACTTTTGATCTGGTTGATTATATTCACCAGGTGCTGTGTAAGCACCTCTCTACAGCGGCCCATTTCTCAGCAGAAGCAACAGCATGGATCCAATCCTTCCTCAACAATAGATCCATGAGAGTCTTCTCAGCTTCTGCAGTTGCCGACCCCATCCCCATTTCCTGTGGAGTCCACAAGGATCTTGTGTATCGCCTACCATGTATAATGTGTTTACTAAATCATTGGTCGATGGTCTGGACTATCTTGGTGTCACCTACACCAACTATGCAGATGACACCCAGATCCTCATACCTCGGACAGGTGATAATGACAAAGACCTAGCTCTTGTCAACAAAATCTACCTCATCATTCAGGCCTGGATGGCCACACATGGCCTCTGCCTGAATGATGAGAAAACTAAGGTGCTCCTCTTAGCCACACCCATCAATTCAAAAAACTGAGTAATCAATTTCACTCCTTCAACATTGATGGGAAAGACTTTAAGGTGGCTAAAGAGGATAAAACATTCTGTTTCTACCTAGACTTCTCCCTGAGTCTACGGAAACAGGTCAGTACAACAGCCTCGGTGACAGCATGCACTGCAAGCTTATCCACACTTGCAAACCCTTCCTTTCCACAAAAAGCTGCATCTTCACTGGCCAGAGCACTAGTACCATCTAAAATAGGCTACTGCAATGCACTGTACCTAGGTGCTAGTACATGTATAACCGATAAACGCCATATCCTGCAGAACAATGCACTCCGAACTGCCCTGGGTATCTCCAGAAGGCAACACATCTCAGCGATTAGACGAGACAACAATTGGCTCTTCATCAATGAGAGAATACAACTTAAAACAGCTCTGTAGAGGAGGTCCCAAATAAAGCCTGCACTCCCATCGCCCATTTTGAAGTACCAGGAACGTTCACATCAAAATATGTGACGTCTGATGAGCAAATAAACCAGCAGAGAGCCTCAGTAGGGCTCTGCCCAGTACCCATCAGAAGAGTAACACCTATTGAAGTACCAATACCCAAACAGCCATGGACAGTAAGGTATCCATTGAGAAAACCCTACCAAGAAATGAAGATTGCCTAAGTACCGTTACTGAAGAAACCAAAAAGGCCTCAATGGAAGATGAATGGTGACATCACGAGAGCCCGGACAGACTCACAGATGACGAACCAAGAATGACACAAAGAGAACGCCCTGAGAAAAGAGATTGTGAGCTTAAAGTGATAGAAAGCTATCAAAGCGTAAGAGAGTTAAGCTGTAATGAACACAGTCGATCGGTTTACACCTGTACATATGCTTGGAACTGCAAGAAAGCTACGAAAACAGTGCAGCTTGCTATGCTAAGTAGAAGAATAGCGCGGCAAGCGGCACTATACATAATCTACCTCAAAGCGAAGCACAGAGTTATAAGTGCGATTCCACTTTGCATGAAAAGCAAAATCAAATCAGGTTACTAGAGGCCAAACAAGACAACATTCATATTGCTAGCAAAATGAGAAGAGGCGGCTGAATCGAAACTCAGCAGATGCAACTCGTGCCAGGAGAGCCAAGGTCATACCAATGGAAGGAACGAACAGTAGCTACATCTAATTGAAACTTAAGAACAGAATATCCTGTCTTTGAAAGGTCAAGATAAGGAAGCGTAGGCAGGTGGCAAGCCGAATAAGAATTAAATGCACAAATTCAGAGAAACTAGGCAAATTCACAGTGTCTGCATCACATGACCATCCGAGCAAGGAGAAGCACGAGTTCACACCTACGCTTGGCATCTACCCAGGAAGAGATATCAGAACTTTCTCAGACAGAAGATGCAGTTTCGAGGCCAACCACAGTAACATAATTGACACATAGTTGTTGAAGTGATGATTGATTGTAACCTTAATTGGAGGAAGGCCGGCTAGCTGACGGGGCACCCTGCACCTGGCTGACCATTCTGCGTGCTGTTAAGTAAAGTGAAAATGTATGCATGGAGTTGGTGCCAACCCAATCACAATGGACCAAATAATCTAGGGTCCTATAGTTAGTAGAACCAATGGGACGTCGTACTTTTAGTGACGTCTACAGTAGTCATTTTGAAGGAAGGGCTTAGATGCCCACCTGACAGTATTTACCCAATCCGCTCCCTCCATTACCATATACAGATATAGTACCTATATTAAAGTTACCTTTTCCTACCCAATTGAATTGCATGCTAACATTTAAGTGTAACACGTCATTGAGACGAATTTTGAGTATAAATGTCACTGTTTGTATGAAGGTCGTTGTAGTTGAAGCGAGACGGACTATCGCATCACTGCTGATTGCCAGGACTCTCTGTTTTTTGTACTTGTCATTAAACTGACTCCCTTTGCCAAACCATCTAGTTGTCCTTATTGATTGGTGTTGGAGTAATAAATCTGCACCCCCATCCACCTCAAGGTGCAGCTATCTCGTCTTAAAGTACTTCGGAGCAAACCTCGGCTCTATCGGCCAGCCGGGGGTCTCCTCAGTACAGCTGCTCTGACCTACAAATGCCTCAATAACTCAGCCCCCCTATACCTCACTGAAGAATTCACTAAAAACAACCCCATCCGACCCACCAGGTCGACCAACTCTGGCTGCCTAAAAGTTCCTAGGTATGAATTTAAAAAAACAGGCGGCCGCAGCTTCCCAGTCATGGCGGCTCAACTCTGGAATTCCTTACCCACCACCTTAAGAGATGACCAGTATTTCTTTAAATTCAGGAAAGACACCAAACTATGGCTCATCGCCAAAGACACACCGCAGTAAATTGCTGCTTACTACCCCTACTCAATTTGAAATCCTCATGCTTGTACCTAAGAGACTTACTATGCTTACAATGTAGAATGCTGCTATTATTTAAGAAACTCTACACTTTTTTGTATTGCCCTTGTGTAACTAAGAAACTGTATATTTGTGTAATGCGCCCAGATAGCCCCGGGTTTGGTGCGCAATATAAATAAATAAACAAACAAACAAAGGAGTAAAAAAAATTATTTTCCTTCGCAAGGGAGTAAAAAGTTTGCAACATCCACGTGTGCAAAGAATTAACTGAATGGAAATCATTATCACGCAGCATCAGGCCACATCATGACAGAAAAGCAGGAACATTTTGGGTCTAAACAATGTAAGATTACCACATATAGAATAGATAAGTCATGGGTTGCAGCAGTGTAAGTTCCACTCACATAGAGAAGAAGCTGCATTGAGTGAGGCGGTGCAAGCACTCACTCATTGAAGAGGCAAATGAAGGGCCTCAGCATTGCCGGGTCGAGAAGGGAGGTCCTTCTCTGTAACTCGCCCCCCTCTCAAAGTATGATTCTACCTCCAGACGTACTGACTGCTTTTTCAAATGACCTCGGACCTATGGATCACCATGCTCCCTGCAGACCTACTACTGAGTGATGGCTAAACTATCCCCTTGCCTCCTCCACAAACCAAACTTTGTCATGTGCCTATGTTCTCTGCCTTCATGCCTCCCTTCCCACATCTAATCCTACCACATCTCTCACTGCATCTGCATTTGAGGCCTATTTCTATAAATCGAATTTAGCTGTGCCCTTTCATCTGTGCACCTCTTTTGCTTTCATTGAAAGCCTAGTTTTGAAAAGTCACTTTTCTTTTGACGTGCCTTTTCACCTTTTGAGTCTACAAGGCCTCTAGGTGATTTTAGCTAGAACTAGAACTCTTACCATCTCACCCATCTTCTCTAACTGCTAGACTATCACCTATCCCCTCTCTCGAAGTCAGGAAGGAAAAAGCATATAAAAGACATCTTGAGTGCAAACTCTGGCCCTCCCATCGAAAACACCTATGCAGGCCTTCTTCCAGAAAGGTTTTCACTGATATCCTCTTCTGTGTCCCCTATTCAGACCTATGGACCCCTCATCTCATCTCTACTCTCTCTCCTTCGACATCCTCTCCCATTAACAGTGGTTGCAAGTGGGAAGTCCTCTTGGCCGGCTTCTCATCTTCATGTTGCTTTGTTAATGTCTACCACACAGGCACTATCCTGATTCAGGGTCCTCAACCCAACCTCCTTCTCTTTGACCGGATCCTGCTGTCTCTCATTAACTTCCTACCTTCTCCTGCCTCTCCACACAATACTCTTTCTACCCCTCCACTTCCTACCAGTGTTCCACGCCCTTGAACCCCTCCTCAGAAAACTTTTAAAGGCAGAGACATCCTTCACCTGGCAACTCTTAATGCCCGCTCAGCCAACAAACACTCTGCTGACATCTGCCTCCTCCTTGAAGACATTGACCTTGACATTCTCTCTCTTACCGGGACATGGTTCAATGCCAGCTCAGTCACTGCTTTTGACTCCCTCCTCCCTGACAGCTACAAACTCATTATCAAGCCTCAACCTCACTGTGCTGGCGGTGGGGTTGCCTTAATCTTCCCTGAGTGGGTTCCTTCCTCCGTCTTACCCACCCATTTGAAAGTCTGCTGTGCAAGTTGGTCATCTCGCCCTCCTCCACCTTGACCATTGCCACCATTTACCGGCCTCCATGCACTACCACCCGGTTCCTCTCTGAATGGGCTGACTTATGTTCTTCATTACTTTCATCCACCTCCAATCTCATCCTCTTGAGGGATTTCAACATCCAGTTGGATTCCTCCGTTACAGCATCTACTCTTTTTGTTGACCTCTGCACCTCTCTATCCCTCTCCATTCTCCCGTCTGGTGCAGCCGACTCAGCTGGATACAACCTTGATGCCCTCATTCACTCTGACATATCTCTCTCCTCCCCACTTGCCAAACCTCTCTTTTGGGCAGGCCATTCTCTCCTCTCCCCTTCTGGGTCCCTTTGGCCCTCTGCCTGCACCCCTAGAAGCCCTGCCAACTTCATTCACTAACATCCGCCCGACGAAACGTGTGTGAGCTTCTGCCTTCGCCTCCACCTTCATCCCACCTCGCCCTCCTACCTCTGACTCTACCACTGACTCTGCTCTCAGCATACCAATCGTAAGTAGACACGCGAGTGGAGATCAAACAGTGTACTAGCAGGCCCTAAGGGAAGAACACCCTGTGCCTAGCTCTAGGTGGCGTAATGCTGGAACGCCTACCTAATAGGGATAGTATAAGAAAGTCTGTCCCGCAATGCTAACAATTGTGACATTCAAATATGTTTCAAGGAACGCACATTACAATCAAACAAGATAAGACCACACCTGATCAGCTGTTCATGTACCCGCAGAACTGGATATTCGATTCTGCCAGACACCAGCAGATCTAATGCTGTATCAGCTACTTATCACCTAGTAGATTATGTATTTTAATCCACCCGTGGGTATTGCGATCACCAATTGTGATCAGTGTGGTCCACTCAATCATTAGTTTAAAAATGAGCTTTCCTTTTGTCTTCGGACGTACCCTAGTGTTTTTGTATATCTGCTCTCAGCAACCTCCATTTGTCCATTACCAATACTCTTGACATTCTTGCCCCAGTCATGAGGGTCCGCCTGAAACCCGCCTCCAAGTGTAACACCTGGTACGACTCTGAATTTGCGGCCCGGAAAAGATAGTGCAGAGTGGCCAAACGTAAGTGGCAATCCTCTGGCTCATTCTCTGACAAACTGGCCTGCCGCCTGCTCCAAAGCCAGTACAGACTCTCCATCCATGCCAAGAAAAGAGCCCACATACAGGAATGGATTTCTAGTGCATCCAATAACATGGCTGAACTTTTCAAGATCTGCAGCGAACTAGCCAACCCTATTGCAGTCTCCTCCTCCCCTTCGCCTTCCCAGGCTCTCTGCAATGCACTGGCTACTCACCTCTCCACAAAAATTAGGGACATCCTGAACAGCCTTGCTACTCACCCTCCCAACCCTTCCCACTGGCCCTTGGCTCCCTTGGCCTCTGACCCTCCTCTTTCCCCCCTCTCCTCTGTCACACCAGAAGAATTTACCAGAGTTGTCCGCTCCATGAAGGTCTCTGCTAAATAGGTTTCCACTTGCTCATCCAGAACCATCAAGGACAACATTGGCTCTCTTGCCCCTGCACTTGCTGATTTTAGTAATCATTATTTTGCCACAGGATCTTTCCTTTCCTCCCTCAAGCACTCCCTTGTGCGCCCCCTCCTGAAAAAAACCTTTGGCAGACCATACTGGTCCAGCCAACTACCGCCCTATTTCCATCATCCACTTCCTGTGAAAACTGCTGGAGAAGCTGGCCTTGCCCTGACCCAACTCGCACACCGAACTTGTTGGTGGTCTCCACAACCATCAATCTGGATTCCGAGCTTCCAGAGGCACGGAAACTGCTTTTCTGAACACCCGTAAAGAACTGCTTGCATTTCTTGACTCAAACTCCCCAGTTGTACTCATCCTACTTGATCTTTCCTCTGCCTTTGACGCAGTCAACCATTCTATCCTCATACAAAGGCTCCACAATACCCTTGGTATTTCCGACCGAGCACTGGAATCGCGGACATCCTTCCTAACTGACCACATGGCCAAAGTCATCCTGGGCTCCTTCTCCTCTCCTACTTATTTTCTCCACCTGCTGTGTCCCCAGGGCTCTATCCTCTCACCTTGGCTCTTTAACCTCTACCTTGCTGTGCGTGCTTGCATCCTCTCCGCCTTTTCCCCCAACTTCCAGTGTTATGCTGATGACACACAACTCTTTTTCAAACTTCCTGCTGAACCTTTTACACCTTCCATCTTCCCTGACTGCCTATCTGCCACCCAGTCCTTGTGCACCGCCAATGGTCTCTGCCTCAACACCTGGAAAACTGAGATCCTTCCCATTGGGACCCAAGTTCCCTCCTTCTTCCCCTCTCTCTGGCCTTCCTGCAGGGGCTCTCCCCCTGCTCCTTTCTCTGAAGACAGAAACCTTGGAGTCATATTCGACTCCTTTCTCTCCTTCCTCCCTCACACTCAGGACATTTGTCATGACCCTTGCCCCTGGCCCTCACTGGCAAAATCAGCCTTCCAGTTAGGGCCAGGCCAAAGGCCTTAAAACCTCATCCAAGACTCTCTTGGAGTCAGTCCTGGCACCTTTGGCGCCAGGCTCATAACCATCATGAAGACCAACATTAGACTGGGACTATTTAGTTGGGACTATTTAACTTGGGGGGCGGGGGTTCAGCCAACATAGAGGCACACACATAGCTCAGTTACAAGGAACTGAGCTATGCGGTCTAGTCTTTTGAGTGTGGCAGGCCTGGGACTACTTTAGCTGGACTACTTTGGGTGTGGCAGGCCTGGGACTATTTTACCTGGACTACTTTACCTGAGACTATTTAAACCACACCCAAACAGCAGAACATGCTTTGCGTTATTCTGCTGTGGGCAGCGTAACGCTCACCGTGTCCAGTTCTTTGATGCCAGCTTATCTGAAACCAAGGACTTGCAGAGAGAGAAATAACACTACGAAACTTACCTGGAACAGTATCCTGTCTTCAATCCATCGCTGACTTCAGTTCCACTCACCTGAAGGTACGAACTCCATCATCCGGCACTGCATGCATCCTGGAATACCATAACCTGGAAAGAGGAGAAAGAAAGACAGCATTAGTAAGCTTTTACTCACGTTTCCTCCCGAAATGAAGAAAGCCACACAATTCTTACCTGGGTAGTCATCTCCTGGTCAGTGTCCCTGCTGGAACATTACGGCGCTCGGCGAGGAACATCGCAACCTGCAAGGAGAGAAAAGACACATGTTAGCAATATAAAAGGCGAAACAGCGCCGCGCATCGCGCATTACACACCGGACAGCATCGCGCACACCGCGGTTTCGCCTACCGGCAAATGCTCATCTTCAAACTGCATAGCAACACCAAAATACCTTTCCATACCTACAAGGAAAGAAACAAGACATTATTATTCGAACTAAGAGGAACATAGGAACTGCATATAAAGACTGTAAAGCAGCAAACCTACGGAGTCGCAGCAGGCCTGGATTCCCACAGGGGGGCTTGCACCAGTGAAGTAAGTTGGTCGCTGCTCGCCCCCCACATCTACGCGCCTGTACCACGAGGAGCAGGACAGAGAATCCACCTTTCACAATATTAAGGTGAGGAGAAGGCCCAAGGGGGAGGAAAGAGTTGAGGCCAAGGGAGGTGGGAAAACATAAAGACAATTTGGTATTGAATCCAGCTCTCCTATATTGCAGACCCACCTTTAATCAGTGGCCTTACCAAGGGACCAGGAGAGGGTTTGAGAGAGCAAATCATCCAACCAGGGCTGGGTGGCATTCCTGTGGATACCAGGTGAACGTAATACATTGCCAAGAAGTCCCACTTTCAGCTCTTCATTCTCAAAGGAATTCTCCCCTTTCTCACTTTCCCCCAGAGGCTCAATGTTACCCGAGCCCTGGTTCTCTCTAGGCTTGACTATTGCAATAGCCCACTCCTGAATCTACTTTCTTCCACACTGCAACCCCCCACAAGCTAATCCAGAATAGGGCAGCAAGACTTATACTTGGCCTTAAGCCCTGGAACTGCATCTCTCCTGCCCAAAGAAAATCTTCACTGGCTCCCAGTTGCTGCACGGGTTAACTCCAAATCCCTTTGCATCATCCACAAGGCTGTGTGGGCCCGGGGACAACACTACCTTCAACTTTATCTCACTAAGTACTCTCCCTCAAGACCTGTATGTTCCTCTAGCACCAACTCTATGTGTGTAAAGCGTTGTGTTAAACAGAGGGTAAGTGGTCAATCGCTCTCCTTTGCTGGCTCTCTCCTATGGAACAGCCTCCCCCTCTCTCTGCGCCTTAAGCAGGATTTTCTTAAATTCCGGAAGCTCCTCAAGACTTTCCTCTTTACCTCCTCAATCCCTTCTTCCCTCCTATGCTAATTTGCACAGTTGCTGTGATTGGTGTCCTAGGCCCTCATGCATCCTCGGGCCCCTGACCTCCCACACCAACTGTCCCAGCCCCTGTCTACCCTCGGCACTTGCCATTGCTCTCCCTCCGCCTTGGAGGTTCGCACTTACCCATTGCAGCCCCAGGCCATGCAGCACTCTCCACAACATGCCCTTCTACCATGCATTTATCTGTTGCTCACCCACGAGCGCGGACATTTCAGCACTTCAACCCTTCACTCTTCTTTGCTACACTTGCATGTTCTGAATACTCTCAAGGCATAGTAGGTTTGTCCTTCTTGCCTCACTGTTTTTTAATACTTTGTGTTTTCTAATGTGTTTCTCTTCCTTGTTCTCTCCCTTTGCCATGTAGGCGCTTTGAAACGGTATTTACTTGATGTATAGGTGCCTAACAAGTGAACAATAAATAGAATTAAATTGGCTTACATAGAACTGGAGCATCATAGCCCTCATTAGCCCACATTCCTCTCACAAGGAATATGCCCATCATGGGCCTCAGCTATCTACAATTCGCTCACATGGAATAGGTACAGCATAACCACAACAGTGGAAACACCAGCCGTATAGAGCATGAATAGTTAATTACCTCAGCAGTGCAAGTTCCTCACAGATACATTGAGCGCGAGTAGTCCAAATACACAGGCTAACTCAGTAAACGTCTGCCTTGTAGGAATTCAGAAAATCATAATTGGAAGGAATTTAACCTTAGAACAACACATTGGTGCACTAATTCCCAGCCACTCTACAGCTGGTTCACTTCCTAAAGTATGTTGCATAAGGGTGTCACAAGTCTCTCCCCTTCTCACCTGTTTTTCCTGTTTGCTTGCGACCTTCTTTTGTGACTTCTTTTGCACGGTCCGGGATTTGTATAAGCCCGTGTGCGGGTCTTCGGATTCCAGCGTGCTTCGTTCAGATTGTCCAGGACAGAACCAGGAAGGACTGGAAGGGTGGTCTATGGCAGCCTTTCGAAATTATGATTTCGACTTCCTTTTCTCTGCCTTTCTTTCCTGGATTCGAAAATCAATTTGCAGGGAAAGGTCCAAGAGGGCCTGGAAGGAATTAGGGCGAGCTACCCTGGCTAGCTCATCCTTTATTTCTTAATTCAAGCCTCTTCGAAAGAGTGAAGCTAGCCTCTTGGGACCAATCAGCTTCCTTCATAAATTGTTTGAAACGGGTGACATAGGTAAGCATATCCTGGGATCCTTGTCGAAAATCAAGTAGACGTTCTTGAGCGCTGTAAACCTGCTCAGGGTGATCAAACATGGCCTTTAGGGCTTCCACGAATCCATTCTAATCATCCAGGAGGGCGTCGCCCGAATTGACTAGGGGAGTTGCCCAGGTTAATGCGTTGCCAGTGAGGTGTGATATCATAAACCCCACCTTTGCTCTAGGGGTGGAAAAGTAGTAGGGCTTGAAGGTGAAATACACCAGAATCAGATTGTCCAGGACAGAACCCCGCGCGGAGGCACAGAAGCCTTGACACGAGCGTGGGCGTAAATCCAGGAAAGTTCAGTAAGGTTTGAGAGATGAAAGGAAAGGAGGAGGAATCAAGGAAACAGAAATCAGGAAATTAGCCCCGAGCAAACTCTGGCAGCACACATCCAGCTACAGCGAGCAGTAGCGTTGAGGCGCGCAGAGCCGCGGGGTGTGTCTGTTTAGTAGTGCGCCGAGCGTGGAGCGCAAAGGCTGGCAAGCTGCGTTTCATATTCGACGGCCATGTTGGGAGAGTTACTGCATTCAGTGCTCTATGGGTCAGGGACCACGAGGTCCAGAAGGGACGCAGGCGATGGTTCATGACAGCATGCCTCCTCTGAAACCCAGCTCCTCTGGGTTTGCTTGGATGGATAAGGTGGTATCTTCGAATCAGCCTGGGGGCATTCATGTTTGGCATGGGTTCCCAGGTGCATTCACTAGGTGGATATCCTTTCTATTCAACCAAATATTGTAGCTGACCACGTCGATACCGAGAATCACAAATTCTGGAGACCTCATATTCGAGTTGGTCATTGACAATCACTGGAGTAGATCTTGGAGCAGTTCGAGAGAGTTGAACATATGGCTTCAACAGAGAAGCATGGAAGACTAGGTGGATCCTTTTCCACGATTCTGTTAGTCGTAGTCGAAAGGCCACTGGATTGACGATTTCTTTTATAGAAAAGGGTCTGTAATACCTGGGAGCCAATTTATTTGGTCGTAGGTGACGTGGGAGGAGTTTTGAGGATAACCAGACCTTATCGACTATTGAATAGGAAGGTCCTGGTCTTCTTTCGGAGTCAGCATAATGTTTAACGTCTCTTTGGGCCTTTTCTAGGTGTTCTTTAGCTTCTTTCTGCACATTGATTAGTGTTTCAATCCAGGAATCAACCGTAGGAACTAGGGTTGGATGTGGAAGAATGGATGGTAGGACTGAAGGATGAAATCCTTGACTATAGAAAAAGGGACTGGTTTTGATAGCTGAATGATCCGAATTGTTGTATGCGAATTCGGCCACAGGTATTAAGAGTGACCAATCATCCTGGACCTTGGTGGCGAAGCAACAAAGATATTGTTCCAGAGTTTGGTTTACTCGCTCAGTAGCTCCATTGGTCTGTGGATGATAACCCGAAATCAAGGCACGCTGGATTCCCAGTATACGACATAACTGTTTCCAGAACTGGGATATGTACTGGGGCCCTCTGTCAGAAATGATCTTGGAAGGTAGCCCATGCAGCCTGAATATGTGTTCTAAGAAAATCCCAGCAAGTCCGGATGAGGATGGAAGTTTGTTTAAAGGCGTAAAATAGGCCATGTGTGTGAACAGATCAACGGTAACCATTATGGTTGTGTAGCCTCTGGAAGACGGTAATTCTACTATAAAATCCGTGGCAATGACTTACCAGGTTCTTGTTGGTATTGCTGGTTGGAGCAGGAGACCTGCTGATCTTTTATTGTCATGTTTGTTCTGATTGCAGACTGCACAAGTCTGGACATGAATCTTGATATCGTCCTTCATCCTGCTCCACCAAAACTGTCTTTGTTTAGATGAAGGGTGTTGGTGACACCACAGTGTCCTGAATGGAAGGTATCATGACATAGGCTTGTGATCTTTTGTCTCAATCCAGGAGTAGGAATAACCAACCTATTATCTCTGAATAGATATCCGTCCTTTGTTTTAAGTTTCCATCGGTTGTTTCTCTTAAACTCCTTCCAAGGTTCTGAGGACTGAGTTTGGATTCGAATATCCTCCAGGAGAGTAATTGCTTGAGCAACAAATATAGTGTTGGGGAACATCTTAGGAAAGGTCCGATCTTTAAGGGGTTCATAGTCAGGACGTCTGGATAAGGCATCGGCTATAATGTTGTGTGTTTCAGGGAAGTGATGGATTTGGAATTGGTATTGGGCAAAAAAGAAGGCCCAGCGGGCTTGGCGACTGTTTCTACAGTCTAGGGATTGTAGGACTTGGAGATTCCGATGGTTCGTGCGGACTGCAGACTTGAACTGGGTGTTTGGCTCCCAGAAGGAGGTGACGCCAATCAGTGAAGGCCTGACAGATGGCTAACAATTCCTTCTCTAGGACAGAATAATGGGTTTCACTGGGAGTCAAGGTGCGGGAGAGATAGGCGATGGAGTGTTCTAGTTTGTCTCCAAGTTCCTGTTTCAGGACTGCCCCAATGGCGTAGTTGGAAGCATCAGTTTCAACAATAAAGGGTCGGTGTGTGTCAGGTTGAGCAAGGATGGGAGCTTGTGTGAACTCTGCCTTTAATCGTTGAAACGCCGAATCTTGGACTGAGGTCCACTGAAAAGGGGTGTCCTTCTTTAATAATGTAACAATAGGATGAACAATCTCCGGAAATGCTGGAATAAACTTTCTGTAGAAGTTAGCAAGCCCCAGGAAGGATTGAATGTGCTTTACACTAGTGGGAACAGGCCAAGATAGAATGGAATCAACCTTCGAAGAGTCCACTCCAATCCCCTTTTGGCTAAGAACGAATCCGAGATAGTGAACAGTAGATACATGAAAAAGGCACTTCTCGGGTTTGGCCAGGAGTTTATGTTCCCGTAGACGTTGTAAGACTGCCCTTACGTGCTCTTCATGTTTTTCATGGTCATCGGAGTTGATCAGTACGTCGTCTAGATATACAATGAAGAAGAGTAACAGGATATCAGAAAATACCTGATCCATAAAACGTTGGAAGACTGCTGGGGCATTAGCAAGTCCAAAGGGCATAACTAGATATTCAAAATGGCCCAAGAGTGTTCTAAAGGCTGTCTTCCATTCGTCACCTTCCTTTATACGAATAAGATGGTAGGCGCCCCTGAGGTCTAGTTTTGTGAAGATTACAGCACCTCTGACGGCTTCCAGGATGTCTGAGATGAGAGGCAATGGATAACGGTCCTTAAGAGTGCATTGGTTAAGGCCATGGTAATAGAGACATGGCCTAGGCTCCTTGGAATCCTTCTTGGGAACAAAAAATAGGGAGATGCCCGCCGGGGACTTGGATGGTCGAATAGTTCCATTTTCCAGATTGGTATCCAGGTATTCCCGGCGGGCCCTCTTTTCAGGTTCTGACAAGATAAACATTCTTCCAAATGGAATTACTGCTGAAGGTTCGGTATCAATGGCACAATCTTCAGGTCTGTGGGGTGGAAGAGCTTGAACTATGGCTGTTGAGAACACATCTGTGTATGCCTGGTAGGCCCTGGGAATCTGGATGACGTTAGAGACGGTAAATGGCATTTGGTGATTTTCTTGGAAGTCTTCAGAGGGCTTTGGTAAGGTGTTCAGGGACAAACAGTGGAACATACAATGTTCCGAACCAAGAAATAGAGAGCCTGCTGCCCAATTGATATAGGGATTGTGCTTCTGTAATCAGGGCATGCCTAGAACCATTGGATAGTGGGCAGATCTTATATTATCAAATTTAATCCTCTCTTGATGGTGGTTTATGGAGAGAAGAAGCTCCTTGGTTTGAAGGGTTATGGGTCCTGAAGACAGGGGTCTTCCATCGATAGCTTCAACAGGTTGCATAGTCTCTCGTGTTTCGCATGGAATGTGATGAGTTGTGACCCAATCATGATCTATTATGAATATGCCCATGGCTCCGCAATCCACTAATGCCAGGATGGGGTAGGATTATTACTTGGAAGGCTATAGAAAGGCCTGTAGAATCAAAAGGTTATTTTGTCCGGGGGAGTTCAAGGAAGGAATTGATGTGAAGCAGACACCATTCTCCCGAAACTGTGCTCCATCTAGGATCGGGAGCTGGCATTTCCCGAACACCGTGGAGGAGCAATAGGGCACTCTCTGACAAGATGTTTATCGGAGGCGCAATACATGCAGAGACCAGTATGAATACGGCGCATCCTTTCTTGTAGGGTAATTGGTCCACGGAATGCCCCCAGTTGCATGGGTTCTGGATCTGAGGTCGGAGAAACTGCGGGTTCTGGACTGGAAGGGTGGTCTATGGCAGCCTTTCGAAATGATGATTTCGACTTCCTTTTCTCTGCCTTTCTTTCCTGGATTCGAAAATCAATTTGCAGGGAAAGGTCCAAGAGGGCCTGGAAGGAATTAGGGCGAGCTACCCTGGCTAGCTCGTCCTTTATTTCTTCATTCAAGCCTCTTCGAAAGAGAGTGAAGCTAGCCTCTTGGGACCAATCAGCTTCCTTCATAAGTTGTTTGAAACGGGTGACATAGGTAAGCATATCCTGGGATCCTTGTCGAAAATCAAGTAGACGTTCTTGAGCGCTGTAAACCTGCTCAGGGTGATCAAACATGGCCTTTAGGGCTTCCACGAATCCATTGTAATCATCCAGGAGGGCGTCGCCCGAATTGACTAGGTGAGTTGCCCAGGTTAATGCGTTGCGAGTGAGGTGTGATATCATAAACCCCACCTTTGCTCTAGGGGTGGAAAAGTAGTAGGGCTTGAAGGTGAAATACACCAAGCATGAATCAAGGAAGGCACAAAGGGTCTTTGGAGAACCATCATATTTGTCCACCACTCCTCCCAATAACACACTTTCCTTGGTAGCAGAATCACGAGACAATACAAGCTGCTTTAAGGCCGCGTTCCAGCTTTAAGGTTTTTAACTTCTGTGGTGAGTTCCTGCATGCCTCGCATGAGGTCTTGAACAGCGGCTTCCATCCCTGTATCCGTATCGATTTTTAGGCGTCTCAATGTGCCACAAGTCTCTCCCCTTTTCACCTGTTTTTCCTGTTTGCAACCTTCTTTTGTGACTTCTTTCACACGGTCCGGGATTTGTATAAGCCTGTGCGCGGGTCTCCGGATTCCAGCGTGCTTCGTTCAGATTGTCCAGGACAGAACCAGGAAGGACTGGAAGGGTGGTCTATGGCAGCCTTTCGAAATTATGATTTCGACTTCCTTTTCTCCGCCTTTCTTTCCTGGATTCGAAAATCAATTTGCAGGGAAAGGTCCAAGAGGGCCTGGAAGGAATTAGGGCGAGCTACCCTGGCTAGCTCGTCCTTTATTTCTTCATTCAAGCCTCTTCGAAAGAGTGAAGCTAGCCTCTTGGGACCAATCAGCTTCCTTCATAAATTGTTTGAAACGGGTGACATAGATAAGCATATCCTGGGATCCTTGTCGAAAATCAAGTAGACGTTCTTGAGCGCTGTAAACCTGCTCAGGGTGATCAAACATGGCCTTTAGGGCTTCCACGAATCCATTCTAATCATCCAGGAGGGCGTCGCCCGAATTGACTAGGGGAGTTGCCCAGGTTAATGCGTTGCCAGTGAGGTGTGATATCATAAACCCCACCTTTGCTCTAGGGGTGGAAAAGTAGTAGGGCTTGAAGGTGAAATACACCAGAATCATATTGTCCAGGACAGAACCCCGCGCGGAGGCACAGAAGCCTTGACTCGAGCGTGGGCGTAAATCCAGGAAAGTTCAGTAAGGTTTGAGAGATGAAAGGAAAGGAGGAGGAATCAAGGAAACAGAAATCAGGAAATTGGCCCCGAGCAAACTCTGGCAGCACACGTCCAGCTACAGCGAGCAGTAGCGTTGAGGCGCGCAGAGCCGCGGGGTGTGTCTGTTTAGTAGTGCGCCGAGCGTGGAGCGCAAAAGCTGGCAAGCTGCGTTTCATATTCGACGGCCATGTTGGGAGAGTTACTGCATTCAGTGCTCTATGGGTCAGGGACCACGAGGTCCAGAAGGGACGCAGGTGATGGTTCATGACAGCATGCCGCCTCTGAAACCCAGCTCCTCTGGGTTTGCTTGGATGGATAAGGTGGTATCTTCGAATCAGCCTGGGGGCATTCATGTTTGGCATGGGTTCCCAGGTGCATTCACTAGGTGGATATCCTTTCTATTCAACCAAATATTGTAGCTGACCACGTCGGTACCGAGAATCACAAATTCTGGAGACCTCATATTCGAGTTGGTCATTGACAATCACTGGAGTAGATCTTGCAGCAGTTCGAGAGAGTTGAACATATAGCTTCAACAGAGAAGTATGGAAGACTGGGTGGATCCTTTTCCACGATTCTGTTAGTCGTAGTCGAAAGGCCACTGGATTGACGATTTCTTTTATAGAAAAGGGTCCGTAATACCTGGGAGCCAATTTATTTGGTCGTAGGTGACGTGGGAGGAGTTTTGAGGATAACCAGACCTTATCGCCTATTGAATAGGAAGGTCCTGGTCTTCTTTCGGAGTCAGCATAATGTTTAACGTCTCTTTGGGCCTTTTCTGGGTGTTCTTTAGCTTCTTTCTGCACATTGATTAGTGTTTCAATCCAGGAATCAACCATAGGAACTGGGGTTGGATGTGGAAGAATGGATGGTAGGACTGAAGGATGAAATCCTTGACTATAGAAAAAGAGACTGGTTTTGATAGCTGAATGATCCGAATTGTTGTATGCGAATTCGGCCACAGGTATTAAGAGTGACCAATCATCCTGGACCTTGGTGGCGAAGCAACAAAGTTATTGTTCCAGAGTTTGATTTACTCGCTCAGTAGTTCCATTGGTCTGTGGATGATAACCCGAAATCAAGGCACGCTGGATTCCCAGTATACGACATAACTGTTTCCAGAACTGGGATATGTACTGGGGCCCTCTGTCAGAAATGATCTTGGAAGGTAGCCCATGCAGCCGGAATATGTGTTCTAAGAAAATCCCAGCAAGTCCGGATGAGGATGGAAGTTTGTTTAAAGGCGTAAAATAGGCCATGTGTGTGAACAGATCAACGGTAACCATTATGGTTGTGTAGCCTCTGGAAGACGGTAATTCTACTATAAAATCCGTGGCAATGACTTACCAGGGGCTTGTTGGTATTGCTGGTTGGAGAAGGAGACCTGCTGATCTTTTATTGTCATGTTTGTTCTGATTGCAGACTGCACAAGTCTGGACATGAATCTTGATATCGTCCTTCATCCTGCTCCACCAAAACTGTCTTTGTTTAGATGAAGGGTGTTGGTGACACCACAGTGTCCTGAATGGAAGGTATCATGACATAGGCTTGTGATCTTTTGTCTCAATCCAGGAGTAGGAATAACCAACCTATTATCTCTGAATAGATATCCGTCCTTTGTTTTAAGTTTCCATCGGTTGTTTCTCTTAAACTCCTTCCAAGGTTCTGAGGACTGAGTTTGGATTCGAATATCCTCCAGGAGAGTAATTGCTTGAGCAACAAATATAGTGTTGGGGAACATCTTAGGAAAGGTCCGATCTTTAAGGGGTTCATAGTCAGGACGTCTGGATAAGGCATCGGCTATAATGTTGTGTGTTTCAGGGAAGTGATGGATTTGGAATTGGTATTGGGCAAAAAAGAAGGCCCAGCGGGCTTGGCGACTGTTTCTACAGTCTAGGGATTGTAGGACTTGGAGATTCCGATGGTTCGTGCGGACTGCAGACTTGAACTGGGTGTTTGGCTCCCAGAAGGAGGTGACGCCAATCAGTGAAGGCCTGACAGATGGTTAACAATTCCTTCTCTAGGACAGAATAATGGGTTTCACTGGGAGTCAAGGTGCGGGAGAGATAGGCGATGGAGTGTTCTAGTTTGTCTCCAAGTTCCTGTTTCAGGACTGCCCCAATGGCGTAGTTGGAAGCATCAGTTTCAACAATAAAGGGTCGGTCTGTGTCAGGTTGAGCAAGGATGGGAGCTTGTGTGAACTCTGCCTTTAATCGTTGAAACGCCGAATCTTGGACTGAGGTCCACTGAAAAGGGGTGTCCTTCTTTAATAATGTAACAATAGGATGAACAATCTCCGAAAATGCTGGAATAAACTTTCTGTAGAAGTTAGCAAGCCCCAGGAAGGATTGAATGTGCTTTACACTAGTGGGAACAGGCCAAGATAGAATGGAATCAACCTTCGAAGAGTCCACTCCAATCCCCTTTTGGCTAAGAACGAATCCGAGATAGTGAACAGTAGATACATGAAAAAGGCACTTCTCGGGTTTGGCCAGGAGTTTATGTTCCCGTAGACGTTGTAAGACTGCCCTTACGTGCTCTTCATGTTTTTCATGGTCATCGGAGTTGATCAGTACGTCGTCTAGATATACAATGACGAAGAGTAACAGGATATCAGAAAATACCTGATCCATAAAACGTTGTAAGACTGCTGGGGCATTAGCAAGTCCAAAGGGCATAACTAGATATTCAAAATGGCCCAAGAGTGTTCTAAAGGCTGTCTTCCATTCGTCACCTTCCTTTATACGAATAAGATGGTAGGCGCCCCTGAGGTCTAGTTTTGTGAAGATTACAGCACCTCTGACGGCTTCCAGGATGTCTGAGATGAGAGGCAATGGATAACGGTCCTTAAGAGTGCATTGGTTAAGGCCATGGTAATAGAGACATGGCCTAGGCTCCTTGGAATCCTTCTTGGGAACAAAAAATAGGGAGATGCCCGCCGGGGACTTGGATGGTCGAATAGTTCCATTTTCCAGATTGGTATCCAGGTATTCCCGGCGGGCCCTCTTTTCAGGTTCTGACAAGATAAACATTCTTCCAAATGGAATTACTGCTGAAGGTTCGGTATCAATGGCACAATCTTCAGGTCTGTGGGGTGGAAGAGCTTGAACTATGGCTGTTGAGAACACATCTGTGTATGCCTGGTAGGCCCTGGGAATCTGGATGACGTTAGAGACGGTAAATGGCATTTGCTGATTTTCTTGGAAGTCTTCAGAGGGCTTTGGTAAGGTGTTGTCACGCCCCCATCCACAAGCCCCCCTATTGCATCCCGGCAGAATCATTGTACACCACAAGGCATCACACGCACCATTGCACATTCTCGCCTTCAGGTTTGCCGCAGGGGGCTGGCCGAACTCTGCGACGCTGGGGTATGCATCGCTCTCCATTCCTGCATTGGCGGTTGCCGTGGAGACGCGCCATAAGCATTCCGCGTCTCCGCTGCCGACGCTTGGACGTTCTTCCTCCACGCGTCCAATCGCGTGTACGCCAATCACGTGTGTGTGTCACGTGATCACTGGAGCGAACATTCAAAAGTGACGCGCAAACTTCCCTCCACGCTTCACAGCTGATCTTGGTTGGACTACGGACGCTGCTCTTGAATCTCGTATGGATCTGCTTCTTCCTGGTTTTTGACCTCGGCTATTCCCACGGACTGCCTCTTGGATTTCCCTTGTTTGGTACCTTGTCTTGAACTGCTCCCCCTGGACCCGACCTTGGCTTTTCTCCTGGACTGCAATTGGATTATCCTTTGGTTTGAACTCTTTGCATCACGTGCTTTGTTTGCCTCACAGTACCAGGTTTCGCATCAGGTGTTGATTCCATCCATCAAACGTTTGCCAGGCTTCAACCTTGTCGTCAACCCTGTCGGCCCCGCAGACAGACACCTACATCACATTCCAGACAACCACTCAGGGTAAGCTCCTTATAGTTAAACATTTAGGATTGTGTACAGGGTGTAATTGTTATCTAACCCACGTGTTTGCCTTACAGTGGTCAGGGGAAACATCTTCCGGCATTTCCTGGTTCTGGTTGACGACATTCAACACCTGTGGTCTCAAGGGCTGCTCGGACAGTATAATTACTGTTTGTTCGAGTGGAACTTGGGGACAGAGGTATCATCGCCTACACGACCATCAAGTCTTGACAGACTGTGAAGCCACTTCTGGTCGTTCAGGCGATGGAATCCGCTGCCGGGGATCCCGTGGCCGCTCTAATGCAAGCGGTCGCAACTCTTAGAACGGAAGTGGCGGCTGCCACAACCGCTATTCATCATCGCTTAGACAACATCCAGAGCAACCGCAACCCATTACCACCAGATGCCGAATTTGGGGATCCAGCACCACTTACCCCGGGGCCCTCTGCACCACCCACACCACCTACTCCTGTGGTATTGCCCTCTCAGTTTCCTTTGGCACCCCCTGAGAAGTTCCAGGGGGACCCCAGAAAACACCATACCTTTATCAATCAATGTAAGCTTCATTTCCTTTGTCGGCCTTTAGTCTTCCATGATTCCACCACGAAAGCCGCCTTTCTGCTTTCCCATTTGTCCGGGGTTGCCGCTACTTGGGCTAATCCTTTCCTTGAAAGCAATCACCCAGCCCTTTATGATTTCGACCTCCTGGTGAGTGAGTTGGCAAAAATATTTGACACCAGGTATAAAACCCAGTCCCGGGACCTGGAGCTGCTAGAGCTATCCCAAGGCAGACAGTCTTTGATAGAATACATCACACATTTCAACCAGTTGTCAGCTGAAACCTCATGGCCAGAAAACAAGAAAGCCGTGGTGTTCTACAAAGGCTTATGTAACGCTATGAAGGACGCTCTTTCTGTTGTACCTTCCCTCCCTGACATCTATTCCGATCTGGTAGACCTAGCCCTACAAGTAGACGCTCGGAAGTCTGAACGCCGGATGGAGTCGGGCCTTTCTGTGAAATCCTTGCCCTCTACCCCAGAAGGTGCTGGGGAGCCCATGCAAATAGGGGGTCTCCGAAGTCCTATTACCCAAACCGAAAGAGAGCGTCGAAGAACCGACAATGCATGCTTCTATTGTGGTCTCAGTGGACATTTTGTCAAGGAGTGCCCTCGTCGTCCAAAGAACAAGGCTTCGGGTTTTCAGAAAGCTCGCCCTTGAGTACGGGGGACAAGGCGAGCTCGGTTGTTAACCCCGGGGTTCCTTCATTCGGTCCAATAAGGCCAGTAATCGTTCAAGCGGTTCTTCAACCGGCCAAAGAGCGTTCACATGAAGCCCACATTGTCATAGATTCAGGAGCTACTGGTTGCTTCATTGACATATCATTGGCCAAATCACTGAACCTTCCTTTAGTAACCAAGATACATCCCGAACCGGTCCAGACAGTGGATGGGTCCTCCCTCGTATCCGGTCCGATCAAGCAACAAACCACCCTAATGGACGTGACCATCCAGGGCAACCATAAGGAACAACTGTCCTTTGATCTGATATCCACACCTCAGTTCGGGATAATCTTGGGTCTTCCCTGGTTGAAAAAACATAACCCTCTCATCGATTGGGGTTCTGGTCAGGTTTTTTTTTAATCTGAGGTATGCCAACATTTTTGTCTACTTGACGACGGTGTTTTCAGCAGTCCCGCAAGGGCACTCGGGGGCTACGCATAGAGGTTGAGAATCCTCCTGAAGGGGCACACACAGTGGGAGCCACTATGTCAGGGGTACCCCCGGAATACCACGACTTTCATTCGGTTTTCGACAAAGTCTCTGCCGAAGCACTACCGCCCCACAGACCTTATGATTGTCCCATTGATCTGATCGATGGGGCAACGCTTCCCAAGGGGCGCATATATTCGCTGTCACCATCAGAAGAAACGGCCCTGAAGGAATACATAAGTCATGCTCTGCAATTAGGTCATATCAGGCCTTCTTCATCCCCTGTGGCCAGTCCCATATTCTTCGTTCCGAAGAAGGAGGGGGACCTCCGTCCATGTATAGATTACAGACGCCTGAATGCGGTCACCATAAAAAACCGCTACCCTCTCCCACTCATATCGACCTTGTTAGACAAGTTGACCAATGCTACTGTATATACCAAGTTGGATCTACGGGGAGCATACAATCTGGTCCGTATGCGTTCTGGTGACGAGTGGAAAACAGCATTCTGCTCCCGTCAGGGGTTGTATGAGTATATGGTGATGCCTTTTGGCCTTTGTAATGCCCCTGCCACTTTTCAACGGTTCGTAAACGACATATTCAATGACATTCTGGACATATATGTCGTAGTATATCTAGATGACATACTAATCTATTCCCAGACTATGGCCGAGCATGTCCTTCATGTTAGGGAAGTACTCACACGACTTAGGCAACATTCCTTATATGCCAAACCTGAGAAATGCCTATTTCACACAGCCGAAGTCGAATTCCTGGGGTTTCATATATCCCCTGGAGGGCTGACTATGAACCAATCCAAGGTCCGAGCTATCATAGACTGGACGATCCCTGTCACTGTGAAACAACTGCAGTCTTTTTTGGGGTTTGCTAACTTTTATCGGAGATTCATTGCGAATTTCTCTTCCATTGTGGCACCCCTAACCGCATTGACCAGTCCCGCGGTGTTGTTTGACTGGACCTCTAAACATCAGGTAGCCTTTGATACCCTCAAAACCTCGTTCACCACGGCTCCTGTCCTGCAACACCCGGACCCAGAACTCCCATATGTTGTGGAAGCAGATGCCTCCTCGTTTGCTTTGGGGGCCATTCTGTCCCAATCATGTCCTTCCACCGGAGCGCTACACCCGGTGGCCTACCATTCCAGGAAATTCACACCGACCGAGACACACTATACCGTCACCGAAAAAGAGCTCCTAGCTATCAGGGATGCTTTGCTGGTCTGGAGACATCATCTCCTGGGAGCAAAGCACCAAACTACTGTCTATACTGACCACAAAAATCTACAGGACCTAGCGTCATTGAAATGTGTTAACAGTAGACAAGTTCGTTGGCACCTTTTCTTTTCTGCCTATGATTTCATTGTCAAGCATAGACCTGGGACGATCCATGGAAAAGCCGACGCCTTGTCTCGTTCACCAGGGGGGGTACCCCTTCCTTCTTACCCTGAAATGCTTCTAGGCGAAGGCCATGTAGTTTGTGCTTGCACACCACCCCCACCTATGTTGACTGCTATTCGACAATGGGTTGCACAACGTCCCCAGATACTAGCTGACTGGGATCCTGACATACAAGACGGCTTGCCTTTTGTTCAAGGGAAGCTATTCCTACCCACCACTGATATACGTAACCAGGCTTTGGAGTGGTCCCATAATGCTCTCATCAATGGTCACCCAGGTCAACGACGAACCCTGGAATTGTTGAAACGCTGGTGCTGGTGGCCATCGATGCGACGAGATGTGGAGTCTTATGTCAACACTTGCTCTATATGCGCACAGTGCAAAACACAGAGAGGCCATCCATTGGGATTACTACAGCCCCTGCCTATACCCCCAAAACCTTGGCATACGGTGTCCATGGATTTGATAACCGAATTACCACGTGTTCGAGGTTTTGACACAGTTTGGGTAGTAGTGGACTCATATACCAAAATGGCCCGCTTTATACCATGTAAAGGTGTCCCCACCGCTCCTTCTTTGGCTCAAATGTTCTTCAGGTCTGTTTTCTGTATGTTCGGCCTGCCATGTGTCATTGTGTCAGACCGTGGAACACAGTTCACGTCACGTTTCTGGGTGGCCCTTACCAAACTGCTGGATATTGACGCACGTTTCTCATCGGCTTACCATCCCGAAAGCGATGGTCAGACCGAAAGAGTTAACCAGGCCCTGGAACAATACCTACGTTGTTTAGCCTTGCAGTTTCAACACACCTGGCTTGATTCTCTACATTACGCAGAATTTGCCTACAACAACACCATGCATTCATCCACTGGGTTCTCTCCTTTTTACTCACTCTATGGCCAGCATCCACGTACTCTCCCTTTTTCTGATTCTGACTTTTCCCTACAGACCGGGAATCCGGCGGCAAATGACTGTGCCCGGGATCTCGCTTCTGTACATGCTCAAACCCTTGTCCATCTCCGAGAAGCACAAGAGTTGATGCGGACAGCCCCTAACAAAAGGAGAAAAGAGGCCCCTTCATATTCCCCGGGCGATCGGGTGTGGTTGTCTACGCGTCACCTACGCATACCAGGTTCGCGTAAGCTACTACCCCGTTTCGTCGGCCCATATAGGGTCTCCAAGGTCCTGAATCCGGTTGCTTACCGTCTTGCTGTCCCCACTTCGTGGAGGCTGCACCCTGTTTTTCACACGTCCCTTCTCAAGCCCTGCCCTGATGCCACTCGCATATCGTCCACTCCCGGTCCTATTCCGCTGGCCTCCCAGGAGGAATATGAGGTTAGCGCTGTTTTGGGATCCCGGGTTGTCAGGGGGCAGTTGCAATACCTGGTTGATTGGTTGGGCTATGGTCCGGAGGAAAGGACCTGGGTTCCGTCTCCTGACGTCCATGCTCCATTGTTGGTGGCTCGGTTCCACAGGGAGTACCCTTCATGCCCACGGGGTCATGGGCCTTTGAGGGGGGGCTCTGTCACGTCCCCATCCACATCCACAAGCCCCCCTATTGCATCCCGGCAGAATCATTGTACACCACAAGGCATCAAACGCACCATTGCACATTCTCGCCTTCAGGTTTGCCGACAGGGGGCTGGCCGAACTCTGCGACGCTGGGGTATGCATCGCTCTCCATTCCTGCATTGGCGGTTGCCGTGGAGACGCGCCATAAGCATTCCGCGTCTCCGCTGCCGACGCTTGGACGTTCTTCCTCCACGCGTCCAATCGCGTGTACGCCAATCACGTGTGTGTGTCACGTGATCACTGGAGCGAACATTCAAAAGTGACGCGCAAACTTCCCTCCACGCTTCACAGCTGATCTTGGTTGGACTACGGACGCTGCTCTTGAATCTCGTATGGATCTGCTTCTTCCTGGTTTTTGACCTCGGCTATTCCCACGGACTGCCTCTTGGATTTCCCTTGTTTGGTACCTTGTCTTGAACTGCTCCCCCTGGACCCGACCTTGGCTTTTCTCCTGGACTGCAATTGGATTATCCTTTGGTTTGAACTCTTTGCATCACGTTCTTTGTTTGCCTCACAGTACCAGGTTTCGCATCAGGTGTTGATTCCATCCATCAAACGTTTGCCAGGCTTCAACCTTGTCGTCAACCCTGTCGGCCCCTCAGACAGACACCTACAACACATTCCAGACAACCACTCAGGGTAAGCTCCTTATAGTTAAACATTTAGGATTGTGTACAGGGTGTAATTGTTATCTAACCCACGTGTTTGCCTTACAGTGGTCAGGGGAAACATCTTCCGGCATTTCCTGGTTCTGGTTGACGACATTCGACACCTGTGGTCTCAAGGGCTGCTCGGACAGTATAATTACTGTTTGTTCGAGTGGAACTTGGGGACAGAGGTATCATCGCCTACACGACCATCAAGTCTTAACAGGTGTTCAGGGACAAACAGTGGAACATACAATGTTCCGAACCAAGAAATAGAGAGCCTGCTGCCCAATTGATATAGGGATTGTGCTTCTGTAATCAGGGCATGCCTAGAACCATTGGATAGTGGGCAGATCTTATATTATCAAATTTAATCCTCTCTTGATGGTGGTTTATGGAGAGAAGAAGCTCCTTGGTTTGAAGGGTTATGGGTCCTGAAGACAGGGGTCTTCCATCGATAGCTTCAACAGGTTGCATAGTCTCTCGTGTTTCGCATGGAATGTGATGAGTTGTGACCCAATCATGATCTATTATGAATATGCCCATGGCTCCGCAATCCACTAATGCCAGGATGGGGTAGGATTATTACTTGGAAGGCTATAGAAAGGCCTGTAGAATCACAAGGTTATTTTGTCCAGGAGAGTTCAAGGAAGGAATTGATGTGGAGCAGACACCATTCTCCCGAAACTGTGCTCCATCTAGGATCAGGAGCTGGCATTTCCCGAACACCGTGGAGGAGCAATAGGGCACTCTCTGACAAGATGTTTATCGGAGGCGCAATACATGCAGAGACCAGTATGAATACGGCGCATCCTTTCTTGTAGGGTAATTGGTCCACGGAATGACCCCAGTTGCATGGGTTCTGGATCTGAGGTCTGAGAAACTGCGGGTTCTGGACTGGAAGGGTGGTCTATGGCAGCCTTTCGAAATGATGATTTCGACTTCCTTTTCTCCGCCTTTCTTTCCTGGATTCGAAAATCAATTTGCAGGGAAAGGTCCAAGAGGGCCTGGAAGGAATTAGGGTGAGCTACCCTGGCTAGCTCGTCCTTTATTTCTTCATTCAAGCCTCTTCGAAAGAGAGTGAAGCTAGCCTCTTGGGACCAATCAGCTTCCTTCATAAGTTGTTTGAAACGGGTGACATAGGTAAGCATATCCTGGGATCCTTGTCGAAAATCAAGTAGACGTTCTTGAGCGCTGTAAACCTGCTCAGGGTGATCAAACATGGCCTTTAGGGCTTCCACGAATCCATTGTAATCATCCAGGAGGGCGTCGCCCGAATTGACTAGGTGAGTTGCCCAGGTTAATGCGTTGCGAGTGAGGTGTGATATCATAAACCCCACCTTTGCTCTAGGGGTGGAAAAGTAGTAGGGCTCGAAGGTGAAATACACCAAGCATGAATCAAGGAAGGCACAAAGGGTCTTTGGAGAACCATCATATTTGTCCACCACTCCTCCCAATAACACACCTTCCTTGGTAGCAGAATCACGAGACAATACAAGCTGCTTTAAGGCCGCGTTCCAGCTTTAAGGTTTTTAACTTCTGTGGTGAGTTCCTGCATGCCTCGCATGAGGTCTTGAACAGCGGCTTCCATCCCTGTATCCGTATCGATTTTTAGGCGTCTCAATGTGCCACAAGTCTCTCCCCTTTTCACCTGTTTTTCCTGTTTGCTTGCAACCTTCTTTTGTGACTTCTTTCACACGGTCTGGGATTTGTATAAGCCTGTGCGCGGGTCTTCGGATTCCAGCGTGCTTTGTTCAGATTGTCCAGGACGGAACCAGGAAGGGACAATGTCCGCGCGCAGAGGCACGGAAGCCATGACTCGAGCGCGGGTGTAAATCCAGGAAAGTTCGGTATGGTTTGAGAGATTGTGAAAACAAAATCAGAATATCGAGGTTGAATGCCCCAAAAGGAAATACACCGAATACGGGTTACAAAGGAACATAAAAAGATCTTTAATTTATACTGAATCAGTTACAAAGAACAAAACAAAATCAGATAGCTATCGGCCCTCAGTACAACACAGCGAATTCCAGCGTGGTTCAGTGTGTTCAGTGAGAGACGCTGTACATTAGAATTTGTTGCTCTTTTATACCATTTGCGAACATGATGTCCAACCCTACTTCGGGTTAATATTCCTCTAATACATTACTGATCTAGGGTTCATGCCGGGTTCGCACCACTATATACATAGGGATTGCCTTTGATACATTCACCAACTAGCCTATGTGGTAACAGTGTATTTTAGGATCTCATAAAGGTCTTCTCAAACATTAATACAATGTAGTTAAACAAGTGTTCTTAGTTCAGTATTTGGATACATTGCTCTTAACATATGCTCGTGGATTAGTTTCATTGCACGAGTAATCCTTTACACACAGGTCAGCGAAGGACAAGGTCTCAGTTCACGACCCCAACAAGTGGCCTGCAAGTTACATATTAATTACACACAGAGGTCATTTCGGAATGACATTGTCCACCATTTTAACTCACAGGGTGACTTTACAGAGAGAACCTAAAATGGCGGATTGACCTAAAATGGCGGTTTACATTGATTCTAAGGTCAGGACCTTGCAACACGGATTTCTTCGAAAGTGGCTTACAAGCAGCTTGGCGTGGCCAATATACACATATTTGTTGCAATAGGAGGTACGATATAATTTCCCGTTTGACAAACCCTCCTTTTGGCCTATGCCAAGTGCTAAACTACTTAGCATCTCATTTGCAAGTAACTCCATGCATAATCGTCCATGCACCCTGAATCGCTATCAGAAATATATATTGCCATCAGATAATTCGCTAAAATTTCCTTTAACACGTATTCCTTGGAGACTTTATCCAGGACATACATTTTATGTACTATTGTACCTATTGCTTGTGCGCAACATCCCCCTAGCATCGAACATATACTAGGTAGACACTGGATACAACAACAAAGGAACAACAGAATTCCCAAAATGATCAGTAAGACCGACTTCCAAAGCCAAGATTGCAAGAAGTCCCAGAACCAAGCGCTAAGATCCCTGTTTCCCTCGGGAACATGCACTTCTGAACTAAGGACGTGCAGATTCTGTATTGACTTGAAGATAGTTGGGGATGAATCTGGCACGAAAACACAGCAAGTGGACCCCACTAATTTACACACTCCACCACGTTCAGCCAGAATGACATCTAATGCCATCCGGTTCTGAAGCGCTACTAGTCTTATCGCTTTCTATTCTCTAATGTCATATTATAGAGTATGTCTGTGGTACAGTTGATGGTTCTCTCCAGTACTCTCGCTAGTCTTCTGATATCTTTGGAATTCGCTATCTGTCCCCAAAACAGCACAAATGATTTTGCTACATCTCCCAAGACCTGTGCTGGAGTGTCACCATTCTCGTCCTGCCGTGGACGAGCCTTTGAAACCTCTACTGTACTAGATATAAATACCCCAGGTAACAAGATCCCTAAATAACAGGTTCCCTGCCAATCCCAGGGCAACCATGGAAATGCTGCATTACCGCAAACAAAGTAGACAGGTTCGCCTACATACAAAGGTCTGTCTTCCCCAGTCAAATTTGCAATGTTGGCACAACCTCTAAAATCTCCCATTGACTGAGTACCATTCCTCTGTATGCAAAAAGGAACTGAATCGGGGCTATGGTTAACAGTGTAATAAGGAGGCTTGGCATCCTTATTGCCTATCGGAGCCATCTTAAAGGAAATCAAAGATTGGAAAGGACGAGACAGTCTGTCAGAAGGCCTAATAGAAGCAACGTTGAGCTTACTCCTATTTGCGAAAAGCAAGCATCCCAGGGGAGTCAGAACACGTTTCTCAAAGCTATTCAAATTAGTACCATCAAAGTTCCCCGAGATGCTATCGTTCCAACGGCCAAAGAACAGTGCTCTAAGAGAAGCATAACAAGCAGTTGTCAAAGGTAACGGATGAATATACCAACCTAGCACCTTATCCCCGTGTTGCGGTAAATTTGAGCAGACCCAACAGTTGGACTTATTAAAAATGGCATGGGTGGCATTCAGGATAAGTAGCAGAGTATTATTGTGGTATCTTTGTCTATGCTGGAAGTCCCTAGGGGACAGAGTATGCAAATGTACGAAGGGAGTGGGAACAGTAGGTACATTTTCAGTCGGTAACAAGGACTCCAAAGGATGACTTTCCTTGAGGTACCATAAGCCTAAGGCAGTGACTATTATAAAACCAAATATTATTATAAAAACACAGCAATACGTTTTGGGGCCAAGTTCTTTGTCCATGATCCCGGTTGGTCACACAATCATTTACAAGTCCCATACGAGCGGTATCAGTGGCAGGCATTGTAGTCTTCAAACAGAAAACACCAATGTTTGTTGCTGGCGACCTCCTGGCCGCGCGACTTCTTAGTCCTTCCACAACCCTAACCAACAGAATTCCCTTTCTCAAATTTGGGCAAAAACAAGCTCTCGATGATCCTTTCCTTCTCCAAATGCAGAGCCAAACTGTCCCATAAGTCTATCAGATGCACAGCAAAACCGTGCCGTAAGTCTATGTTCTTGGACGCAGATTGTACCTTGCTTTTCCCGGTACTGATTGATCCGGAAACAATGTGTCATCACTTCCCGTTACAAGCAACGTATCAGAAACAAGTGAAAATGCCAAATTTGAAACGACAGTTTCCGGAAGCAAAACTTTTGGAGAGTGTGGAGACAAAATGGCAGGTTTCCCAAGCCTCACAGGCTCAGAAAGATTCTCAGATACACTCTCAGCACTATCTACTGCTTTGGGATCGTTGGTTGCAGTGTTAGCGAGGGGTTCTGTTTCTTCTGGATCGTGTGGCACTGGGTGAGGAAGTTTCTTGACGTGCGACGCGTGGATTCTTGACGTGCGATGCGTGGATCCAGTTCTTTCTGCCAGAAACCTGCACCGCCGTCTGTGTGACCAACAGGACCTGGAATGCGCCCCGCCAGCGGGGTGCAAGACAGGAAGAGCGCTCAAATGCCTTGATGAGCACCCAGCTCCCAGGCCGTATGCTGTGGCCCGGGCCCTCGTATCGCACAGGTAAAGCCTCTCGCACCTGCTGATGAATCAAATACAGGTTTTTAGTCAACTGGCTGCAATAATCTGAAAGTAATACATTTTCAACATTTCTCAAAGATCTACATTTAGGAAGGTTCCAGATATTGGCAGGTCTCCCCATTACCACCTCAAATGGAGAAGCCCAGTCTTAGTTTGAGGGGTTGTACGCATGGCTAATAACACGATCGGTAAGGCGTCCGGCCATTTTAATTTAGTGCCGGCACACGTCTGAGCAAGCTTGTTCTTGATGATACCATTGTGGCTTTCTACTAGTCCGGCGCTCTGAGCGTGTCTGGCCGAGTGGAACCGTTTGTCAATCTGTAATGCCGCACATATCTGCAGAATTACAGCAGCGACAAAATGTGGACCATTGCCCGACCAGATGACTCTTGGTAGCCCGACCCGCGGGAAGTATTCTTTTAACATCATTTTCGCAGTAGTCATGGCTCTAGCATGTTTGACAGGGAAAGCCTCAACCCATTTAATAAAAGCACATATGACCACTAATACGTACTTCATATTATTACAGCGTTCCATTTCAATAAAATCAAAGTGGATGACTTTTAAGGGGACAGAGGGTGGCCCAAAACTTCCCCTTGGAGTTGCTGTCCCCTTTCCCACATTATGTTGTAGGCAAATCATGCAGTCCTGAACATAGTGCTGGGCAATTTTCGAAATTTTGTCATTTGCCCAAACTTTCTCTAACATTTTCGTGACTTTCTGGGCACATATATGCGTAGGACCATGGGCTATGATGACCATCATCATTACATAAGCGTCAGGGAGTAGCCATTTCCCTTCAACTATGTCCACCCAACACCCGTCATCATCGAGTTTCCCCAAGCCTTCAGCCCACTTCTTGGATTCCTCTAATGTGGCATCGGCTTGGATATCCCATAGAGACCCAACACCCTCGTCGATTGCATAGGCATTTACAGTCTCCCTTGAAACATACATCTCCGTAAAGAGATTATTAGCAGTTTGTCTAGCTATCTGATCACCGAAAGCATTCCCTTTTCCCATGTCATCTATAATCATTCGATGTGCTGCACATTTTATGACGGCTAACTGAATAGGGAGCGCAAGCGCAGAGAGCAGTTGTACTATTAGGGAGCCATGTTGGATTTTGGTGCCATGTGAAGTTAAGAACCCTCTCTCTGACCAAAGTCTCCCAAAGTTGTGAACCACCCCAAAGGCATACTGACAATCAGTATATTTGTTTACTGTAAGCCCTTCGGAAAGTTCACAAGCTCGGATCAATGCTATAATCTCTGCGGCCTGCACAGAGTTATGCGTGATTCTCTTGGTTTGCACGACCGTGCTTAATGTGGCGATTGCATAAGCAGCTGTGGATGTACCATCCGGAAGTTTGAAGCAGGAGCCATCACAAAACAGCTCTCCTTGTGGATTATTCAAAGGAGTGTCTTTCAAATCAATTGTACCCTTTGTCTCTTGTTCGGTAGTATACAGACAGTCATGTGACTCTTCATCGCCGCAAGCAATACCTTGCGGGAAAGGTAGGAGTTCAGCCGGATTAAGAACACAACACCTCTTAATTTGGATGTGAGTAGCAAACAAGATCAATTCATATCTCGTCAACCGTGCGGAAGTGAGGTGTTGCGTTTGGGTTCGATTCAGTAGAACATCTACAGAGTGAGGCACCATCAGGGTTAGATCATGGCCTAGGACCATTCCCTCACTCTGTTTTACAGGCGCAGCAGCGACAGCTCGCAAACATCTTGGCAAAGCGCATGCTACAGGATCAAGGGCGGAAGACAAGTAACTGCACGGCCTATTCTTCCCTCCATGTTCCTGCGTTAATACAGCCAAAGCACATCCATCACATTCATGCACAAACAACACAAAGGCCTTTTCATAGTTTGGTGTGCCCAAAACTGGTGCTGAGCACAATGCAGTCTTGAGCAAGTCAAACGATTGCTGGTGTTCCGCGTTCCACAGCAATGGCGAAGAAATGCCCTTCTTTGTCAAAGCCAACATCGGTTTGATCACTAGTGAAAAATTCAGGATCCACAACCTACAGTAAGAAGCCATTCCTATCAAGGCTCTAACTTCCTTCTGTGTATTTGGGACAGACATGCCAGAAATGTGTTTTATTCTTTCAGATGTCAATCTTCTTCCCTCCTTTGACAGGAGATAGCCTAAATAGGCGACCTCCTGGCAACAATATTGAAACTTTTTAAGCGAAACTTTGTGACCATGTTTAGCTAGATGAATAAGCAACAACACAGTGCCCTCCTTACAGGCGCTCTGAGAGTCAGCAGCTAAAAGCAGGTCATCAACATACTGAAGCAATGTACAAGTAGAGGGCAATTCAAGGGTATCAAGCTGTTCTTTCAAAGCCCTACTGTAAATGCTAGGACTCTCTGTGTAATCTTGAGGTGCACGAGTAAATATGAACGAGCGTCCCCCTAAGGTGAACGTGAACAAGTATCTACTATCCTTGTGTATAGGAATACTGAAGAAAGCATTCTTCAGATCCACAACACTAAAGTAAGTAGCTGTAGCTGGAATCATGGTTAATATCATCGTCATGTCAGGGACAATTGGAAATTGCGGAGCCACAACTTTATTAATGGCACGTAAATCAATTATGAAACGGAATGGAATTGCATTATCGCCTTTCTTGTACACGGGTAAAATCGGACTATTGCACAAACTTCCTGAAATTTCCTCAATCACCCTGCGATGCACAAAATCGGAAACAATGCATTTCAAAGCTTGCTCGCCCTCAACTGAAATCTTATACTGGGGAATGCGTGGCAGCTCAATGCCATGTTTCAAGACTATCTTAACAGGTTCAATCTGTAAAACACCGACATCATTGTCGTCAACAGCCCATAAGCACTCTGGTACATCACTGAATTCTGGCGGCAAAAGTCTAGTTAAGAATTGAGAGACAGAAAGTTGCTGTGGTGAAATCGTCAAGCGCACTCCATCGGAAGAACAATAAATTATTGCATTTCATTCTTTCAATAGATTTAAACCCAGCAAATTCTCTCCACAATTTGAAGTCAAAAGGAATGGACAGTGGTCCGCAAAGGGATCCAAAAAAATAGGTACCGGAGAAGAAACTGGACAAACAACTGGTGTGCCAGAAAACCCTACAGAAACATTGGTTTGCCCTGACAGTGGAATGTTTGGAACCCGTGAATGATCAATGGAACACTTCTGTGCTCCAGTATCTATCAAAAACTGATGTTTTCTATTTCCCACCACCATTTCAACGTAGGGACCTTTCTGATTTGACGGGAATAGGTGTAGGTTCCAAACCTTGCTTCGGGCAATCCTAACGAAACAGAATATCATCAAAAGGAACCTCTTCAGATAGATATGCAGCAGAAGGATGATCAAATATGTTCCTAGTATCCACACTTGGAGTCTGATTATCCTGTGAGAAAGGTTGCTGCGGATCCTGTGCAAACTGACCTCTACCAGGGCCCCCTACACCCGGGCGACCTCTGGATCGTCTACCCATATTCCCAAATGTGTTATTCGACCTCTGTCGAAGGACGGGGCATTGTGCACACCAATGAGCCTCTTGTCGACAATAGGCACACTGGTTAATGTTCACAGGACCCTATGGCACATTCCCTTGTGGAACATACTGATCTCTAATCTGCGAACTACCCCCTGTGGGGCCTCTAACAATTTGCTCTAATAATACTTTAGTCTTTAAATCACCTTTTCGCTTCTTAATTCTATCTTTTTCATTGTTGACACGATTCTCGTAGTACTGAGCCATGTGCAGTACTTCTGATTGGGACTTCGCCTGCCAAGCGCTCTCAGAAGACATAATTAGTGACTGGATGTCGGGCAGCAATCCACGCACAAATTTGTCCACAAATAATCTTTTCCCGAACTCTGTGCCCAAGTCTTGTCCGCTGAAATCCGAGAATACCTGTTCGAACTGATTAAAGAACTCGGTAGCACCCTCAGACTTCCCTTGGACACAGGCTGTAAGTTTGTCCCAAATAATTATTTTCTCAGGAATTATGGTTTTCAATTTTGCAATGATTCTATCAGGCAAAGTTAGAATCACCTGGGGCGGTCTTTCACCAGCTGGCCTTTCTCCATCGAATCTAGTCATGTTCGCCCATTTTTCTCCCAACCCTGGTACGTCGTCTATAGTCCTAACTTGTTTCCACAAATCTACGGGCAGGAGTACAGGAAATAACAAATCAATATCACCTAGGGTGAATACTGAGGACTGCAAGACGGACTCTATTTCTTTATAGAACCCCGTCAGATTTTTCCTAATATCAGGAATAGATTGTCTAATAGTATTCACTTCCTGTCTTGAGAACGGGACATGAACAAACCGCGATACATAATGTGTAGGAATGTTCACAGTGACTGCATTTGTTGCAGGACTAGCCGCAATCTCAACCTTCGGGACAAATGTCGGAGGAACCTCTCTCATAGGCAACTGAGAAGTAGGCAACTCCGAACGCTTACTAAGCAACAGAGCCAAGTTGAGCGCTAAAGCAGTTTAAGAAGTGTCAAGAGAAAAGGCTCTCTAATAAATACTCAATAACTCTGTGGGACAACTAATTTTTCTCTTTACACAATCATCCTGTAGGTACTCTATCATTACCTGTATCACTTTCCTCTGCATTTCTGGCGTATACTGACTGTATGTGTCATATACCTCAACTGGAGTTATCGATATATCTGAAATCCATCTAAACGCGTCTTTCGTACAAATTTGTGCTTCCGCAGATATCGATTTTCGACAAGGAAGGAACCGTTTCTGTACATTCATGCTTTCCCCCTCGTCATCCTCATTCTGTAACCTTTCCATCTCCTTTCTATACTCAAATAACCTTTCGACATGCTCATTTACTTTCTCCACGGTGTCTCTTGAAAATGCTAAAGTGTTTAGATCCCTTAACCCTTGCTGGAGAGCTGTATTATTTAATTTGCCCCACATTACACATAAATGAATCCCTAAACATTCAATAAAAACATTTTTCTCAGGAAAATTATCCATATTAAAAAGTGTGGAAAAAACATTAGCTTGATCATCCCTCTCCATACAATGCTTAGCCCATGGAATCAAATCACATTTTTTCTCTGGTGGTACAGTATTGCGAGTGACAACCCTTGACCCCGCACCCTGATCGACTACAAGCGGCACAGGACCACTTGGAAGAGAGGGAGCAGGCAAATGAACTTCATACATTCATTCATACTAATAATTCTGTGTAATTGAAATGTCAACAACACTTCCAGTGTTCAATGATAATGGTTCATACCAGAACTTTTGTCTGGAATGAACCATTATCATTGAACACTGGAAGTGTTGTTGACATTTCAATTACACAGAATTTGTATCTGTTTGCTTTTGATCCCATTAATTGTTTTTTTAGAAAGCATATTTTTTATCCTAACAATGGAACAGTTGTTGCACTTTCTTCACATTTCCCTTTAAAAAAATGTAAATGCATTTTTTTTAGAACTGTATTGAGCTGTATTAGTATGAATGAATGTATGAATGTCTGTTATATAGGATGTGTTTTACAAAATGAATTAATTAAAGACTTTTTTACAATCTATAACAAAATAAAATGAATTTTTGATGTAATACCCTTTGCCTTGTTCTTCAGTTGCTCTCGTGTTTCCGGCACCACCACCTGTTTCATATTTAACTCAGGCAGATCATGCTGCAAATGACTCCAATCCAACATGAAGCCTGAAAGGGACTATTTTTCTACAGGGACTATTTTTTAATCGGGTGTGGTTCTAGGGACTTCTTACCTGGGACTACTTTTCAGGCTATTTAAACCACACCCGACCAGCAACACATGCTTCGAGTTATTCTGCATCAAGCAGCTTAACACTCACCGTGCCTGCAGCATGCATCCAATCTTCTGCCACGCCCGCCTCAAATCCGGAGCTCCTAAAACTAAGAGGAAAGAAAGAGACAAGGTTAGAAAACAAACTTATTTCTATTCCACACCTGATTCTGGATCCATCTTGTCTCCGGACCTGTAAAGAACATCATTTCTGCACGCACCGCACCTCCAGCTGCAGCGCCGCGCCATTCTCACCAGTCTGCACAGCATCCTTCGGGTTGGCGCTGCCTCCATCATTTCTTCGCCGAACTTCGGCGCCTAGGAGACAAAGGAAAACCACAAGGTGAGCAGAGGGAACCAACAAATATAATTCTTACCACCATAGACTTACCTGATTTACCACCGGAGGCGTCCTTTTGTGACTCTCCATATTTTCACATGCCGCATCTGTAAAGCGAGACAAAACAACGCGTTTTCCTCGTGTAACATTTACCGGACAGCGCTTGGTAATACAGACTCTTACCTGAGCGCCACCAGCTGCCACAAGAGCATCTTTTCACGAGCCAGCTGCAAGACAAGAAAGGAAGGGGGGAACAAGAGTGAACATCGGACATATTGAACTCTATTAACTTAATACTTACTGGACCTCACCAGGAACCTCAGAGTCAATACTCTCCGGAACTCTCCCGAGCCTTCAAACCAGTGAAGTAACTGGAATCGACGCGCCCCTGCAAATCCTCGGAAGATGGAGAGCTCATCTTTCAAGAATATAAGGTGAGATTGCTGTGAGAGCATTTCGGAGGTGATTAGTTGGGGAGGACTGTGGGGGTGCCATCACTTGAATCCACAAGTGGCTAAATCCATCTCTCCACTTGCAGGAGAATATTTCTACGGGTTAAGCAGACAAGATTAGGAGGGCAGATCCAGTCAGTCATCGTTGCACTACGCATCACGTGGTTGGAGACCGCAGCTGTCCAGGTCCGACCGACGCCCCTGTGGGAGCCAGGTGAGCGTAACAGTTACCTGGTCAATAATTGTGTCTGCAAACACAATACGCCAAATTCAAATTATCAGGAATCTTAAGAATCGGGTCACGACTCACCTGATCAGTCCTAAGGAGGTCCGATCGGATTACAAAGAATCTTGCCTAACTAATCTTACCTCGTGTTTGGTGATTTCAGCAAATCTGCCCTCCTCGATAAGTGGACCCTCGTCAAGATGCCGTCTCGGACCACAAGCTAATCGTCCAGGAATCGGGTTGTGCAGCGCTGCTGAGGTGTCGCGTCTCGTTCAGAAGGGGCCCCTTATTTTGTCACACCGTCCGATCCCGATCTGATAGCGAGGGTCAACCTTCGATAATCCGGCATCAACCTTGAGGGTCCCTATTGGGGCGCCAACTGTGAAAACAAAATCAAAATATCGAGGCTGAGTACCCCAAAAGGAAATACACCGAACACGGGTTACAAAGGAACATACAAAGAACTTTAATTTATACTGAATCAGTTACAAAGAACAAAACAAAATCAGATAGCTATCGGCCCTCAGTACAACACAGCGAACTCCAGCGTGGTTCAGTGTGTTCAGTGAGAGACGCTGTACATTAGAATTCGTTGCTCTTTTATACCATTTGCGAACATGATGTCCAACCCTACTTCGGGTTAATATTCCTCTAATACATTACTGATCTAGGGTTCATGCCGGGTTTGCACCACTATATGCATAGGGATTGCCTTTAATACATTCGCCAACAAGCCTACGTGGTAAGAGTGTATTTTAGGATCTAATAAAGGTCTTCTCAAACATTAATACAATGTAGTTAAACACGTGTTTTTAGTTCAGTATTTGGATACATTGTTCTTAACATATGCTCGTGGATTAGTTTCATTGCACGAGTAATCCTTTACACACAGGTCAGCGAAGGACAAGGTCTCAGTTCACGACCCCAACAAGTGGCCTGCAAGTTACATATTAATTACACACAGAGGTCAAGACGGCCATGTTGTATTTCGGAATGACATCGTCCACCATTTTAACTCACAGGGTGACTTTACAGAGAGAACCTAAAATGGCGGATTGACCTAAAATGTCGGTTTACATTGATTCTAAGGTCAGGACCTTGCAACACGGATTTTTTCGCAAGTGGCTTACAAGCAGCTTTGCGTAGGCCAATATACACATATTCGCTGCAATACGAGGTACGATATAATTTCCTGTTTGCCAGGATGAAAGGAAAGGAGGAGGCATCAAGGAACCGCGATACAGAAATCAGGAAATTAGCCCCGAGCAAACTCCGGCAGCACACGTCCAGCTACGGCGAGCAGTAGCGTTGAGACGCGCAGAGCTGAGGGGGTGTGTCTGTTTAGTAGTGCACCGAGCGTGGAGCGCAAAGGCTGGCAAGCTGCGTTTCATATTCGACGGCCATGTTGGGAGGGTTACTGCATTCAGTGCTCTATGGGTCAGGGACCACGAGGTCCAGAAGGGACGCAGGCGACGGTTCATGACAAAGGGGGTATTAATATAATACAGGGGGATATGTCTCACACTATGTCTTTCATTATTCCTCTCTAAAAGTTTGGACTTTTGAGCTTTTCTGTATATAGTGATTTTTTTTAAGACACAAACCAACCTAGCCAGATACACGGTAAAGCAAACATGACTCGTATTTTGTGTGTTTTTTTGTTTTTTTTCATATGTTTTTATTGAAAAGAGCGGAAGAGGCAAAACAAGTAATGACGGGGCCACAAAAACGTATCCTGCATAATCATATAACTTTTATAAGGTCAAAAACCAGACTTCCAGACAAACCAAACAGTCAAAAGATGAGCAGGAATTGCCACAACAAGAACAACAATATAATCTCCCTGCCCCAGCACAGCAATGCCTCTTTTCCCCCCCATATTGTGTATTTTGAGGTTTGATAGCATAATTGTCTTTTGATGATTAATGAAGTCTAGAGCTAGTACTACTTAATTGTATGCCCATGTTATGATACAATAGTTATGTTATATTATTGGGCATTTGTATAGTGCCTTTCACCATTGGTATGATTTCAAAGCGCTGTGGGTTGAACACCCTCGGGGATGGTAGTCCAGATCAGTGGAGAGAGTAGTGTAGTAAATAGTGCGTGGGTGCACCCGGTATGTGTGCAGCCAGGGTGGATTATGTGGTGTGAATATGTATGGTAGACAATTGGATTTGGGTGGCTGCATTCTGGTGGCAGTGGAGTTTGTGAATGGGGTTATGTGTGCAGCTAGGCTGATTTTTCATGGGGTATAGCTAAGTTCTAAAGACTGTTGAGGTGTTCATGCAAATGCATAAGTATGTGTGCAGCTAGGCCAAATTAATCGAGAGGTATAGCTGCATTCTATTGTTTGTTAGTGCACAGGAGAGAGTTTGCATATTGGTGTGTTTGAGACTCTGTATATTGGATGGAGACGCTGTTCCTGATGACCTTCCAGTGCCTGTCGAGGTGACCGTACCTCCCTTTAGGGGTCGGGCTATTAGGCTACGGTCATCCCTGTGTATTGTTGGGTCTGCAATTGCTTATTGAAGTTCAGCTAAATCCAAGTCAGTTGTCGGTCCAACGACTCCATCCTAGAAATTATGGCTGGTGCTTATGAGCCCGGTCCAGCATCAGCAGCTATGGTTTTCCTTGTGGCTTGCTGAGTCAGCAATTGCTTGTTGGTGGCACCTTCTCAGTGTGCAGTTTCATCCATTTCAGTATTACCGAACGTACAAGTACATCCTAGCTATGAAAACTGGTACTCGATGTAGTCAAAGGTCCAGCATCAGGCCAGGCCTTGAGGTTAGTGCTGTGTCTGACGAACTGCTAGTGCTGTTGGTCCGGTGTCAGGTTTCATTATTGATAGGCTTCATTGACTTTCAATTTATCATATTCTTCCTTTATTTATTCATGTTTGGCTTAAGGATGACACCAGAAAAGGTTCAGAGTGACCTCAAAGCCTACCAGAATGCCTTCTGTGTATCACCTGACAACATGTTTCAAATCGAGCTCTGTAATATATTCCAAACAACTTTGTACATTACATAATGTTGCACACAAACATTACAATTCCAATGTACATGACTCAGTCTTTTATTACTCCATAGAAGACAGTACACAAGCAGGCCCAGCGTCTTTTAGCCAATGCATTTTGGATGCTAATCTGTCTTTAGGGCCAAACACTATCTTCAATTACGCCAATTAAAATACATAAAACATAATGTTACATAGGGCAAAAATAAACATGAGGGAAAACACATTAAAAGGAAACATTTACCAAGAGGCAAGGAACTCATACAGTTCCTTACACATAATAATAGAGCTTAATAATGTCTCAATGTATACATATTAGTGTAACCTTAATTGGCCAGCTGGTATTCATGTGACTATAACTAAAAACAGCAATATAGGTACTGTAAGTACATTGTTAAAATAATGCACACTGGGTGAGTTTGTGTTAAGGGACAAAAATGGTACCCGAGTCTTAATTGCCACTTTGCACTTTGAAAAATGGCCATGTCACTGTTGAGAAAGGAGGAAAAGACAAAAGACCAAACATCTATAAATCAGACCTCCTCAATCATTAAACTTTACTATTATCCCTCTACCAGTATATAGCCAATAAAATAAAACATCTGTTTGGGTTTACCAGTTAACTGCATCTCATGGCTGGAGCACTATGCAACGTGCTCATTCCTTAACTTTGCTAGTGTTATTGCTGTCGCGGGTGGTGTGACGTCACGCGTACAAGTACACAATGATGTCACTTCCACCCATGTCCTGCGCGGAAAACCGCACAGGAAGGGGACAGCAGAGATATGTAAGTAAACAACAACAAAATAAACGCACATTTCTTGCAGGACAAATGAATCTTATAAACACCCATATAGAAATACTAATGGAATTGTGCGCTGAAGTGTAATAAGAACTTAAAGGGCTCAACATAAATCACAAAAGCGCAATGCAGAAGACATGTAAGAATGTCAAATAATTACTAAAAATGATGCGCATAACCCAAAATTCCTGATGAATCTTTTACTGCCCGTGGTCACAAAAAGGGCTCATTAAACGTTGAGCAATAGTAGGTTGACTTGCACTCAAACCTGTGGGAAAGTGATGTATGATCACAGAAATAATGTTGGGAATGCAGAAATACATACGCACCACTCATGTATCATTGGGCAATTTCAGAAACAAGACCAGAACTGGTCTATTGTGCATATGATCACGTTAGGAAACCTCATAATTACAATACAGTGATAACTGCAGTCAAGTTATGAGCAGTCATAATAAAAGTACAGTAATCACTCAATCAAGTTGTTAGCAGTCATAATGGAAGTCATAGCTGTAGTTATCGGCACACTCAAGTCCATATAACATCTTGTCATGGATATGGTGAATCATAGGAAGGATGCGTAATTCACCTCTTCGTTAATTCCTCCTCGGCCACAGAATCCAGTCTTTCAATCAATAAGTCTCTGTTTGATCAAGTCTCTTTGCCAGATCTTCATGTGGGTCCCATTTGGTGATTGCCTCTACCACCTGAAATCTTATCTATGATATGTCATGTCTTTTTTCTTGCCAATGCCTGGCTTCTGCTGAATGTACGTTTTTGGTACTAATACATGAACAGTGCTCGTTCCATCTCAGTTTACATGGTATTTTAGACTGTCCAACATAATAGGACCCACAAAGGCATTTAATAGCATAGATTACGTCAATGGTGTCACATGTGGCATAACTATTTTACTTTATTTTCTCACCAGATCTAGGATGGTTAATAACATTACCCTTTATTACAAACCCGCAGTTGGTATAATGCAGACAGGGAAAGGTGCCTGTACGTTGGGTTTGTGGGGATTTCTTAGATGGTCTGGTTTTCACCAATTGGTCCCTCAAGTTTGTGCTTCTCTTGTAGGCAAATAGGGGAGGTTCAAGAAATAGATGTTCTACCCTGGTATCACATGTAAGAGTACTCCAGTTTTGTTTTATGATGGATTTAATGTGGCTGCTTTGGATAGAGTATTTAGACACATAGACCAGAGATGGGGGTTCTTTTTACGTCCTGGTCTGAGTAAGTAAATCAATTTGTTTGACCTTTGACAGCCTTTCCCTCGCTGCACCGATCTTCCCGGGTCCATAGCCTCAGGCAAAAAATGTCTCTCCCATTCTCGAGATCTCCTCCTTATAGTGTTTCGGGTCACTAATGATCCTTCAGACACGTACCTTTTGACTAAAGGGTACATTTTTGATCAGGCTGGGCTGATGAAAACTTAGCCTATGCAGTAGGTTATTTCAATCGGTCTCTTTCTTAAAAAGGTTGGTCACATATTTTCCTTGACGTAGTGTAATCTTCACATCCAAATAATGTATAGACTCCTCTGATTTTTCACTCGTGAATTGGATGCGTGGGTCTATAGTGTTGAGATGTGTCCGAAATCTCTCTAGGTTTGCTAATGTCCCTTTCCATATACCAAAGATAAGTAGCGAATCCACATGGACAATTAGTTACGCCAGACTGCGTGATCAGTACACGCTCCTTTTCAAATTTGTGCATAAAACAATTAGCATATGTGGGGGGGCATGGTTGCTCCCATTGAGGTACCTGAGACTTGAAGATAAAATTGATATTTAAACTGGAAATATGAGTTCTCCTTTATAATTTTTAGCAAAATAATGAATTCCTTAGATGCCTTCATATCTCCTTCATTCGGGAGAAATCACTCAATTGCTTCAATGACTAGATTATGTGGTATGGATGTGTATAAAGTCTTCACGTCAATGGTGAACATGATAGAGACTTGGATGTGGGGAATTTGATTAAGTTGCTTAAGGAAATGTGTGGTATCCTTAACATAAGTATTGGTTTTCTGCACTATGTATTTGCCCAAAGGCTGGAGAATGGTGTCCATCCCTGCCACAATAGTGGGATGTTTATGGATTTTTGGCAATATATATAAATTTGGAATTCTAGGATGAGAGATTTGTAGAAATGTCTTGGTATGGTAATTGCGCCAGCACAGGTCTTCTGCTTTGGTCAAAATCTCAGACAAATTATTATTTATAGAATTAGTGGGATCTGAGTCCAATCTGGAATATACTGTTCTGTCATCTAGCTGTTTAACACATTCCTGGTCATAATCAGTGGTATCAATCAATATAAGTGCTCCACCTTTGTCAACTGGGCCGATTGTTATTCCTGCATCACAATAGAGATTCCTTAATATTTAAAAAAAGGTAGCAGGCACTCCTCTCAAGAAAGAACATAGCATGATAACCTGTTTTGAGATGAGAGTTTGCAGCACACACTTTTTGCTCACTGTACCTTTCACAGATGGGAAATATCAATTTGCATATCAGTCTTTGTCCCGCCCACATGGGCAGTCCAGCACCGAAATGCTATGGCAATTCCTCTCTAAACAAGAGTACCACCAGCAACCCCATACACGTGCTTCAGCCTTGTTGGGCCTCATCATTGAGGCGAAGCTGTGCCTCTCTGAGCACAGTGAGCAGGGAGTCCATGTCTGGTTGCCCCCAGGTAACTCAGTAATACAAGCTTGATTTCACTGAAAAAAAGCATGTTAGGCCTCATAAATATGCTGGTCCAGAATGAATGTGCCTGTAATTCTGTTTACTGACATGTTTCCGGACCGGCATACTTTGAGTTTGGTGGTGGGGTGGCTAGACTTACCTGCAGCTCCAAGGCAACCGGCACCAGTAATACTGGCAATTCTCCACATGGCGTCCTATGGGACACCACGGAATGGGGAATACCCACCCTTACCGGCACTTGTAATCTGCTGGTAATTCCGGCAGACCAAGTGCCGGTAACAGTAATGCCGTTTTGTGGAATCCCACCGGATTTGCCAGCGGGATACCCCCAAACTATGGTTTGCGGACCATTGTTTTTACAAAGGATACTTCCCAAATGTAACTCATTTTTCCATTTTTATTAATGCTAGGATCCCAAAATGCAGGGAAAATAAAAATGCATAATCCCTCTGTTTGCTCCATGGGCATCCACAGACACAATACACAGCAAAGGTGGAACCGAAATAAACCGTTCCTTATTTTGAAAGTTCCATTAGAAGAGTTATGGTCAGGAGGATTAGACAGATTCTGGCTGACTGTTGGTGTAGGCAGCCCCGTTTCTTGGCCCGGGCTGAGCGGGCGATGGCCCGGGGCACAGAGCTTAAGAGCTCCGGAGGGGGGCGCAGTAAGGGGCCCACCCAGAAAAGTGGTTCCAACCTTGCCGGACAACAGATGAAGCAGCCTGCTGTGCCGGTGTGTGCTCCTGTGTGATGTGCGGCTGGCTGCTATCTGCCGACTGCGATGTGTTGGAATATGCAAACAAAGAAATGCATATTCCAAACGCATCATGTAGGATGCTCTGAATTCACACACCCTGTGTCCCTCGTTCTTTGTGTTGACAGCCTTTCAAGTGGGCAAACTATAAGTGACGGCTCACTTAATGAGCCATTGTTCTTACACAGTGTGCGCTCAACATTTCAGTGTTAAGAACTGAACATGGGGCATTTTTTATTCACCAGGCCAGCACAAGTATCAGTTAGCTGACCAAACCCATGCATTCTTCAAAGATAATTAAAATGCCACACAGGAACGTTTTAAAACTATTTTCATGTCTCTTTAGCATAACAAAAGTTTTTTTTTATATTAATTTTTAGTTACATATGGCGCATCCCTGGGAAGGTTAACTGTCATTTTCTTGCTTAAGTATTCCTGGTGGCTGCTTTGGGACATGGCGCGCACACCAAATGGCACCCCAATGTCACTTGGCACCTTGATTAGGAAAGCGGGGTTTTTTGTGTCACTATGCAGATCATAGACCGCAGCAAATCAATGCTGTGATATGTTTGCAGCAATGATTTGTGCGCTGCACAAGTCGCCACCCTCTTGGTTAATGGTGTCTATGTGGTGCTTACTTATGTAACAGAACATATACCTGTTGTTATCTGATGTGCCCAATGTCCATACAGGAGCACACTGGGATGTTTTCTGTATGTGGCTCTGACGAGCATGCCATACTGTGCCCACACTTAAGCACATAAAGCAATCAAAAAGGTTGTCTCAAATTACATCCACTAGGCCAAACGCCCGTTCTACACTGCCACACCATGATTTTCACTAGCTGCAGCCCTGCACTAATGAGAAATGCTAATGCCAGTTCTGTTAGAAAAAGCATGGGCCTGCTCTTTTTTTGCTGAAATAGCCCCCGAGCCCTGCACAATAGTAAGGAGGTAGTGGCTGAGGAACTGTGGACACTTTACCATGCATTAGAAGCCGGTTTTGTTTAAAACGCTTCATCATCTTATTACTGGTCAGCCTCAAATTTGTAAGAGGTACAATCCTTTCTGTGTAAACTTTCTGTGCATTGTTTATTGGGTCTCCCTTGCACGGTATCCTGAATTCCCTAAAGATGTTTCCATATTGGGGTTGGGCATGCCCACAGTGAGACCCAGCCATTCTGCATCTAAAATTCTTCAGAAACAAGAAGCAAAAAAGCCCTTGTACTCCATTTGAATGGCTGATGTTGCAGCCATTTAATACTTGCATCCAAAAAAGTAAGCTGTCCAAATGAGCATCTATGGTTCATGATTACAACTATTTTAATATGAGGGTGAGTATTGTGAACCGTGATGTGAGCACCAAGCCATACATTGGTTATGCATTTAGAGATTCATGCATACAATCCTTTTATCAGAGTTGTTTATCAAATGTAGAGATATCTGATCACTGTTTTAGTCCTGAAATGCTCTGTGATTTAATGCAAAGCATACAGGAATCCTCATTGGTGCTATTTGTCCCCTTCCCACTCTCAGAGAGGTATTTTGAAAGAGTACAATAAGATTGGACCAGACTGTCTATCTTGGAATGATAACCTTCTATCAGAAAATAATGTATATGGTTAGTCTAGTATTGCCTCTTGCGAAATACAAGTGAGGTGGTACGAACAGAACACCTGCAACAAAGGGCCAGTGGTCGGTGAGCCCTCAGACCTCAGTAGGCTGATCACAACGCAGTATGCTAGTACGGACAGTTTGAAACTACATTCAGGCAAGGCCTTCCCTAAGAGCAGGTGACAGAAAAACCACGTACTTGGGCAGCAACAGCTGTGTCTTCACATTATAATTCTTCTGTGAAGTACTTGAATTACAATGTAATGAAACTATATTCAGCTATATAGCAATTATTTATTGATATTGAGGAGGGGTTAGTCGCACAACAGAGGTGTAGTTTGGGAGTGACGTGAGCCAGTCAGGGAAGGGGTTGGGTGGGTGCATTCTGATTTTTCGCCCTGGGCACCAAGTTGGCTAGAAACTGCCCTGGTTGTAGGTATCATCCTGCTGCCCATTCTCAATTCCTAGTCATTGCATTCTCCCCTGCAAAACACTCTAGTTTCCTTGCTCTGTCTTCTGCGTCAACAGCTGCCTTTTACCACAGGACTCTGGCACTATTTCGTCTCACTTTCTATTCATCAGTGGTGTCAATAATGTGCCACTTTTGACCCTTGACACCAGGCATTTCGATTCTCAGCAATGAAGCTCGCTCTTAGGGCCTCTATATTCTTTTGCAGCTGCTCGGTCACATACTTTATAACAGGGGCTTAAACACCTGCAATAGTGCTCCTCCATCTCCTGTTTCAAAACACATTAGCAGCCTCTTTTCCGCTTACAGATGAGCAGGGCTTTGAAACGATGAGTCTCAGCTTCTTGGGTTCAATTCTCTTCAGAGCTCTCTCAGCAGCATACAGTATAGCAGGTCATTTGGATGTGCAACAGTTATCCCCCAGCTCTTGTCTTGAACACAATGCGGCGGCCTCTCGGTCGGAGCATAGCGGGTACCAGGGCATTGTGATGTGCAGCAGTTAATCATAATCACTTGTTTGCTACCTCCACTCTGCTGCGTAACCCACTTATGTTACTAATTTAGGGTTCTTGGCATGGACTCTTACCCCATCCACTCTCTGAGCAACTCCTTACCGATTCCTCTGTCGTGCGCCCCCTTCTGAGCCTCGACTCTGGCTCCAGGTCTCTCTCAGGCGCCCGAATCCTGCTCTGCTTGCAATGCCTGTGGGGACCTCGCGAGATTCCCCCTTTCTCTCCTCGTCCATTGTACTCCAGTTTGGCCCTCGCCTGTCTGCTGGCTCTGCCTGCGTTGCAGAGTTCACTCTGTCCTTTCCTCTATATCCCTCCTCCCACTCCACGACCGGGTACTGGTGCGACATTGCCCTGAGGCCACTGCTTCCACCATGTTGCCACACCTGATTAGGTCGCGCGTGAATAATGGTTATTTTTGAATTAATCAGCACAATCACCATTTGCAATTTAATGCTCACAGTTCTAGGGGTATACGATAACGTGCAGATTGAGCACTCTGGATGGCAAACAGCCCAGAAGGGGCAGATGGAAGCTTCTAACCCCCAGGGTAAGTTCTATAGCCGCTCACATGGGTTTGAGGGGGGCGGGGAGGGGGTGGGGCAGGGGTCCAAAGGTCCCTGCTGTGCGCCTTCTCATTTAATCTGATGGGGGAGACAAATCAACTAGCCTTTGTTCATTAACAAGCAGAGTAACACACTCGCCCTCCTTGTTGAAATGTAGAGGATATACACATCCAAAACTCTGGCGGGAGAGGGGGGTGGGCGTGGTTTTTAGAATGAACAGAGAAAGGTTGCGAATTCTCACTGGGGTACACTTTCTGCTTTGAGGAGTAGTGTTAGTGTTGCCAAGCCAGGCTGTATTGTAGTTTTCCTGGAAGCCACTATACTTATCCAAAAAGAAGGCAGTATTCAGGGGAACCAACACATCCACAAATGCTCTGTTGGAGCCCTCGCCAAGACACCACCGCACGTGCACCTCCAACACGGGGCCCTGCTTTCCAAGCCGCCAGTACTACAGGGAAAGGCACACAAGACAGTTCGAACAACAATATTACATAATACAAGTTATTGCATACAAATAATGTACTTAATTGACTTGACATAGTCGAGAGGCTGAAGCGAAGCTGCAGGACTCCTATATAAACTCACATGTAATGTCATGATGTTATGGGGGGGCATGACCTAGGCCTCCATGTTGGATTGGGATATGTTCTCATGTGCTGTTTGATTTTTAAAATAGGAAAACGTTCTGCACGCTTTATAAATGCACACATAAATAAATCGTAAAGTAGTTAATGCAATTATTAAAAAGCCTCCGGTCTTGACAAAGAGTCAGGAGGGACTACGCTGCAAGTGAAGTTATAGAGTCTGCGTACGTGTCTTCGTTTTTCTAAGGCCTCATGCTGCACAGAGAGTGAGGAGGTAGCAGTGCAGACAGTAACAGCAAAACTGTCCTTTCTCTTCACAGAGAGAGAGAGAGCACGCGCGTACAACTTTGCAGGATATTAGGTTTTTGGCCGGTTTGAAGATTACATTAGAAAACGCGTGGCTTTAGGTTCGATTTACTAGTCAGATACCCACGTGCTGAAGCTGTCTTTTTATGGATTTTTTTAAGGTTGCAGTCCCGCTAAGAGTCTAACGGAAACCCTTCAATTGTGTCCAGATTAGGTAATCGATACGGATACCACGATTGAGTGGTGCTTGTTCAAACAGAGAAATGCAAATGTCTCTCGTCAGACTCCATCGCGAAGGCTGCATCAGCAATATACACTGGGGTCAGACCGCCTTTTAAAAGTCCCGCACTGCTATTTCATACTGCTTACGTATGATAATATTCAAACTGGTATGCTAAAAAGGAAACGTTATCACTTAAAAAATGATGGGATTTTATTGTTGCACTTTATAACAAGGGTCTTTGTACAGCGCCCCTGTCATTTATTTTATTTTATTGTTCATTTATAATGCGCTTAATACCAGCGAGTGCTTTCTAAGCGCGGGATCGGGACTCGCACCTATGTTGTGCCGCGTTGCCTTGCTACCAAGACAAACGCGTAGCCCCTGAGGTGGCCTTCCGCAGCATTGATATTTCTATGGGGCACTCTGAGCTTGTCTAAATCGTGTTTTGACATTTCTGAGGTATAGGAAAGGAAAGCAAATTAGCTCAGAGTGAAACCAATTCCCGGATTATCTACCTTCATTAAACCTAGTTGTAATATCGGGGATGATAAGAAGACATCTGAATACAGGTAAAGCCAGGAGACCAGTATATATATAAAAAGTAAGTTTATTACTTAGTTACAGGGCTAGTTAGTTAGAAAGGCAGGGAGATACATAGATGACATCCTTTCAGTAAGGTACTCCCATCCTGTGTCCCCAACTGAAGCTCTTGGAACTCTTAGGTCCCATAACATTCTACGTGACATAGCTGTATTCTACTAGCAGCACTGTATGCACACAGTGCAGATAGATAACTACAATACTACACATCTCCCTCTCTTCAATTGAACATACAAACAAGATATCACAACCCAGGCATTCAGAGACAATCAAAATTACGCACTCCTGCACATCTGTAAAACCTATACAACATTTTCAACCAAGGAAGCGTATCCACATTCACGTAACTAACAATCAAACCAAACAAGTACACCAATCACCACCATCCATCTCAGAAACACCTGCCATTTGCGCCATCCAGTGTTATTTCACATACACACCCTGCCATAGAAACACTGAAAAGTAGGAAAGGACAGAAAAGAAAACTCACAAAACAAAGATCACATTAACACAACGCACCTGGGAAAGAACAGCGCGTGAAGAAAATGAACACTGACAGAGCCCGGTCAGATCTGAATCCAGGAGCAAATACATCTTTCAAATGTATATATTCAAAAAGTTGCATGCGTATACGCAACATTCATGTCCATTTAAACACCTTCCAAATTCCAACCGGACACAAATTATGTATTCCATGGCAACAGAACGATGCTGTGCCACTATTATTGCACTTTTACATGGCACCAGAACGATGCTGTGCCACTGTGCCATTACAACATCAATTGTGCAGCTGTGCCACTATTATTGCACTTTTACATGGCACCAGAACGATGCTGTGCCACTGTGCCTTTATAATATCATGTATTCCATGGCACAGAACAATGCTGTGCCACTATTATTGCACTTTTACATGGCACCAGAACAATGCTGTGCCACTGTGCCATTTCAATATCATGTATTCCATGGTACAGACGATGCTGTGCCACTAATGTTGCACTTTTACATGGCATCAGAACGATACTGTGCCTTTATAATATCATGTATTCCATGGTACAGAACGATGCTGTGCCACTAATGTTGCACTTTTACATGGCATCAGAACGATGCTGTGCCACTGTGCCATTAATTTAATACATTACATTTTTTCATGGCACCAGAACGATGCTGTGCCACTGTGCATTTAAATTTATACATGTGATTACCTTTAGGATTACTCACAATAATATCGGTAAATGTTATAACAATATATATATAATCCAGAATTTGAAAACCTGAAATTCCTATCATCATAAAATTCATCCGGACATCACACAGGTACTTTCACCCTGTCACCCATTCATCCGGGCATCACACAGGTACTTTCACCCTGTCATCATAAAATTCATCCGGACATCACACAGGTACTTTCACCCTGTCATCAATTCATCTGGGCATCACACAGGTACTTTCACCTGAATATGTTTCATTTCATAAATTCATGTCATAGGGCATTTCACAACATTGTGCTCTACAGCATTGTGCTCTAATTCATAGCTAATAGACTGTGCCCAAACCATAATAATATTACACGTCGTATATCAGTACACCTCCTGATGAACATACAGTGTGATATTACATTGCATTCAAATCACTAATAAGTATATATACGCATTAACCCATACACACTATCATATCTTAACATTCCATTATGCCATTATGACACCTCGCATTTCATTACCTCTCCTATGAACATACAGTGTCATAATACATTGCATTATATTGCATTATGTCATTAATATATATATATATATATATATATATATATATATATATATATATATATATATATATATATATATATATATTAGCCCATACTCTAGACATCATGGCTTAATAAATCAAAACGGGTTTCACTATTCCAAACATTTCATTTCACAACTTGATGAAACCTACCAGCAGCTTAAGCTTCTTAAGAGCTGCTACCCTGCAAATCCTCAAAAATTGTTATCAACACCTTCGTATGTTTATATTAAAATCCCATATTTGAGAAATACAACAGTTAGCAAATTGCCAAACACATTTCATCTGACAAATGGTGCCAACATAAAATTGTCCGTAGTAATATGTAACAGCATAAATAGGTCTGCATTAATAAAAGTACATCCTACAGAACTCATTAGTGCAACGCACATTTCATTAAACCAGCACATATATATTTCCATCTATAAATCTGCAAACACAAACCTAATGTGCAACCAAATATTTCTTGACATATAATATTCCTGGGAAAAAACTTCCACTTCATACATCACACACACATGCGTCTATTTCACCATAAGAATGCATCCACAAAAGAAAATATGCGCAGATTAATAGGCCAAGTACTTCATGCATCCATCATACAATGAGTAATCACTGCACCAGCTAATATTCATATATATATATATATGCATTTAACCACACTTACTCTTAAACGTACCGAGAGCTAAACACCGGTGCGCTACTACCCTGTCCAGCCACCATTTCATAAACTGACACCAACCAGCATCCATTGCATGCTAAAATCCACATCCGGGCTCCACTACATAACTCCTAATATATGCCCTTTACACAATATAATATCATGACATTTCACTTCATGACACCTCTCATTTCATTCAAACTAAAACAAAATATCATAAATACATTTAATTACATTTCCTACACTAAAGAACTCATTTCATACTATCATAGCAACTCATTTCAAATATCATTTCACATCAGTGGTACATATAATTCCATAAAATCATCAATGGCAGTTTCCTAAAAATCCATATGTACCTATAAGTCCATGGTGATGCCAAACATCACCATCCTGGAAATCCTCAGAAAATGTTAACCTTGCACAGTTTTAAACTCCCATACTACATTTTGCATTTTAATAACATTGCATTCTAAAATTGTTGCACACACTAATCTCAATCTCACTCCAATATTTCTGCACCTTCCCAGCTAGGCACATCACTCAACAAATCAGCACAGAAAACATCTCCTAATGGCAGTGCTTCAACTTCAGCTTGCATTGACACTAAACAGTAGTAATTAATTTAATTTAACAGTTGCTTATAAACACAAATGCACAATGCTTCACCAGTAAACAATATTTCCTTAGCCCAACGACATTTCAATTGCTTTATATCAAACATTCAAACAGAACCAGACCCAGCACTTAAGTCACTAATTTGCAAGCTCATTTAAACACAATTGCGCAGTGAAAGTCCATAAATTGCTCGTTGACTCTGCCGGCAGCCCAAAAAATACAGTACCTCATATTCACTCGTCGGTAGCATCCACTACGTGATGAATGAACTTTTATTTTCCTTTTTCTTTTTTTTTTTTCCACGCCACATCCGGACAAATCACTGTTCTCATTGCAGAAAACACACAACAGTACCCGAAATCCAATCGTCAGGCACGTAAGCGAACATTCCTTAGCCAGGATGATAGATGAACGTTTTGAACAGTATTCCATTTCCTCAGATGGGCGCTTTAATCCATAAGATTCATATTGCTGCCGGTAGGAACCAACTTCAAACTTCCCATCCATGAACTGCATTCTCTAACGTTGATTTCATCCATTCGCCGCTGATGCAGTTATTTAATATAAGACCACAATGCTTCCTCATACTACAGACCTCCAGCTTCACGTTTCTTAAGCTTAGACAACGGTGGCCATACACGGTGCTTCCTGTAAACGTCATCACGCCAGGTCACGTAGCTAAGGCCTCTCCTCTATTGTTTTCATTCATTTATTTTTTTTTCATAGTGATGCCGCGAACAACGCCGCGCTTGGAACACTTTTGCAGTAACGTTCCTGGCTCTGCCAACTAGCCCTGAGATTCGACCACGTCATCATTTTACTTGAATCCACGACGCTGTGCAGATACCGGCACAAATACATCAGTACAGATAGGACAACGCTGCACACAGCAAACAGGCAACGAACGGCAAAAATGTACAATCCATGGGCAGCGCGCGCATAAAGGAAATTAACCAGCTGCACAAAAACGCTGCATTGCCTTGACCTGATATATATATATGTTGATCCAGTTCGGTCACAGTAATTTGAAAGGCTTATTACTGGCTAGCGCAGCGCACTTTAAACAGCCACCATTCACAGTACCTTATTGACTGGATATCAGCATTTCCTCGGTAGACACTGCGTGCTGGCTGCTTAGCTAACATATTCGCAGGATTTATACCTTGATGCAGATGATTTATGAAGTCATCTCACATGGAAGCTGGCGCTGAGCTGTATCACTGCTGGGCTCATCAAAGACCTCTCCCATAAGCATTTCCATAATGTCAGGATACAACATAATCTCTTCAGTGGGTCCTTTTATCTTGGGATCAACAGGCAAATATATATCCATCAACTGGAACCAGCAAACACCTGTCAATCCCATCCTCGTCGCCATTTGTAATATCGGGGATGATAAGAAGACATCTGAATACAGGTAAAGCCAGGAGACCAGTATATATATAAAAAGTAAGTTTATTACTTAGTTACAGGGCTAGTTAGTTAGAAAGGCAGGGAGATACATAGATGACATCCTTTCAGTAAGGTACTCCCATCCTGTGTCCCCAACTGAAGCTCTTGGAACTCTTAGGTCCCATAACATTCTACGTGACATAGCTGTATTCTACTAGCAGCACTGTATGCACACAGTGCAGATAGATAACTACAATACTACACTAGTCTTCCTCTCTTCCTCATCACATCACAAAACATACTAGTGAAAGTCACTATCTTTTCCACCGGACTAGTCCAATGATCTTTCTTTTCTTTCTAGTATCTGAGAGCGCCCCAACCCTCTCATCCCCCATTCAACCAGGGGATGAAGCCCCTACTGACTATCAACCCAAGGAAAAGAGTCCGGTGGAACGCAGTTCCTGGGAGGAGAGGCGGGTGTCATGACTGTGGCAAGGAAGAGTACTGGCAATGAAGATTACCGATAAGTAACCCCAGCATTACCCCTGCGTCCACTCTTCCCCATTCAAGACCACACTAATGAGGTATACCACAGAACCTTTAGTGACCAGATGCTCCCAAGAAATAGACAGACTCAGTTGAGCTGCACACCCAGTGAATTTTATAACCACACAGCAAGCAATGGGAACATCAGGACACAGTTGCTTGGGCTACCACAGATGCAAAACCTTTCTCCAGGTGACCTGGCAGGTGTAAGCAGTAGTGCTGAGGGAAAGTGCTCAGTGAAGCCCAGGTGGCTGTTATACAGATATTCGACAATGAGGGCCCTGAGTGCCCCTTGGCCTCAGCCCAAGAGGTACCCATGCCCGTAGTGGACTGCCTCAGCATGGGTCACAAGGGGGAGGCTTCTGAAAGAGAGTAGGCCATGTAGATGGTCTCCTTGATCCATCCACTCAAGGAGAGAGACCGGGCCTTATAGCCACTGTTGGCCCCTCCAAATGTGACAAAGAGGCTGTTGGAGGTTCAAAATGTGACCGTCCTCTTTAGGTACATGAAGAGGACTGGTAGGGCATCCAACACGGCCAAGAGATGCTTATATATGGAAGGTGGACGTTACCTTTGGGCAGAGGAAAAGAGCTCAGTGGAGTGTAATGGCCGTTGGAGAGACAACCAAGAAGTGACGTGAGCAAAGGAGAGCACCTCATTCTCCAGTCCTTCTGGTGGAAGTGATGGTCACTAGAAACAACGTCTTCAGAGGGAGAGACGTCTATCCACCCTGAACATGGACTTGAAGGGGGACTCCGAAGGGCTTCAAGAACTAGGAAGAGGTGCTAAAGGGGTGAGAGAGGCTTCAACCTTGGCCAGAAAATGGAGAAACTGTGTACCAGTTTGGAAATTGCGTCATCTGTAGGATCAGCTTCTACCCACAGTTCCATGAAGGATCAATTAGCTGCTCACTGGGAATGAAGGAACGAGTGAGCCAGGCCCAAAGGAAAACCTTATTGGAGGAACTGAGCAATAGCAGGTGAATCACAACCCAGAGGAAGGAGATTGTGTGTGCCAAACTGTGCAACAAAGGCCTGCCAGTGACAAGAGTAAGCCCGCAACATAGAAGGTTTCCTAGAAGCCCGATCAGAGATGGTGAGAGGCCCTGTCAGACCCTATCATAGGAGATTTAACTGCTCAATGACCATGCCATCCAGAGTCAATTGGTGGTTGGCTATGTGCTCACTAGGGAGTTGGAATGGGTATGGGGACCTGGGAAGAAGAAGAGGGGCAGAAATGGCTAACTGAAGCAGGATGGGAAACCATGATTGCCTGGTCCCAATAAGGAGCAATCAGAAGACCATGCTCCAGAGTCCCTGTTGCAAGCCAAGACCCTGGGCAGGATCGACAGAGAGGGAAGACAAAAAGATGCATATCTCATCACTGAACTGATAGCGCATCTGTTCCCCAACCCCCAGCTTGCTGTGTCCTTGAGCAGAACAGTAGGCATTGCCATCATCCATGTGGGAGATGACCAAGGCTTTAACAACTGTTTTGATATTGGCTTCACTTTTTGCAAAGGAATGCAAGCTTGCACCAGGCTGCTCGGGTCTTCTTGGTAGTGTGTGTTCTGCATGTGAGGTCACAGTCGATGGTAAGACTGATAGATTATGCACTGGGGGAGAGTTGAGGCGAATGTTCGAGCTTCATGTCAGTACGACTGTTCTTGTCTTGGGCATGATTGGTGGGATTTCCTAGGAAAATGAATTTGGTCTTTGTCCAGTTTCAGGTAAGTGTTTCACATCCAACTTGGATGAGGAGAGACAGTGCTTGAGGCAATAGATCTCATTAATGCAATAAAGCTTTATGTCATCTGACTATTGGTGTATCTTGATGCCGGTGCTGATGAGGAGTTGCCCCAGAGATCCCATGTAGAGTTTGATGATGACAGAAGGCAGGATGCAGCCTTGTGGAGCCCTCATTCACATGACGAGGTTGTTGAGGAGACGTTCATGAACAACAGGATAGAAGGTGGCCGGAATGGTGAGTAGGGTGAGTAAGAAGGGTCTCCTTTGGCCAGGATTTGTAGAGCATCATCAATAACTTGGTTGGTGGTGGTCTATAAGTTGGATCGTGGTTGGAAACCGTTTTGTTATTAATTAATGACTGAATTGATCTTTTATAACACGCTTAATACCGGAGACCAGTCTCTAAGCACAGGACCAGGATGTGAACCTGTGTTGCTCTGCATTGTCTTGCTTCCAAGACAAACACGTTGCTTCTGAGCTATCTTTCCGGTGTCATGATCCGGCGTCTCCATTCATTGCAGGGTGTCGCCTTTACCAGGTTCGGGGGACTGCCTTGGCGCTTAATGTACGTTTCCCAGCATTCCCACTACGGGATTGGTCACGTGACTTGCACGCCTACGTGTCTCCCGTTTGCCCAGAAATGCTGTTACAAATATGGGGAAGGAACACAGGTTCAACGCTCCTTAACTGTTGTTCGGCCTTCAAGTTAAGTCGCTACTACTTCTGTGTGTTCTTTTGATATTCTGACCCTGGACTGTGTTTTGGACATTGATCTCCGGTTTGCCCTCGTCTGTTTCCCGACACTTGGATACTTGCTCAGTTGCTTTCTGGTGTTTAGATTCTGGTATCCACTCGAAATTGAATTCTGTCTTGCCCCTGACTTGGTTTTTGGCGCTTCTGATTTTTTGCCCTTTGCATCTCAGCCACTCATCTTTATTTTTGCCCACTTGTTTGTTTTTGCATTTTTTCTTGTGCGCCTACAGCATTAAGAATCCAGGAACCTCTTCTTGGGGATTTGCTTTGGGACGCTTTGCTGTGTTTTCTGGGTTTCCCTCATTTTTTGGACGCTCTGCTGCATTAAAGGATTTATTTGTGGGACATTTTGCTGTATTTCACAGATTGTCACTTATGGACGCTTTGCTACACTAAGGGATTTATTTTGGGACGCTTTGCTGTTTTTTCCCGGATTTCACATCTGCCCGCTTTGCTGCACCAAGGGATTGATATTGGGACGCTTTGCTGGGTTTCACGGATTGTCCTATTTTTGACGCCTTCCAACACTATCTGTGTTTGTCTCTTCTTCAAGTAGTTTTATCCTCTTCTTCACAGGACATTGCAAGTAAGAGTGGGGTTAGAGGGGAGATGTGGCGAGGAGTTGTTTTTGATCTCTTCATGACATGTATGGTAATCCATGATCCTTGTCTTTTCCCCTAGCTCTGCTGCCCCTCCTGACTTTTTACCCAAGCCCTCGGGCTGTCAGGTTTTTTATATCCTGCGGGCCGTGCTCTTGGGGGGAAGGTTTCTTTATCTACGGTCTACTGTGGAATAGGTTGCAATTATTGTGTTGCTGCAACCTCTTACTGGGGTATTCTGTCAGATCATCCCTAGTGAACTACGGCACACCGCCCAAGTAGTTAGTAGTCCTGTAGAAGATTCTGTTGCATGATCCAGTTGTGCAACAGGATGCCAATGGTTTTCTAAATCACTCTGCCAATGAAGGGTCGATGCATGTTGGGCCGACAGTTGGCCAAGTCATCTGGGTTGAGTGTGGGTTTCTGTGCATCTGGAAAGGTACTTTGGACCTCATTACACGGTAGGCGGTAGGGATTTAACGTTACCGGTAATGGAATACCGGTAACGTTAAATCCCCATGCGAATTAAGACCCGGCTCACCGCTATTAGCGGCACCGCTAAGTACGGTGCCACTAATAGCGGGCAGTCCGCGTGCGCGCGTCCCTCCATCCCGTAAATAACGCCATGCCGCTAATAGCACAGCATCACAAGGCAAGTGGACATGCCAATAGCGGCATGGTAAAGCCCCCAAAACCCCTTACCGCCATGGCGCTAATACCGGCATCGCGACCCACCCGTTAAGAGAACTGAGTAGTGTTCCCACCTGCCACAGGTGGACACAATCAGCAGAGGTGGAGGCAATGGAGGCTGTGGCAGCTCAAAAGGAGCACACCACATCCCTTCCCACACCAAGATGGTTCCAATACTTGCAGCATTACATGGGCTGGAGGACATGATTGCAGCGCAGCAGCAACAACAACAGGCAGCACAGAGGAGACGCAGGAGGAGGAGGAGGGCAAGACAGGCACAGCAAGCACCACCACGGCACTTAATCATACCACAGAGGCACCCACGAATCCCCAGGATCAGAGCCAGTCCATTTAACCTAACCCTAGAGCAGATACACTCCCTGTACGGTCTGGACCGCGATACCATCACCAGCATCGTGGACATGATACACAGCGACATTGTGAGCCTCATAGCCATCCAAACTGCCATCCCCCTTCTACTCAAGGTGGTGACTGTGCTCCACTTCCTGGCCACAGGCACCTACCAGCATACACTGGGGCAGATGCATGGCATCTCACAACCAGTATTCTCACGCACGCTGAACCAGGTACTTGATGCCCTCCTGAAGCATGCACCTGAACACATATTCATGCCACGGACTGCCCAGGAGATTGCAAACACCAAAGTTGGCTTCTATTCATTGGCAGGCATCCCAAGTTGCATCGGGGCCATCGACTGTACCCATGTGGAATTGTTGGTCTCACATCACAATGAAGTAGTCTTACTAAAACAGGAAGCAATTCCACTCCATCAATGTCCAAATGGTATGTGACACCAACAAGATAATCACACATTGCTGTGCCCGATTTCCCGGATCAACCTATGATTCCGTGGTCCTGCGGAACTCAACTATCCCACGCTACATGGAGCGACAAGCCGGACAACCAACTATCCCACGCTACATGGAGCGACAAGCCGGACAACGTTCGTGGCTACTTGGTGAGTAGCAGGGCAAGCACATGGCAGTGTGATTGGGGGGGGGAGATACATACTCCAACTGGGTGTGATTGGGGGGGAGAGATACATACTCCAACTGGGTGTGATTGGGGGGAGAGATACATACTCCAACTGGGTGTGATTGTGGGGGGGAGAGATACATACTCCAACTGGGTGTGATTGGGGGGGGGAGATATACATACTCGAAATGGGTGTAGCTTGTCGTCCGTCGGACAAATGCACATACAGATGTACGCCAATGTCCATCTGGGAAGGCCGCAACGTACTTGAGATGAACGGACATGCAAGTATAAGCTACACAACATAGATGACAATCCAGGTCTAGAAACATTAAACATCCATCCACATCCACATTGCACAACATTCCACGCCACAAAATACACAAATGTCATACATGCCGTCAAGATAGTCATACAGAATTAGTCCAGCACAACATCAATAATGCAATGTGCCCTTGAAAGCATGCAAAGGGATCCCCCCTAGCCATAGCATTGCACCACGCACCTATAGCACCACTGAAGCGATGTCTCTCAGCATGGCAACATCAATGTTGGAATGGCATAACACCAGCAGTGTGGTACCAAATCTGCCTGGGCCCAGGGACACCTAAGACCTGGCCTCACCCAGGACATGTCAATTACTGTTGGAGGCATTAATGGGGCATGTCTACTCGCAGGGTCGAGCTCACCTTTGCACATTGCAGTCACACAGACCATCTGCATGTATGCTGTTAATTGTGTACTTCAATCACAATGCAAAGTCAATTTGTGTGGTATGAACAGGCCGCTCTTGAGGTGAACATTAACAGGACCCCATTCGTCCCCCCATACATGTGATGCCGGCTAGCCCCTGAAGAGGTTTCTCCTCACCCCTGTACGGAACCCACAGGACAGGCACGAAGAGGAATACAATCGTGCACATACCCGTACCCGCATTGTGATCAAGCAGACTTTTTGTCTTTTGAAGACACGGTTTAGGTGCATTAGCAGGTCTGGTGGCGCTCTCCTGTATGGCCATGAGAAGGTGGCCAAGATTACCATGGCATGTGTCATGCTGCACAATATGTGTATCAGACGGAATGTGCCACTGCCCCCTGACGTTGAAATAGAAGCACCTGATGAGGATGATGATGGTGATGAGGACGGAGGTGAAGGGGATGCAGGCCATGTAAGACGGGATGGCCAGGAGGGACGTGCTGTGAGACAGCATCTGATCAACCAAATATTCTAAGTAACATGTTTTCGTACTGTCACATGGATATGTGTAGTAATGCACTGGTGTCTGTTTGGAAGCGCACAATGGACCCTGGCGTCAATAAAGTACACATACACAATGAAGAAGTCCAAGCCTGTGTTTTGTTCAAACACCAGTTTATTAAGGAACGTAAAGAAGAAAATGTGCATGTCCCCAAACATCCCACCACCCTTCCCCCCACACCCTACAACAGTCCCATAACACCCTTCCCCCACCCCCCACAACAGTCCCATAACACCCTTCCCCTCACCCCCCACAACAGTCCCATAACACCCTTCCCCTCAACCCCCACAACAGTCCCATAACACCCTTCCCCCCACCCCCGACAACAGTTCCACATGTGTCTGCCACAATGTTTCCGTCCAGCCATCCACGCGGAGGCTTCACCATGCACTCCCTATTGGCCATTGCCAACACCAGCATTGGGAGGCTGTGTAGACGTGCGCCTGGTGGTGCGTGAGGAGCGGCGGAGGGGGCTTGTCTGCATCGAACTGGCGGATGAGGAAGTGGAAGACTGTCCTGGTGGTGGTGGTGGGAATTGGCAGTCCAATGCGTCTGCTATCCATGTGAGGACCTCCCTGACTCGGATAATCTCCCCACACAGCCTGTCTGTACATGCCTCTATCCCCTCCCTGGAGTGCCTTGCTGTCTCCGTAATCTCTGCCCTGAGACGGGCAGCCTCCTTCACATGCTGCCCAACCAGCACAGTTATTTCCTGTTACCGCTGGCTGATGCTGGCCAGGTCGAGGGCAGTGTTGGGTTCTGGTGGTGTGGCTGCTGTGCCCTGTGATGCTACCAGGTCAACAGATGAAGCCACCGGGAGGCTACTAAAAGCTCCCATGTTCTCATCGCCAGTGACATTAGACCCAGGTGTCTGCTGTGGTGACGGCTCAGGGGTTCCAGGGGGGGTTGGGGTGTGCATCTCCATGTGGAAGTCAGTTGTGTCCTCCACATCTGATAGTGGTGCAGTGGCTGCCGCCTCTCCTGCGGAACTAGCTGCAGCTGAGGGTGGGCCCTCCGTGGCTGGGATCGGTGGTGGTGGGTTAACCACCGGAGGTGGGGCAGTTGTTGGTGGTGTGGCAACTTGTGTCTTGGAAGTGGCGCTCCACCGATGTTTCACACTCTGCATCTGGACCCTTCTACCTTTGCCCCTTGATGTTGTGGGGGTGTCCTCTGTGTCCTGTGCCCTTGTTTTCTTATGCGCAGGGGGTGCCTGAGATGCATTGCCAGCATCCTCACTGCCTGTATGTGAGCCTGTCAGGGACAAGAAGGGGGATGGCATTGGTTACGGTTCTATGTACTTAATGCAGTATACATCAATAATGCAGTTGTGGGCATTTTGACTACACTGTAAAGGATGCAGGTGATGTGTCAGTTCAGTGGCTCATCCATGCATGGTTGTGTGTGGCACTTGTCTCTGGTGATGTGTGCATGTGTGTGTGTTTGGGTCTGACACTGACATGGCCAGGGTGTGATGCATGTGTGGATGTTTGGCCATCCATGAGGTGATTCTGGGCTCACATTTGGGGGGACCAGTAGATTCACATTGCATGCTTTCATGTGCACACTCACCTCCATCTGAAGTGGTTGCCACGCCATGCTCCATCGTCCCGACTCCCTCTATGCATTCCACTCCAATGAGGTTGGTGCAGGTCCCCTCCCATTCTTTCAGTTTTATGGGCGACTCAGATCCACCTGCTGTGGCAATGTTGTGGTTTTCTGCAAGGATGCTTCTCACCCGGAGTCTGAGGTCATCCCACCTCTTTCAGCACTCATGCACATTGCGGGTGGTGGTGCCCACAGCACTGACTGTCAATGCGACCTCAGCCCAGATTGCCTTCTTTTTGATGAGTGTCTCCCGCCGCATGTCGCTGGCAAAGACCACGGCGGCATTGTCAGCTAAGGTCTGGGTCAGCATTAATAGCTCCTCTGCGGTAACTTTTTCTTTCCGCTGCCGTTCAGTGTTTTTCTTTACTGCCTTGGGCATGTCGAGGGTGTCCCTGTGGATTTCTTACTGCAAGCTACTCCAAACAGGTCCAGGGAGCAGAAGATGGCAATGGATTGTGTTTTTAAAGATGGCCGCCGTGCTCTTTCCCGTTCCTGTGCGAGGACGCTATTTCCGGTTCCGCAATTTAATGGTCACCGCTAATAGCCTTGACCGCTATTTGCATGCAGCGTGAGGGCGGAGGTGCTATCTGCACTTTCGTCGAAGGCGGTAAGAGACTTTTTGGGGACTTTAGCGGCATGGCGGTAGGGTCATTACCGGCATGGCGCTATGCTCGTGTCCGCGTACTCGTAATGGTACGATATTAGCACCCTCTTGCGAGGGCGGCCACGTTAAGAGCGCCATGCCGGTAATTTGAGATTGTTAGCGCACAGCGTGTAATGAGGCCCCTTGTGTGAGAGATGCATTGATGACATTGAGCAGTAATGAGAGTTCTTCACCTGTGGTGACCTTCACAATGGGGGGTGTTGTCTTTTCAGCTGTTGGACTTGAGGGTTGCGAGAGGATTGTTCAGGTGTTCTGGCCTAGCTGGTCAGAATTCACTCTATATTGATAAGCTGCAAGCTTGTATGAGTAGGGTGTTTGTGTTCTGTTTGGAACTGTCAATATGTTGCCTTATCTTTGTCTTTCTTGTTTGTAAAGAAGTTGTTGATGGCTTTGCATTTGTCAGTGTATTGTTAAATTGCAGGGCTTTGCAGGGGGCTGATGCAATGTTCCAAGGCTTGTAATATCCACTCTGCTCTGGTTAGATGCTTCCATGTATTTGCATGGTATTTTGCCTTGGCTGTGGTTGTCATGAGCTACCAGTTCGAAATCTTATCGTAGGTAACCAAACTTTTCTCCTGCTAGCACTGCACCAGTGATGGTAAACATGCTTGGTACAGAAGGCTCCAATGAAAAAGCAGGTGGTATGCCACCAGGCTCCCTCTGAAGATACAACAGAAAAATAACAAGGCAACATGAATACAGGAATGCAGGAAACTGACAGGCTGAGCAAAGTGGAATGATACCTACCTCACAGGTTCCCTCAAGGTCAGTAAATAAGCCAGAGGTGCCCCTCCCAACGACAGTTGTCAAAAGGTAGACAAAACAGTTCAATAGAGTCTGCAAGGGGTAAACCCGAATGGCACAATGGGGCAACTAAAAAGACTAAGATTCAGAGACATGACCTTCTGGACCGGTGATGAAGGGTCAAGGTCTGCAAAGGTCACAGAGTTAGTTTAGCTGGGATGGCATAACACGCTCTATACCCAGAGGTTTCTAAGCGCGGACCCGGGGATCGAACCTGTGTGGCTCTGTGTTGTCTTGCTTACAAGGCGAGCACGTTGCCCCTGCGCTATCCTCCTGGGCTGAGGGAAGGGCTTCATGTGTCATTCAGATCACGCCAGTGCAGGGAAAAGGGAAGGGGAGAAGTGCCATGGGGGAGGGGAAGTGCAGTTAACTCACAAGTTCAGCCAGGGGTTGCTCATAAGTGCAGAGAGAAGGGATTGTAGGGTTGAAGATACAGACCCTTAAGTGCTGGGGAGCCTGGAGTTAGTCCATGGGCAACTGGACATGCAGGAGCCTGGGCCTGAGTTCAGAGTGTAACTGGGTGACCGGTGCACAGAGCAGGCAGGTGCATCAGCAGGGGAGAGGAGGAGAGACGAGAGGGAGCCAGATAACTATTTTGATGCTAACGAACGGTGCAAGTGAAAACAGAGGAGCCCATTTCCCCTGCACGCACTATAGGCTAGCTGGAACTACAATCCCCAGCAGGATTGTAGTTTCAGAATCATCATTTACTTGAAACCCGGCGCGGAACGTGCCGGCACGGAAGTAAGGGGCAGTCTGCAGCAGTCCGCAGTCAGGACGCCACGAGATGCAGACAAACAACTTTATCCAAAATGGGACTGACTGAAATTTTGGCACTCATACAGGCGGAACGAACCAAGTCACTGGCACATTCCACCACCAAAGCACCACCTTCCAAGGTGAGTCCTGTACAGCACCTGCTGGCTGCTGCTGCCATCAGTCTTACGCAATTCCACTGCATAAACACATCACATTCACGATCCCCATTATCGGAGTGTGCGCCTACTGCAGAGGTACGGCCACATTCTATCCACACAACTAATAATCCCACAAAGACTCAACATTTCCAACATTCCGACAATATGGAGGAACATCCAGCTCTTCAGATTAGCGTTAACCAAACAAAACTATCAGCCCAATCTCTACCATTAACACAACCCCTTCCCTACCTCACCCTATCAGCCCAGTCTCACTTTAACGATGCATGTTGCTCAATACATGATCCTTGGTGAAACACACTGCTGAGGTTTGTAACCATATTGAAGATAATAATATAGATATCTCCGCAGTATCGGAAACCTGGCGCACGGATGCTGTGGGCCCTAGTTTAAACTTGGCAATACCCATGGGATACGCTATGAAACGTAAGGATAGACAGGAAGGCAAGGGGGGGGTAGCCTTCATTCTAAGAGACTGCCTTTCTATATGGGAGGTGCCATTAGAGATAAATAAGGAAATCGATTTGTTATATATCAAGATCGGTATGAATGTGGAGGCCACTGTCAATATAATTCTTATATACCGTCCCCCATCATTGAAGGACAGCTGGATAGAGGCTCTTACTAACCAGGTGCTTCCAATGCTCAAACCATTATCGCAATTTATTATAATGGGTGATTTCAATCATTGGGTTGGCGACCCTGAAGATCCATATGCTTCACAGGTTCATAAGCCTCTCTAAGAACTATGTTTCGAGCAACAAGTGACAAAACCTACCCACAATCTAGGACACATCCTTGATTGGATCGCACCTACCAATATCTTGTGTCACAATTTGAACATCACTTCCTGCCCCTGGTCAGACCATTAATTTATTCACTTCTCCATAACAGTCCCATTTCCTATGAAACTCAAAAACCTGTCCAACGAATACGTGCGGTCACGCAATCGTAAACATTTTACAGTGGACAACATTGTGCCTCTATTAGATTTTGACACAATCTTTTCGCCGCACTCTACTTTACTGACCATGTCATTAAACATGGCTTCTAATATGGGAAATATCTCTGAAATTCTAGCCCCTCTAAAACGCAAGAAACAGAAAAATCTAGAACAAAAAAGCCAACCTTGGTTCGCAACTGACCTCCGAAAGCTCAAGACCAAAGCTCTTAATCATTTCACTTATGGAAATCTGCGCCGTCATCAAACTTGTTGTTATCCTACAAGAATCTATCAAAAACATATAAATCAGCAATTTTACTGGCAAAACAAAAGTATCTCAATCAAAGAATAGATAAAGTAGTCTCAAATACAAAGGAAATCTTTAAAATCTTAAAAGAACAAGAGTCAGTCCCACCACCAGCTGACCAATTAGAAATTCGGGACGCTGCTTGGTGCCAAAACATTCAGGAAGGTATGCACAACAAACTCCTGGGATTATGGCCAGTATGCGGGAAAGAAAGAAGAACTTCCCAATAAATCCCCTAACTGAATTTCAGGACCCATGTAAATGTCAACCGACCATTCCCCAATTTAATTTGCATCCCATCACAGATGAGGCCCTAGAAGAAGTCATTGAGAAACTGAAACCATCTCATTGTAAAGGCGACGCTTGTGCCTTCGTGATTATAAAAACGTGTCCCCCTATCCTTACAAAAGCAATCTGTAGATTTGTTAACAAATCGTTGGACAAAGGGTTAGTTCCCGATAATGTGAAACAAACAATGGTTGCACCCATTTTAAAGAAAACAGGACTAGATAGGAACAATCCCTTGAACTATCGCCCTATTTAGAACACACCCTTTCTTTTAAAGATTGTAGACAAATTGGCTCACCGACAAATATCTGAACACTTAAAGCTGTATCCCATCTTGAATGAACAACAATCAGGATTCAGAAGTGGTTTCGGGACTGAAACCTCACTTCTTGAGCTTAAATCCAACTTGCTCAAGAGAATGGACAAAGGCTTGCTATCTGTTAGTCTTGCTGGACTAATCGGCTGTGTTCGATTTAGTCGATCACTCTAGTTTAAAGCACAGACTCGCAGATGTTGCCAACTTCTCTCCCCTGGCTGTCTCTTGGATAATCTCCTTTCTGGAAAACAGAGTTAGCAGAATTTGCTCTGACATAGCAGGAGCCTCGCCGATACCAGTACTCTTCGGAGTACCTCAGGGTGCCAGTACATCTCTTTGCATCTATAACTTGTTTATGACTCCGTTCTTCTCTGAACTGGAAGCTGAGGGCATAATGTTTTGTAATAATGCTGACGATACACAATGTGTGGTTCCACTTTCCGGTATCTACACGCAGGATGAGCAGGAACATAATAGAATCTTTACTATCATTGAGAACTGGATGCTTAATAATAATTTAGCCCTTAACAAAAGCAAAACAGAGCTCATGATAGTAGGGAGTTCAGCAGCTATATTAAAACTAGATAGTAATTATGGACTGTTCAGACTTGGAACCGACACAATTGCCCCTGTATTGAAACTTAAAATCCTGGGAGTTACGCTGGACCAATCACTTACCATGGAATCTGAAGTCTCAGACATAACAGCCTCTTTCACATACTATATTAAACGTTTACACCATCTCAAACCACTCATTACCCAAGAAATCGCAGAGATCATCGCTAGAGCCATAATTGGCGCTAAAATAGATTACTGCGGTAGCTCAGTTGCGGGAATCAGCAAACACGAATTGCACAAGCTACAAATAATACAGAGCAGTTTTGGTCTCTCTAGAAGAGACCACGTTACGAGTGCCAGACACTCTCTTCACTGGCTTCCAATAGAATCGTGGGTTGCTTTTAGGCTACTTACCATAACCTTTAAGTGCAGGGTAGGTACCATGCCCGCCTATTTGCAGGACTCCATCATCGAAAAAACCGATTGGTAGGGGTCTCAGATCTAATGGCCAAAACCTGCTCAGATGTAGAACCGTCAAAGCCGAGAAGGGGCTTTCTTCTCATCGGCTTCTAAACTGTGGAACAACTTACCAAAAGAGTTAAGACTTCTCAGTACCTTACCCGCCTATAGGAAATGACATCTGTCTCCTTCTTGAAGACCTTGATCTTGACATCCTCACCCTTACCAAGATGTAGTTCAATGCCAGCTCTGTCACTGATTTTGACACTCTTCTTCCTGAGAGCTACAAAATCCTCTCCAAACCCAGGCTCAACCGACCCAGAGGTGGAGTGGCCCTGATTTTCCCTGATTGGGTCCCTGCTTACTACACCTCCTTTGATTGCCTCGTCTGTAGGCTCGGGGTCTCACCTACTTTCTGACTACCATCTACAGACATCCTGCCCCAATCCCTCTCTTCATCTTTGAATGGGCTGACCTCACCTCCTCCCCCTTGACCGCTACTTCCAAAGTCCTCCTCGTTGGGGATTTCAATATAGACCTCAACTTCCGTGACCTCTGTGACTCCCTCTCTCTTACTATTCTTCCTTCTGGTCCGACCCATTCAGCCGGACACACTCTGGATGCCTACATCTCTGGAGACAACCCTATCTCCAACCTGGTTAACACACCCTTCTCCTGGTCCGACCACTCTCTCCTCTCCTCCTATTTGGGGCCCTCTGTCCGAGCCACCTCCTGCACTGCCAGCCTACTACTCTGGCATTCGACCGGTGTAGCTGTTGTCAGTCGCTGCTTTTGTCTACACTTTAATCCCCCTCCTAGCCCTACTTCTGACTCTCCCCCTGACTCTGTCCTTGCTAACTTTTTTCCTCGCCATATCGAACACCCTTGACATCCTTTCCCCTGTCATGAGGATCCACCTGAGGCCTGCCTCCAAGTGCAACAGATGGTATGACTCTCATCTAGCTTCTCTGAAACGCAAGTTCAAAGTTGCTGAACGGAAGTGGCAGACTAGCCTGTCGCCTGCTCCAGAGGCAATACCGTTTTTCTATCCATTCCAAGAAGAGGGCCCACATCCAAGCCTGCATCTCTGGAGCCACTAACAACAAGACTGAACTTTTCCAATTCAGCAAGGAATTTGCCAATCCAACTGCAGTCTCCACCTCTCCTCTTCCTTCCAAGGCCCTCTGCACCACCTTTGCCTCCCATTTCACTTGTAAAACTCTGGACATTCTGCCCTAACTCTCCACCACCCCATCTCCACTTCTGCTCCCATGCCTCCCCTGGCTCCTCCCTCTCCACCCCTCGCACTGTCTTCCATCCTGCCCATAGCACCTGATGAAGTCTCTAAAGAAATTTGTCAGCTCTATGAAGGTCTCATCCAAACAGGTGCTCCCCTGATCCTCTAGAAACATTAAGGTGAACATTTCCTCTCTCGCCCCGGCTTCTGTAACGACTCCTTCGCCACTGGCTCTTTCCCTCTATCCCTCAAGCACTTTATGCACCCTCTGCTAAAAAAGCCATCTGCTGACCCCTCCTGCCCGGCTAACTATCGCCCTATCTCCACCACCCCCTTCCTCGGTGAACTCTCAGAGAAGTTGGTCCTCCCCCAACTGATCCTTCATACTGAACTTGTCGGTTGCTTCCATGAGCTTGCCAATCTTGACTCTAACTTTGCTGCTGTTCTTCTTCTCCTCTACCTCTCCTCTGCCTTTGACACGGTCAACTAATCTATCTCACTAACCGCCCTTCCCAGTTGCAACTTGGCTCTCTCTCCTTTCTTCTCATATCTCCTCCACCACCTCACTCTCTACCTGCGGTGTCCCACAGGGCTCTATCCTATCACTGTGCCTCTTCAATATCTATTTCACTCCTCTTGCTCACCTGACTTCCTCCTTCTCTCCTCAATTCCAGTGTTATGCTGATGACACACAGCTTTCCTTCAAACTTCCCTCTACTACCTCCTCCTCTTCCTCCTCTCTCATCCCTGATTGTCTTTCCACCATCCAGGCATTGAGCGTGGCTAATGATCTCTTTCTGAATGCCAGTAAGACAGGGATTCTCATTGGGACACCTTTGCCCTGTTTACCTCCTACCCTCTGGCCGCCCTCCTTGAGCCCTCTACCCTCACCATCCTGTGAGGCCAAAAACCTTGGGGTCATCTTCGACTCCGCTCTCTCCTTCACCCCTCACATCTTGGACCTTGCCAAGAAGGCCCACTTGAAGCTTCACTTCCTTAGAGGCATCCTCCCTTTTCTCACCTTTCCCCAGAAGCACAATGTCTCCAGAGCTCTGGTGCTCTCTAGGCTTGACTACTGCAACAGCCTCTTCCTCAGTCTCCTCCTTTCTTCCCTATGCCCCCTGCAGCTAATCCAAAATAGGGCTGCAACACTTATCCTCAAACCCAGGAACTGTATCTCTCCAGCCCTGAAATCTCTACACTGGCTCCCGGTGGCTGTGGGGATGAAATTCCAGACCCTCTGCATCATCCACGAGGCTTTCTGGGGCCAGGGACCAATCTTTATCCAACTTTCCCTCCCTAAATACTTCTGTGATAGAGTCCCACGCTCCTCTAACTCCAACTCTCTGCTTGTCAAACGCTTCTCCAAGCAGAGAGTTGGGGACAGGTCTCTCTCTTCGGCTGGTGCCTCTCTTTGGAACAGCCTCCATTCCCCACTCAGACTTGAGCCGGCCCTCCTTAAGTTCCGGAAACGTCTCAAAATGCTGCGTTTCTCTACCTCCTTCCCTCTCTTCCTTCCTTGCTAATCACCCCACCGCTGCTGAGACTGGAGGCCTAGTCCTTCATGAATCTCAGAGGTTACCAGGCCCTCTACCCAATCAACACCAGCACCCCACTCTGCTTCCCCCAGCACTGCCCTTGCGGGGCCCCTGCCAGGCAGCCGTGTACCCCACCCTTAAGATTCTTCTGCCCTTGCCCCCCCACCCTTCCCTAATTCCTGCACTTCTCTTCTCTTCACTGCACTTGCACATCAAAATGTCACAAGGCCTAGCAGGACCACGATTGTATATTTACGGTTTTGCCACTGTTATTTACCGTCCTGTTCCCTAACCACTTTGTCTTGTGGCACCTGAAAACACCACTTGGTTGTATATGCGCCTAACAAATGCTCAATGAACAAATGCATGAATTAAATGTTGGTGTAGTCTTTTATTTGCCAAACAAAAGTTTACAAATACAGATGGATGTCTATTTGTACTGTGCCCATCTCAGATATACTTAAATCATGGGTCACTATCGCTCCCTTGCACCTCCTGCACTTAAAGGCCTTTGACTGAATTTGAACATGTATGGGCCATCTAGGCTGTGGCTCGGGGTGTCCCCAAATCCCTATGGGAATTCTTTGCATTTTTTCATCGAAGTAGAAATCATCAAATTGTTTTTTTTTTTACTGGAAGATTTTGTTGCAAATATATGCGGGGGAGATTCCCTGCAGCTCCCCTTAAATCCCCTATATTAATTATTCACCTACACCCACCCCCCAAAATAATTTGCGTCAAAATCCGTTGTCAAAAATGTGATCATTTCAACTACGATTAAATCTACTGAAGCAAAAACTCCCTATCCCCTCACACAATGCTTCCTTCATCTGTCACCCAATGAGCGATTTGCATAAAACCTTCTACAGAGTGGACACAACACATTGCCCCCAAACAGTACCAGAAGCAGACAAACTCACAGGAAACCCATCCCCCAGGAACCCACAAGTTTTCATCTTAAAGAGAGAGGCCAAGAAGTACAAGACCATTCCCGGGAGTTTTTGGATCCAATAGGTATCACAAAGCAGACTCTCTGGTCAGGTCATGCCAATCCTACCGATGAATAAGAGACGAAATAAGCTTAAACCCAGGAACCAGATGTACCCGGCAACGGATAGAAAACTGCTCCCCTCAAAAGCATCTCTTTTTCTAAACAGTCTAAAATTGTTCTTATAGTCCGTTGAGACAAAGACCCCTTCCTCCACCTTAAACCTAATATCCAGATCAAAATCTCTGCTTGTCCACAGACAAAGAAAAGTAACCAAAGAAGACATTAAGACACAAACTTGGTTACACCCTATCAAGGGGAACAGAAATCCCAGCATGAAAGAAGAGGCTGCAAGTGCTTATTATTTTATTTATTTTATTTCAATTACAATGGCATTGTGCCCATTCAACTGTATTTCAGTCTATTGTGCGAATTTTCCACTGCTTATGAGTCACACCTGCTGGCGCAACATCAAAGGACTCAGCCTTGGCATTGTGAAGATGTGCACAGAGACCATTGCATGGCTCGGATTGACTTTACGTGTGACGGCAGACATGTGAATTGCATCACATGTTTTGAATTGAGGCAGGGTGCAGCGCTGTTTGAATTTGGACACATCTCCAACCACACGCAAAAGCTTCTTCTCAACACAAGACAAAAAAGTCCTTGGAAATGTTCAGATCGTCACAGCTGGGAAGCAACAGGGTGTTGCACAAGAAAATAACACAATAGTAGGATGCAATAATATAGCTATAATTAGGATAGAACACTATGTTAGAAGGCTACAGAGTTAGGGGTACACAGGGTTACGGAGCGGGTATACGGATTACAGAGAGAAAGGTATACTCAGCAGATTGAGGCAGGCTCTGCAGATTATTGGTTCATGAGATGGTCACTGAAGAGATACATCATCAGCCCTTTCTATATCGCAGGACAGCGGGCGCCACTCTGATGTTGGGCACATTTCTTTTCTATGTTCTCAGTTCGTAGTTGGGTCTTTTCCTTTTTGTAGTTGGTAAAGTCATGTTGAGTGAGGCCTTCGTGAGTGGAGGGAGGAGCTGCCCAGTTTCAAGTGCATTAGGGAAGGCTCCCTGGGAGGGTGAAGGGTTTACAATGTTGAGAGGTAGGTCGGCTTCATCAGCGAATGATTTCATGAGTGCGGATCGGAGAATGTTATCTTAGAAGGAAGTAGCTTCAAGGGTCGCAAGGATATTGCGTAGGTAACAAAGAGATATTGGAATTAAGGTGCCTCGTGCTCTGCCTCTTGTGATTGGGTACACGTATGATTAGCATAGAAATGAGTTCAATATGTCCTCAAAATAAGTCTTCCAATAGGTGGTTTATTATCAAATAGGTCAGCCTATTGGAAGATTTATTTTGAGGACATATTGAACTAATTTTTATGCTAATCATAGGTGTACCCAATCACAAGATGCAGAGCGCGAGACACCTTAATTACAATCATATCTCTTTATTACTTATTCAAGGCCTATATGGGTGGACCTTGTGGAATGGGTGATGCTGCTTGCCATTACACATGATTTAGGGTGGTCATAGCGCACTTTCTTCAGGATACGAACCCATATACTTATGTTAAGTATATTGCGTAGGTACATGAACGTGATTTGTTTAAACTTCTGGGGCTGTTGTGATATGCTATCTCTGAAGCAGTGATAGTTTCCTGGGTCTTTTCAATGTGAAGTCAGAATTTGTCAATTGGGTAACCGTGAAGAATGTGATGTTGTTAAGATAGTGTCTAGCTGTGGGCATTTGCAGTCCGTGACAGTTTTGAAAAGTGCTCTGCTTTTGCTCCTCATGGTTTCTGAGATGGTTGCTTGGTAGCAGGTGACTTTGGTTGTGTTTATGAAGCGCCCATTCACATCATAGGAGAGTTCAAGGCCATCCTAAAATGGAAGAGATGCAAAACAGAGGGACTCACCCACGTTATGAGGAAATGTGGTTAGCTTTTGAATTGGGGGGATTAGGGAAAACTGGCAATGAAGCTGCATCCCAATCGTGAGGATCAAGCGTCGGGGTGGAGGCAGACAGGCCATTTCCGCCCATAATGATTGTATTATCCACGTATGAGAGCAATTGCATAGAATAACAAGAGTAGGTGCAGATGATTTGACTGATTTCAAGTCTTCAAGGAGGTCAGGCGTATAAAGCATAAACAGCTGAGATGCCCAATAACAACATCGCTTGAGCCAATTGTCATCAGCATCTTCACATTTTTAGACACATGACTTGCACCACCAAACTGGACCTATCCCCATGTAACTTCTGCAGCCACTATGATTTTCATTACATTACCTCACTGCAGCTACCTTTGAGTGCATCCAAGATAACACAGCTTCCTACATCCGGCCCAGAGTGCTTACATTTTAGAGAATAGTTGGAGGTTCAGACCTTTGCTATGCGAAGAGGCATGTGGGCCGAGGTGTTTGCTTGAAATCTGTCTCTGTAGGCATGCACATTAGGAACATGTTTGTTTTCACATCTGACACTTCATGAGGGTGTACCCGACTGCTATCAACCAGGACATCTACTTTAATTCCATTCCCTCCATTGCTGGCATAGGGTTTCATATTCTTGTGACCACTTTGCACTGCACCGTTTGATAGAAGTTCCTTATTGTCATCCAACTGACTTCCAAATGTAGGAGGATTTCATTAATTTCTTGTATGGCCCTCTCTTTGGAAAACCTGCTGCATGTGGCTACTTGACCCTTTTTTCCACACTAACGACACACTATGTTGACTGCATTGCATTCTTTCTCATTGGCCAAGTGGCCTATGCTGCCACAATGGTAACGCCTTCTGGGAAACAAATCCCCTTGAGTTTTTCGTTTGGTTGCCGTATTTGGAGGCATCTTCCATGCATCTGCATAATGTTGTACCAGTTCCCTTGGGAACTTTGGCCATTGTGCCCACATCTGCCTGTTCATTTCTCGAATCTTCCTCTAGTTCCTTCATTTGGGTCTCCTTGTGTTCAACCTCTTTTGCCACCTCCTCCTTATGTTCAACCATTTTTGCCACCTCTATAGCTTCATCCAAAGTGGCATTGTTTTTTTATCACATTTCCTCCCTTACCTTATGGTTGCTGCACTTGCCCATTACCTGATCTTGCAAAGGTTTATCATGACTATGGTTGAAATCATGTTTTACGGTAAGTCCTCTTAGGGGTGTGATCATCTCTTCTATGGTTTCCCCTTTCTTTTGCTCCCTTCGAGGGAAAACAATAGCAAACATGTTATTGTTCTTAACAGCGTGGTGCTCATCTAGCTTCCTCAGGCTTTTTCAACGATGTTAAGGGTGCCACCACCCTCTTGTTCTGACAGTTTTGGGAGTCTCTGGAAAATGTTGTGCCCTGCATGTCCTAGACAGTGGTACAAAAGTGCATCCTTTCTGTCAATGCTTTATGTATGTCCAGGTACTGCGAATGTGTATTTTAGGAAGCTCTCTTTCCTATCCTTCAGTGCTCCCTGGCGGAAGTCAGGAATAATGAGTAATCAGGGACAAGGAATGTTTGTCATCTCTGTGTGTCTGGGAATGTGCATTGTATTCAAGGAGACACTTAGGTAGGCACTCTGCGTAATGAAGGCGACTTGCGCCGTTTGTGGCACGCCTTTTTTGCAGGGTGGAATTGCTGGTTTGGCCTTAGTGTATTTATGTATTTATTTATTTACATTTATAAAGCACGCAGCAGCCCTGAGGCATTACAATAATGCCACCTATAGTGCAGTTGAGTAGTATTTTATTTGTTCATTAATCCACCAGAAATCCAACAGTGGTAATCGCAGGCAAAACATTGCTTATTCACAGAATGAGCTGCAGGCTGCTTGACTTTTATTCAGTAGCTTCTCTGGTTGCTAGGCAGCATGCTCTGTGTCCTTGTAATTGCGTGCAGGGGAACATGGCCTATAGATGTTCCCTCCTGCCAGAATGAGTAGTTCTCTTTCTGCTTTCACATCGCCAGTGCGGCAGGCGTATCCCGTCCTCGTTGCCAGTGCTGAGAGGACACACCTTCAAACATGACGGGACACTGAAGGTGCCACCCACTCTGAAAAGCCCTAGAACTTACACCTGTCATCATGGACCAGGAAAGGCGGGGGAACGAAAGAGGGAGGAGGGTGGGAGGATCCAACAATGTGTGTCCCTCTTCTTTCTGTGGGTGAGAGCAGTAGATAATCATGGTTGGTCATGAACCCAGCGTTCCTTCCTGCAATCCTGTGATTGTTAGCGCACACCAACATTTCAATGTGCTTGGATTACAATAATGCCACCTATTCAGAACTTTCACCTTGAATGGAACAGACGCTTTACCTTGTGCCAACAACAGCTGCATGGACAATGCACGTGCTAATACTGTGGGAGGGCAACACGTCGCCTTCTCGATAACATCCAAGGATTTGGATCCAACCTGGGGGGCCTTTTGTTTCATTGTCTAGAGAACACTCAGGGCAGGGGCCTGGACCTCTTGGAGCTATGAGTTTTTCTTCGGTCCATGTGACATTATTTCCTGAGTTCTTTGAAGCCTTCAAGACTTGCAAACTCTCCAGTTTCTCAACCAGCCTTGGAAGCCACTACGTTTGAACAGTTTTGTGAGGAGCGGCGCTCTGTCGCTGGAACTCAGAAATGAGGCTCTGTCTTGTTTCCATAAACTGTGCCAGACCCACTTCTTCAATCTGGCTCTTCTTCACACATTTCCACGATTACACCTTTTTATATAATCCCACTGCATGGCTAACTTTACTGTATACTTTGAAATGTGCATTGGGGGCCCCTTTTTTGGGGCGAGAATTGATCATGCAGGTAACCATGACGGCCCTCACAACGTTTGCCGAGGTTAGGAGTCCAGATCACTGGGTCAGAAATATCTTACCTTATGCAGGCCACAGTCAAACCTCTAGCATTAAATCCCTCCCGATGGGGGTTGTCTATGTGCCTTCAACTCGCGCCTAGAAACACTTGTGTACAAGCACGTTATAAATGACTTATATCATAACTGTGTGAAAAGGTAAAAAGGTTGACTATGTTGCTGCATACATATTGTACTGTATTGTATATGATAAAAGAAGTGTCTTAAAGAGGTATGATATGCTTAAATACTATCCTGGACGGACTCCCGGGTCCAGCTTTTAGCTGCATTCCCAGCTTTCTCGCGATTCTATGTCCGTTTTTGTCATATGTGAGCGACCTGAGGACTTCCGGCGTGTGTGCGCTACATAAAAAATATTTTAGTTAGTTAGTTAGGTAGTGGGAAACCCTAACTTATAATTAGGGTGGTACGTGTATCGTGTTGTTCTCTCTGAAGACAGTGGCACAGTGCAGTCAAATAAATTGTTGCCCCACACATGCCTGTATATGCAGCGATCACGTTTCAGTCAAGCAACTCTGGTTATTTTCCTGTAGGCTTACGTCACTATAAATCGACTTCACCAAGTACATCAAGGCGCAAATCTGACAATTGGGAAACATGGCAGTGAACGTTTGCCACCATTTGTAATGATTAGCAGCGTTTTCCTCAATGTGTCAGGCGGAGTTGGGGAGCAGGACGCACTTAACATGCAGAGCTGATTTTCCCGCTCCACCTGACAAACGTGGCTGCATTACAGTCAGCATGTGCTGTTCGCTGGAGATAATGCAAAGGATTCCTGTAGAATCTGCCTGAATTTACCAAATGGAGGATGTAGGCTGATTACATAGTAATCCATTGTAATTACCTCCCAAATCGTGAATTGTGTGAAGCGTTTCCACTTTTCTACATGTACAAAGGAAAAAGTAAAGTGTAAAGGATATTTCTCCTGTGTTTTACTCTTTACTTTTCCACTAGGTGGTGAAAAAGTGATACATTGCACAGAGGGAATCTTTTGCACCAAAGTGTAAACCATAATGGTCCCCTTCATTCAATTCATGTTGCTAAATAAATAAATCACACTAGAGCTAATTTTACAAATGAGCGTAAATTGCCTGGAGGGCACTGCTTACATTTGTGCTTACCCACAAACAGGTCTCCACTGGGCGATTTTCATAATTTGCACTGCAGAGTGCAAAAGGGAAGTGTAAAAGGGTGGTGGAAGCACCATTCCACGGCCATTTTGCACTTCGCAGTGCAAAATGAGCAAACGCTGCTTGTCATGTACACATAACAGGCAGCATTTAGAATGATTGCCTATGTAACGTGCCTTGTTCTTGCTGGTGCAAAAAGCAGGCGTATTACATAGGAAGTCATTGGTTTTACGAAAATCTCATGCTGTGGTAAAACCAATTTGTTTTGGAAGATAGAGGATGAAAGGAGGTCCGAAATGTGACTCCCTTTCCTCCCTCCACCTTCAAAAACAATGAAAATGTCCCGAGTGTGAATGGAGGTGTTAAGAAGGGTGTAGCGTATGTCTGTCTTTTTCGCCTTCATTCACGTGCCGTAGGCTCCCAAAATGAATCCCAATGAGCTTTTCATGATGGCGTGAAGCTAATGGATTTGTATAGAATTTGTCTGTTGAAGCACCTGCTAAAATCTGTCCTATTCCATAGTGCGTTGTCGGCCCCTTTAAGGGTGCACACGCGGCGGAATGAGTCAACGCCGCCACATGTGCTGATAATAAACGGGGCATTTCCACGGCCGGGTCAGATTGACTGTGGAGCCTGGGCAGTGAGCACGTCTCCGAGTGTGCTCTGTGGCTGGGGGCACTCACGAGGGCCAGAAGGCCAATCTGGCCACACACAACAGTGGCAACAAGGATGGGATTGATCCGACGTGGACCCGGGCGCAGGCGGTAAACAAACGTGGAGGCATTTTCTCCAGTTTTCATGCCCCAGAGTAAAGTCCACGCAGTCGGCCGCCAACTTGTCCACACAGTGGTGAGGGTTGCGGCTCCTGCTGGGAGTGCTTGTGTGCCCCCCATGTGTAATTTTTGGAATCCCTGTACAGGGGACAACATTGTACTGCACATTCATAATTTCCAGAGTGTTTTGACACTTTTCAAGCGTCGAGTGTGAGGTGAGGAGAAAGGGGAGGCCTACAGTTTGTAATTAGTGTCCCCTGGGCCCATCCCACTCAATTTTTGGGACATCTAGTCTTTAGATCAGGAGAATCATTCCACTGTTACTGGATGTTTTGACATTGTTGGAGGGGGTATTAATATCACAAGCCCTAGTGTGGAGTAGTGGCAAGTGGCTACAAGCCCAATTTTTTGACATTCTGAACTGGGTGCCAGGCAAGGCATTTGCACACCAGTGTGGTTTGGTGGAGAGCTGTCTTCAGCAGAAGCTGGAAGGGGAGTGTTTGGCCAACATCATCACGCTCAATATCTTGGCTCAGTTTTCCTGGAGGAGGCCATTGAGTATTTGGCCAGCATCATCACGCTCAATATTTTGGCGCCGTTTGCCTGGAGCAGGCCTGTTTTGAGTTGCGGCCCCAGTGATCTGGGTGGGTGCTTGTGCACTCACCAACATGAATGACCAGAATGGCAGTGTAGGAGCCCAGGCACCAGTGGCAGGACCAGCAGGGCTGGTGGGGGCGTGTGCGCCGAGACAACAGAGGGCGCTCACACCTATGCCCGAGTTTGATATCTCGGGGACCTGTCAAGCCATGGGCAAGGTGGAGGCCCTGGATAGATCGGCTCGACATGTACTTCCTAGGCCACAGGTGAGACTGATGAGGATAGTAAAGTGGCCACACTTCTTTACTCAGCGGGACCAGCAGTGCATGAAGTCTTTCAGTCCCCGACACCTGTGAATGCATCGTATAAGGCAGCCAAGGATGCACTGCATGAGCATTTCATGCCACTAGCCAATGGGGATTATGAACGCTTTGTCATGTGCAGTGCCAGACGGAAGGACGATGAGTCCTTGGACACTTTCTACGGACGTCTGCGCCGGATGTCCCTATCGTGTGCCTGGGAGAACCACCAAACAATGATCAGCAATCAACTCATTCAAGGCTGTTCATCTGGAAAACTGCACAGACAGGTGCTGCGGGAACCGGTACCCATGCTACCCCGCATATTGGAGCTCAGCCATTGCCAGGAGGTGTCGGAGGTGCACGCCTCAAAAATGGATGCGGCAGTGCGTCCAGGGAAGACGGAGGAGGTATGTGCTGTGGGCCACGGTTAAGGTGGAAGAGGGGCTCGACGTCCAAGTGGTGGCCAGCGTGAGAGAGGTGCTATGGCCCTCCAATCCTGCATTAAGTGTGGATATGATCTTCCGCACCCCGCAGAGTGCCCTGCAGGGGAAAGCCTGTGGATGTTGTGGGTCACTCAACCATTATGCCTGTATGTGTAGGGCTCCAGTGCCGGTGGTGGTATCTAGGGGGCCAGTGAGGGCAGGATTGCACCCGCCCAATGTCTCCCAAGTAGACCAAGAGGAGGATGGTGTATCTCACGAGGATGAAGAGGAGGATGAGGAGAACATCTTCTTTATCTCGAGTGTCAGTGCACTGCGTGCCACCACCAGAAGACCGCCACGGTGCCTTGTCAAAGTCAACAAAATTGGTGTTGGTGGACACAGGGGCGTCAGTCAATGTAATGGTCAATGTGCACTATGATGCCATGGTGGTGCCGCCCACACTACAGAAGCCTAGGGCGCGCATATTCACCTTTGATGGTGAGCAGCCGATCTCGTTGGCCGGGGCATTTGTGGCAAACGAGCATGGAGGGTTGTCCATCAAGGCACGATTCTATGTAACGAGCGTCAGCAATACACTCCTGAGTTTTGCAGCAGCAGAAGCGCTGGGCATCGTGAGCTTCGCCTATGCAGTATATGTGGATGACGTGCAGGGGCTGCTTGCGAAGTACAGCCACCTCTTCGAGGGAATCGGCCGCATGGCCGGCAAACCAGTGAGGCTGTATATTGACGATTCAATACAACCTATTGCGCTCAAGCACCGCAGAGTCCCATTCCATCTGCGAGACCTCGTCGGCAAAGAGCTGGACAGTTTGGTGACACTAGACTTCATTGAGAAGGTGGCTGGACCGACCTTGTGGGTGTCCCCAATTGCCATTGCAAGAAAGCCAAAGCAAACAGATTCAGTGAGAATTTGTTTGGACATGAGGCTCCCGAATAAGGTCATCAAGCGTGAAAGACACATCACCCCCACGATCGATGACATCATTGCAGAATTGGAAGGGGCACATTTCTTTTCAAAGCTTTACCTGCGGGCGGGATACCATCAAGTGGTGATGCATCCGGACTCCATGTACATTACCATCTTTACCAAGCACCGAGGCCTCTACAGATACAAGCACCTAAGCTCTGGGGTGTCCTCCGCAGTGGAAGTATTTCAGAACATCATTTGTGGGGCCCTGGCTGATTTGGATGGAGTCCTCAACATCAGTGACGACATCCTGGTGTTTGCAAAGACGGAAGCGGAACACGTGGAGAGGCTAGTGAAAACTCTGGAACGGCTGCAGGCACTCGGTCTGCCCTTGCATAAGGAAAAATGCGAATTCCTCAAGAAAAACATTGAGTTTTTTCCAGTTCGTGTTCAAGGAGGGAGACGTGTCACCGGATCCCCGAATGGTCAAAGACATTGTGGATGCAAGGCCCCCGGAGAATGTGTCTGAGGTCGGAAGATTCATGGGAATGGTCACTTAATGTGGCCGGTTCATCCGGAACCTAGCATCCAGGTCTGAGCTCCTGAGAATTCTCACCAAGAAAGAGGCAACATGGCAGTGGGGTCCGCTCGAGCAAGCCGCTTTCGAAGACGCAAAGGTAGCTCTGACGGCATAGGACACCATGGCGTTCTTCGATCCAACCCTGACATCAGAGATCGTGGTGGACGCCAGCTTGTTTGGTCTGGGTACAGTTCTCACCCAGACGGACGCTAACAGGGAGATCAGACTGATTGCCTACGCAAGCAAGGCACTGTCAGAGACAGAGCAGCGGTACTCGCAGATCGAGAGGGAGGCCCTGGCAGTCTTGTGGGGGTGTCAGCATTTTCACCTGTATGTGATGGGACGGCCAATGATGGTGGTAACTGACCATAAGCCCCTCCTGCCGATCATGGCTGGCTCGTCTTCCAAACCTCCAGCCCGTATTGAGAGGCTTAACATACTGTTCTTAGATTTCCGTGTTGATATAACGTTGCATTTTATTTATCTAGTCGACTCACTTCTGAATTAATAGCTTGCTTTAACAGCAGAGTTGGAGTCTGGTTTTAGAATCTGTTTCAAGAAATCCATATCTCAATTTCTTATTTTTATTATTATGATTATTTTAACCAGATATGAATTCATTCCAGTTTTAATTATTTTCTTTTATTGCTAGCCAAACTATAGAAAACGTGTTCATCACACACCCTGGTTATTCATTTGACAACACTTGTTTTACTTACACAGTTTTTTATCTCTGTACGTTTGCCCAATTACTGAAACATCACCTATTTGTATGGTTTATTGTATGTTTTATTTCTTTAAAAATGAATACTAGTCATCAAACAGGGATTTGGGGGCAGAATGGCATGCAAATCCCCGTTTTACACGCAAATAATTCCATGAATCAGGGCCTTAGGGCCTAATTCTTGGAACTTTTAGTGCAGTGCAAAGCGATTCTGCACTGGTGCAAAGTGAGATTGCACTGCTAAGAAACACCCTGATTCACAGAGCGCTGCAATCTGTATTTTTGCAGTGCAAAGTCACTTTCCCCTGCAAAAATACACTTTTGTTGGCAGTGCAACAGTCCCTTTGCATCGCGCTAAAAGTTCCATGAATTAGGCCCAATGTTTCCATACAAAAAAACAAGAGACCCTTAAAAAGATGGTGGTCGTAGGGGCAGTGGCTGTGCTGGAGGTGTCTGGGTGGGCCACTGATATTATATGATATGATATGGCATTTATAACGCGCCTATACACAAGTGTTTCAAGGCGCGACGAGGCAAGGGAGGGGAACAAAGGGAGGACAGACAACGATCCTACTAGGCCAGGTGGCATTTGGATCACACAAGTGTGTGGGAGGGGGACAGGACAGTGCATTACATGGGAAAGATAACAATAAGTAAGTAACGACCAGCTTGTGGCAAGTGCATGGATAAGTGCAGACATCAGGTGTCAAGGGCTGGTAGGGGGACTGTAGGGATACAGAAACAGTCCCCAAATGCGGGGGTTGCCAGGTGGGCAGTGCAGGTGTGTGACTCTGGCGGGGGGTACCTGGACCCGAGATCAGAGGGTGTCCAGGTGGCCAGTGCAGTTCCTTTTTCAGCTTGGAGGTCAGCAGAGGAGAGGAGAGGAGAAAAAGCAGAAGCAAAGAGAAAGGTTTTGAGGTGCTTCCAGAACCGGAGATGGTTCTCCTCAAGTTAAGGGAGGCAGGGAGTCTGTTCCAGAGGGAGGCACCAGCCGAAGAAAGTGATCTACCACCAACTCGTTTCTTGGAGAAGCTACTCACCCTGAGGGAGATGGAGGTGGATTACCGGAGAGCTCGAGAAGGAAGATATTTAGGGAGAGAGAGTTGAAGGTTTTGAGGCTCCAGGCCCCAAAAGGCCTTGTGGAAGATGCAAAAGGTTTTTTAATTAATCCTCGCAGCCACTGCAGAGATTTCAGTCCTGGAGAGATACGATCCCTGGGCTTGAGGCCAAGGACAAGTCTAGCAGTCCTATTCTGGATAAGTTGTAGAGGGTAGAGAGTAAAAGCAGGCAGAATTAGAAAGAGGCTGTTGCAATAGTCCAGCATAGAGAGAACCAGAGCTCTGGACACAGTGAGCTTCTGGGGGAAGGAGAGGAAAGGAAGAATACCTCTGAGGAGGTGCAGCTGGTAGTGTGACTTCTTAGAGATGTCAGCGATCTGAGGGGAGAAAGAGAGTGTGGATTCGAAGATGACCCCGAGGTTTTTTGCCTTACCGGTGGGAGCAGTAAGCGGGCCAAGAGAGGCCGGCCAAAGAGCTGCAGTAAAGGAGGGAGTGGGTGTGCCGATGAGGATAATCTCAGTCTTACTGGTATTAAGGCAGAGGTCATTGGCAGCACACCACTCCTGGATAGCACACCCCTCTTTAATGTGAGTGCCCTGGTTTCCAGCTTCTATACACCTCTCTTTTATATACAAACCCCTCTTCTTTCATCTGTTCTCATCCCTCACATACCTTTGACACAAGGAATGTGTCCTGAGGCTTCCAGCATGCTACTCTTAACAAATGTGTATGCCTGGTTTGTGTATAGCTACTTTTTAATCACTATGTATGGGTAAATGAGCTTTAAAATGCACTATTTGGACCAATTTTTCTAAATGTTCTTGGGCAGAGAATCCCCAGACCCTACTTAGAGTGGTTTTGTTTGCTTGCTACATTAGTTTGCTTGCTACATTCGCTCGCATGGTGGGGCCATTTTGAAAAACCTTTCCAGGACCGCCTCTGGTTTCCAGCCCACCCCAGGGCGAGACTCCTGCTTGCAGGCTTGCTTTCCCAATTGACCACACACTCTGCCCAGAAGCCAGGCCCTTATCCTCGGCAGTGCTCTCTTCACTCAAGCTGCAGTCAGAATGTTCTCGCCGGCAAGAAGGATAAAAAGATCAATATTTGAAGGGTGGAGATGTAGGCCGGAGACCGTGGTGCTCATGATGAATGATTTAACAATGACAGTATGCATCTATGTCACAGGTTCATTGGACAGCCTTAGCATGATCGTAAACAGAAAGATATTTCAAAGAACAGTGTTTCCAGGTCCGTGCTGCTGGAATGCCCCGCGATGAAGGCGATGGGTGCATGTGCACCTTTTCATATGCTCCATCCTATATTGCTAATGGACACAAACCAAGTTGGCTTCTGTATTGCACAATAATAGTGATGCTAACACAGGAGGTATTGCACAAATACCACCTCTTTTAGCATTGACCACATTACAGGTAAAGGGGTATTTACTGATGTCAAGGTATAGACTTAACTTCAGTACAAGGAAATAACCTCTAAACAGGCACCATCACGAGGGGTTGAAGAAGTTGGCCTCTCTGTTGCGAGCCCCCTCACCCCTTTATACATTCAGAGAAGATTACTTAACAAACCGTCCCTGCAATAAAGGTATGATCCACTACTGTAATAACTCTATTGCAATTCTTAAGATAAGGATGGGGAAGGGTAAACAAAAATTAAAATCATGCATGCAGAGTTAATGAAATACAGCCTGCAATGTTTAATTAAATCTGCATCTGTTACTCCCACCACAGTGATGAATCTGTATGATTAACGCCATACCAGCCAAATGTCCTAGTTCCATGTGGATTTTTTTTAGCCAGTCCTGTGTTCTTTTTATACGGCATGCTGGGACTTGTAGGCCCACCCTTGCAATGAGAAAAACGAAACTACAAGTTCCAGCATCCAATTGGAAGCAAAAAGCTCGACTCGCTCGAGGTGTCAAGCATGGAACTGGGGAACTTGGCAGGGAGGGTTGGAATGCCCTTACACCAACGTCGACTGCTGGGCACCCATGGCTGGGGAAGAGATGCAGCAGATGGGGGTACCCAGGGCTCTGGCCTTGAGGTGCTAAGAGCTTAGCCCTTGGTAGAAGTATAGGGCCCATGAGGGCACGGGAAGCACACCCGGCTAGCTGGGGCACATTAAAGCTTTTCCCTCTGGAGGGTGCCGGAGCCACCGCTGGGGTGTGCAGGGACCTCTGCCATGGCCGGGAGGGTGTTGAGCAATTATGCTCCGCTCTTGCGGGGGGCGAACCCAGAATGCACCCGCTGGTCTCGGGGAGCCCTGGCTAGGGCCCAGGACTTGCCCTGACTGCCTTCCCATACACCTTGGTGACACTCTCATTCTGCTCTGGCATTCTGGAGCCAGTCAGTTAAGGCTATGTGCTCTGGAATGCCAACCCAGGGGGTGCGGACTGTCTTGTGGTGCCCTGGTAGCTCACGCCGGCTCCCCGGGACTCCCGCTAGACCCCAGGTCCCACCTGAGCCTCAGATGCTGGCCTCACCCTGCGCTCAGGCCCGTTAGGCACCACTGTAACGCTCACCTGATTCCCGCAGAGGCGCCGGTCTTGACTGGGTGAATGCCGTATCTTCAAAGGTGATGTGTAACACACGGTTGGCTCTTTGGGCTGGACCTCTGTGCACTGTATGTCTGACTCGAAGAGTAAGATGTCTGCAGATAGAAAATATGGGATTAATGAACTGGGGTTATTGGGTGCCTCTCTCCTCTTCCCTTTCTCTTCTCCTGTAGAACCCCAAAGGTTAACACCCTCACCTTAGGTAAGTGAACGCCGAGCTCTCCATCTGCCTCGGGGCAGGGTGCCGTAACCAGTTTCTTCACTGGATAAGGGTGCAGGCCTCTTGACCTCAGAGGACTGCTGTCCGTCGTTAACTGCACGAACGGTAAGTTCTGGGCACTTCAAATGTCTTAAAAGTCTTTTGTAATGATATCTCTTGTTTTGCAGGGTTCCGGCGATGGCGGATGGCGGGCTGATGAGAGTTGAGGATCGAACCCGCGTGAGGAATAGAAGCGCCTGGAAGCACGTAAGTAAGCGCTTGTAGCCTGCTTCACGATGCGCACTAACTGTCCCTTTTATCTTGCAGGTACAAGTTCGGAGCTTTAGAGAAGCTGAAGGGTGCTGGAATACCCACTGGATTCGTCGTGGGAAGGAGTAATGGCACGTGAGTAATAAAGTTGCCCAATGTCTTTAAACGCACCTTCTTTTGTCTTTCAGATGCGGGATGCAGCGCCGAAGGCCTCCGGAGCGTGCGAAGAGCTGGTAAGCTTTTGTCTTTCAGATGCCGGAATGCAGTGCGAAGACCTCCGGAGCATGCGAAGAGTAGGTAAGCCTTTGTCTTTCAGATGCCGGAATGCAGCGCGAGCGTTGGTGACAGCCGATGGACCAGGTAAGAGATGCGCTGCCACTGAAGACCGTAGGGCTAACCTGTTCTTTCTTTGTCTTTACAGGTGCTGCTGAAGATTGGATTCCAGGATGGTAAGCCTTTGTTCCCTTAGGCCCAGGATCAGAAGCAGAAGACACGATGAGCGTTCTGCTGCAGAGAATGCAGAATAACGCAAAGCAAGATTCATCCATCGGGTGTGGTTTAAATAACCTCCTGTAGTGCTTAGGTGTCTCCTTCCACAGCCACGCCTAGGTAAGAAAAGAGTTCCTGCTTTCCAGAAGAGTTCCAGTGTTCTGAACCTAGGGAGTGGCTCCTGCCCCACCCAACAGGAAAAGTAGTCCCAAACAGAAGAGGATCAGGGGTTCAACTGGCAGGTAAGTAAGCAGCATGGTCTGCTGCAGGTAAGTCCACCCAAGCATTATGAGCCCGGCGCTTCCAGCGCTGGGACTGGGCATCTTTATGAGCCTGGTGCCACTGGCGCCAGGACAGGGTCCAAAAGGTCCCAATTGGGACTGGCTGGCACTCGGAACCGGGGTTATGGGTCTGCTTCCAAGGGAGTCGGGCAAGTCCTGATCTTTTGGAAGCAGAGATCATGACAGCACCCCCCCTCAAGGCCCCTCCCAAACCGGGCTTCTCCGGGGGTTTGGGCTTGTTAGGAAATGTTCGATGAAATCTTTTGATTAGACGAGGCGCGTGGACATATTCTGCAGGTTCCCAGGATCTTTCTTGGGGACCGTAGCCTTTCCAGTCAATCAGGTAAAATAGTTTAGATTTGGAGATCTTGGAATCTAGGATGGTTTTGACTTCAAACTCGAGTTCTCCATCAACTAGAATAGGTTTTGGAGATGTAGTTAGTCGGGTTTGAGGTTGCACGGGTTTTAATAGAGAGACGTGGAAGACCGGATGTATCTTCATGTGCAGGGACAAGTCCAACTTGACCGCTACTGGATTTACTATGGTAGTGATGGAATAGGGACCAAGGTATCTTGGGTTGAATGTGCGTGGTCCTTTTAGAGGTAGATATTTGGTGGATAACCAGACTTGATCTCCTACTTGATATTGGGGGGCTTCCTTCCGATGTTGGTCTGCTCCTTTCTTGTATTGTTCTTTAGCCCTTTGAAGGTGAGAAACGGCTTCCTTAAAGGCTTGGGTGATTGTAGAATGCAGGTGGTCTACTGCTGGTGTTCCAAGATCTTGGAGTGGATCCAACTCCGAGGTTCGAGGGTGACTACCGTATAAAAGAAAAAATGGGGTCTTCCCAGTTCCCGAGTGGACAGAGTTATTGTAGGCATATTCGGCTATCCAAAGGATATCTTTCCAAGTTTTTTCAGTTTGTTGTAGCATGCAGCGCAAATACTGTTCCAGAGTTTGATTGGTCCTCTCGGTTTGTCCGTCGGTTTGAGGGTGGTGGCTGGTCGAAAGTCTCACATCAATTTGAGCCGACCGACAGCAACTTCGCCAAAAATGAGAAATAAATTGACTACCTCGATCCGAAATTAGAACTGAAGGAAATCCGTGCAGTCGGACGATGTTTTCGAGAAATTCTCGGCCCAGAGTTGCTGCTGTTGGTAAGCCTTTGAGTGGAATGAAATGCGCCATCTTGGAGAATAGGTCCACGATTACTAGGATCGTATTGTATCCGGAGCATGGAGGTAGATCGGTGATGAAGTCCATAGAAAGCGTATGCCAAGGGCGAGGCGGGATGTCAATAGGGCGTAAGAGGCCGGCTGGTTTTTCCTTTTGACTCTTGTTTTGGGCGCATACTCCACAGGACATTATAAAGTCTCTGATATCTTTTTTCCAAGACGGCCACCAGAAGTAGCGCTTGATCTTTTCCGAGGTCTTGGTCATACCGGGATGTCCTTCCATTAAAGAATCGTGATAACAAGAGATTACCTTTTTCTGTAAATCTGTGCTGGGCAGGTATAACCGTTCTTGGAAATATAATAGGTTGTCCTTCACCGTAAAGTCCTTTCCCTGCAGATGCCAATTCTGTATGTCTGCTGGAGTTACCAGTAGCCTGGCTTTATCCTTAACTTCCTCTATGGATTGTGTGGCGATTACACCTAGAATTCTTTGTTCGGGAATGATAGGTACAGGTTTAGGATTGATCAAATGTTCTTCCACTCCCATCCGAGAAAGGGCATCAGCTTTACCGTTTTTTGTACCAGGTCGATAGGTAATTATGAAGTCAAACTCGGCAAAGAATAGTGCCCAACGGAGTTGCCTAGAGGATTGAGCTTTTGCGGTTTTCAAATATTGCAGGTTTCGGTGATCTGTAATCACAGTAACGGTGTGTCGGGCCCCCAGAAGATAATGCCGCCAAGCCTTAAAGGCGGACTTGATAGCTAGAAGTTCCTTATCAGTAATAGTGTAATTGATTTCAGGAGGCGAGAATTTGCGGGACCAAAATGCCACGGGATGCAACTGATTGGTTACTGGGTCCTTTTGTGATAGAACTGCCCCCATGGCAAGGCTCGAAGCATCAGTTTCAACGATGTAGGGGAGTTCTGGGCGAGGATGATTTAAGATCGGTGCAGAGATAAATCTAGTCTTCAAATTCTGGAAAGCTTGTTCCGCCTCGGTAGACCATTCAAAACGTTTGTTTTTCTTTAACAAGGCGGTGATGGGCTGGACTATTCGAGAGAATTCGGGGATAAACCTGCGGTAAAAGTTAGCGAAGCCTAACATGCTTTGAACACCTTTTACGGAGGATGGCGATGGCCATTTGAGAATTGCATCGACCTTCTTTGAATCCATACGCACTCCGCTAGGTGATAATATGAATCCCAAGAATTCAACTTCAGTCACGTTGAAAACACATTTTTCCAACTTAGCGAAAAGTTTGTGTTGACGCAATCTCTGGAGGACCATTTTCACGTGTTTCCGATGTTCAGTTTCCGATGAAGAATAAACGAGGATGTCGTCAATGTAAACAACAACACACACATCTATGAGCTCTCTGAGGACATCGTTCATAAAATATTGAAAGGCGGCCGGGGCATTGCAAAGTCCGAAGGGCATGACCTGATATTCAAATAGCCCATACTTGGTGCAGAAGGCCGTCTTCCATTCATCGCCCTCTTTTACTCGTACCAAGTGGTAGGCTCCTCTAAGATCCAGCTTTGTATATATGCATGCTTTTCTGACTTGGTCCAGGAGTTCAGGGAACAAAGGTAACGGATATCTATTCTTAACGGTGATCTGGTTCAGGGCGCGATAATCTATACAAGTTCTAAGGTCCCCTTCTTTTTTTGGAACGAAGAACAAAGCTGAGGAAGCAGGGGACTTGGAAGGATGAATAAACCCATTCGCTAGGTATTGATCCAGGTATTGTCGGAGGTGAAGATTCTCAGGCTCGGTGAGGGCATAAATTCTACTACAAGGAGGAGTAGATCCAGGTATCAGGTCTATCTGGCAGTCATAAGACCTATGAGGAGGTAGAGAGTTAGCCTGATCCTTCCGGAAAACATCTTGGAATTCTAGGTATTCAGGAGGTAACTGAGGAGCCTCCGAGGAAATTGCTGCCAGTGCAACACCAGGTCGAGGGTGACAAGTAGAGACACATTCTGGAAACTGAACCGTTCTTGCTCGCCAATCGATCTGAGGATTGTGCTTCTCTAACCAAGGAATTCCTAGAATAATCTGGAACTGAGGGGCCTTGATCACATCGAACACGATCTTCTCATGGTGTCCATCTTGACTTACTAGCGTCACTTCTTGGGTGGTATGCGTTACTGGTCCGGAGGCTATCTCCGTACCATCCACCGTAGTAATGACGTCCTTTACAGCCTTTGGACAAAGAGTCAGATTCATCCTCAAAACCATTTCATGATCCACATAATTGCCGATGGCACCGCTGTCGACGTAAGCTTCAATCGCATGTAATCGATCCGGATGTTCAGGGCTAATGAGGACCATAGGTATCACGAAATGCGAGGTCACGGAACTGGTTTTAACGCTCGGCAAGAGGACCTCTATTCTTGTCGGGCGAGGTCGTTTCCCTGCTCAGAGTTTGTGACCCTGGTAACTGCAGCTCCTACTGCCTTCTTGGCTGGTTTCACCGGACAGTCTCGAAGAAAGTGCCCCGAGTTTCCGCAATAGAGGCATAATTGCAGCTGTTTTCTCCTTTCCCGCTCCTTTTGTGTTAGTGGTCCTTTCAGGCCCCCTATTTGCATGGGTTCCCCGGAGTCTACTCCTTTGGTAGGAGTTGGTGGTTTGGAAAATACTCGAGCATCAAACTTGGAACGATCGGCCTTCCTGTTCTGCAGTCTGTGGTCAATTTGAACGACTAAGTCAATATAGTCCGAACAGTCTTGCGGGGGATTCACTACTTGGGCTAACACATCTTTGAGCTCTCCACGTAGACCTCTATAAAACAGCGTAATCCTTTTGTCCTCAGGCCATCGAGTTTCCACTATCAGTCTGTTGAAAGACGCAATATAAGCCAAAAGGTCTTGATTACCCTGTCGCAATGAAAGGAACTCATTGTCCAAGGCCTGCCCCTGTGAATGTCTTGCAAACAGTTTTTCCATACTGAGCTGAAAAGCTTGAAAATCATGGAGAACCGGATCATCTTGATTAACTAGAGGGATCGACCAGTCTGCCGCATTGCCCCTAAGGTACGAAAGCACGAAAGCTAACTTAGCTTGATCAGTTGGAAAGGCTGCTGGCCGGCATAAGAAGTGCAACCGGCACTGATTAATAAATACTGCAAACCTCTTTGGGTCACCAGAAAATCGTTCGGGCGGAGCCAGAGGTACATTCCCAGGTAGGTTGATCTGCACTGGGTTCGTAGAGGATGTTGAAGGAAGATTTGCCCCTGATGCGGGTAACGGAGTTTGTCCGGCTTGTGACTGTAGCAATTGTCTAGCAAGATCGTCTGTTCGCTCCTTGGAAATAATCAGTTCCCTTCTTAGAGCATTCGTTTCCTGACGGGCTGCATGCACTTCTGCTCTTAGTTCCCCAAGTAACTGGGCTAGCTGGTCGGTATCCGAGGTTTCCATAGCGCCAGGGTGGGAGTTTTGCGATAGGCTTTGCGTTCTGTAACGCTCACCTGATTCCCGCAGAGGCGCCGGTCTTGACTGGGTGAATGCCGTATCTTCAAAGGTGATGTGTAACACACGGTTGGCTCTTTGGGCTGGACCTCTGTGCACTGTATGTCTGACTCGAAGAGTAAGATGTCTGCAGATAGAAAATATGGGATTAATGAACTGGGGTTATTGGGTGCCTCTCTCCTCTTCCCTTTCTCTTCTCCTGTAGAACCCCAAAGGTTAACACCCTCACCTTAGGTAAGTGAACGCCGAGCTCTCCATCTGCCTCGGGGCAGGGTGCCGTAACCAGTTTCTTCACTGGATAAGGGTGCAGGCCTCTTGACCTCAGAGGACTGCTGTCCGTCGTTAACTGCACGAACGGTAAGTTCTGGGCACTTCAAATGTCTTAAAAGTCTTTTGTAATGATATCTCTTGTTTTGCAGGGTTCCGGCGATGGCGGATGGCGGGCTGATGAGAGTTGAGGATCGAACCCGCGTGAGGAATAGAAGCGCCTGGAAGCACGTAAGTAAGCGCTTGTAGCCTGCTTCACGATGCGCACTAACTGTCCCTTTTATCTTGCAGGTACAAGTTCTGAGCTTTAGAGAAGCTGAAGGGTGCTGGAATACCCACTGGATTCGGCGTGGGAAGGAGTAATGGCCCGTGAGTAATAAAGTTGCCCAATGTCTTTAAACGCACCTTCTTTTGTCTTTCAGATGTGGGATGCAGCGCCGAAGGCCTCCGGAGCGTGCGAAGAGCTGGTAAGCTTTTGTCTTTCAGATGCCGGAATGCAGTGCGAAGACCTCCGGAGCATGCGAAGAGTAGGTAAGCCTTTGTCTTTCAGATGCCGGAATGCAGCGCGAGGCGTTGGTGACAGCCGATGGACCAGGTAAGAGATGCGCTGCCACTGAAGACCGTAGGGCTAACCTGTTCTTTCTTTGTCTTTACAGGTGCTGCTGAAGACTGGATTCCAGGATGGTAAGCCTTTGTTCCCTTAGGCCCAGGATCAGAAGCAGAAGACACGATGAGCGTTCTGCTGCAGAGAATGCAGAATAACGCAAAGCAAGATTCATCCATCGGGTGTGGTTTAAATAGCCTCCTGTAGTGCTTAGGTGTCTCCTTCCACAGCCACGCCTCGGTAAGAAAAGAGTTCCTGCTTTCCAGAAGAGTTCCAGTGTTCTGAACCTAGGGAGTGGCTCCTGCCCCAACCAACAGGAAAAGTAGTCCCAAACAGAAGAGGATCAGGGGTTCAACTGGCAAGTAAGTAAGCAGCATGGTCTGCTGCAGGTAAGTCCACCCAAGCATTATGAGCCCGGCGCTTCCAGCGCTGGGACTGGGCATCTTTATGAGCCTGGTGCCACGGGCGCCAGGACAGGGTCCAAAAGGTCCCAATTGGGACTGGCTGGCACTCGGAACCGGGGTTATGGGTCTGCTTCCAAGGGAGTCGGGCAAGTCCTGATCTTTTGGAAGCAGAGATCATGACAGCCACCTGGACTGGGGAACCCGGGCCGCGTCAGGGGTTGGCTTGCCGCCTTCCGGGGGACCGGTCCGTTTGCAGAAGAGGCGTCCACTGCCTGCACCACACAGCTTTCCCCACAGGAAGATATTTCCAATCGAATATTAAGTCCCCACGAAGTGGTGGCTTATGGAGCTCAGCCAGTGATAAATGTAGCAGCCAACTAGGCCACCTGTGACTCAGGCCATCTGGTCTGACCGCCCGAACAGCTGGCCGGTTGGGTCCAGCGAAAGCACCAAAAGGGCTGGGACAGTTCACACAGACCAGATGGCCGGGCGGCCATGAGGTTGTGCCTGCCTGAAGGCCACCGCCCAGGGTCTGGGGCTTAAGCCGCCACCTCTGCGCCCTGAGGCCGGGACATAAGCCACCACCTCTGTGCCCTGAGGCTAGGGTTTATGCTGCCACCTCTATGCCCTGAACTGGGGCTTAAACCGGCATCATCCATAACCAAGGCCCAGCCTTTCTTCCCTGCCTCCGGGCTGGGTCCTACCACTCTGCTACCAGCTGGACCAAGGCAATCTGGTCTGCTGATTGACTGGAAAGGGAGAAGAGCACTCCCCGACCCGCTGCACCCCCACGGGTGCACCCTGGGTGGGTGGGAGTTTCCTCTGTGCTTGCTGCGTAGCAGGAAGGGCAGAGACCAGCAGTGGGACTCTCATTCATCCATTCACATGCATCACTAATCAGATGATGAGGTTTTTGGCTACCTTAAGAGAGTCATAGTTACTCTTGCTGTTTACCCGCGCTTCATTGAATTTCTTCACTTTGACATTGAGAGCACTGGCCAGAAATCACATTGCATCGATACTCACCGTGGGCCTCCACAATGCTTTGCCTAAAATTAGGGAAGTATCCCCCGACCTGGAAAAAGGCAATAATTTTTCCAATCTTTAAAAAAGGGGATATATCCAGCCCGGGTGCATATAGGCCAATCTCCCTGTTGGACTCATCCTTTAAAATCTGTGGGAGAATTCTGTTGGCCCGAATTGAAACCTGGATCGGGGAACAGTCTATTCTCTCGGACATCCAATTTGGGTTTCGCCCTGGAGTGGGTACAATAGAACAGAGTCTCAATCTCTACATTTTAGTGGCCAATTCAGTTTTTTGTCAGGCCGAGTCAGTTTATCTGGCTTTTATGGACCTAAGCACGGCCTTTGATAAAGTGGACAGAGCTAAGCTCTGGGCGGTGCTTTGGTCTTTCGGGTGCCCTGGGGAGATTCTGCGGGTATTGGTCGATCTTCACACTGACAATGAGGCTTGTGTACGTAGTGGGCCAGGTGGGCATTGCACGGCATGCTTTAGGGTGGGGTGTGGTGTAAGGCAGGGGTGTGTGTTGGCCCCCATTTGTTTCTGCCTCTATATCAATGGCCTCTCACGGGACCTCATTGATGTAATGGCTGACTTTTTGGCATTGGGGGGAAGGGGCTTCCCAGTATTGGCCTATGCGGACGATACAGTCCTATTAGCAAGAGCACCTAGGGCCTTACAGGTCTTGATCAATGCCTACTCAACCTTTATGAACAATTTGGGCCTAAAAATCAACACTAAGAAGTCAGCAGTAATGGCCTGCGTTGGAAGAAAACGTTCAGTACCCATGAAACCTATGCAATGTGCAGGGGAAATAATCCCTAGAGTCAAGGTGTTTGACTATCTTGGAATTAGATTTTCAGAGGCCTTAAATGGCAGGGCCCATGTGGCAAAGCAATCCGTAAAGATGAGTCAACAGATAGGTGGTTTATTCAGATTTATGTCAAAATGTAGGGCTCAGCCCCTTGATGTGATCATGAAAATCTATGGTGCACAAACCGTGGCTATCACCATTTATGGTGCAGCCATTTGGGGTTTTCAAAATGCGGCTGAAATCCAGGGTAAAGAGAGTAAATTCTTTAAAAAGTTGCTGGGGCTCCCGACCAGTGCCTCTGGAATAGCTATCCACAGAGAACTGGGGGCAGAGTTTTGGGAGGACCAGTGGGCAATGGCACCTCTTTTCTTCTGGGTTCGGCTGTGGGCCAATGAATACACCACTCTTTGCCATTTTTTTAAACGCAGTGTTGGGCAGACCTGGCTGGAAAAAAATTCCTTGGCTAGCATATGTTTCGGCTAATTTGGGGGAGGTTAATTTAAGTGCCCTCTTCCCGCCTGCTTCTCTAATAACCAAGCAAGAGGGAGTAGCTCACAAAGTTACACTGGAAGAAACTGTAGTAAGGAAAAGAATTCTCCTTGAGTATGTTCAGAAATGTGGCCCATATCACTCTAGTATCAGTAGACTCACTGGAATTCAACCTTATTTGACATGGAGTCCTCTTAAAAAAGACAGATGGCTGATTACGAGGGCACGTTTTGATTCTCTTCGGTTGCAAGGAAACACGTATAACTGGAAAGGTTTTCCTAGTCTTGCGGGTTGCCCGGTTTGCGGCTATCAGCGCGAGGACCTTCCGCATCTGCTGTTTTTCTGTACAGGGTATGCTGGTATACGCAGAATGACTCTGGTCCCTGCCCTTAAGAAAACTGAGATCCGCTCATACAGGGTTGCACTGGTGTTTCTTTTGAGTGCCGAGACAGTCTTTACATCTTGGACTCTGTTGACCTTTTTAAAAAGAGCGATGTATTTTAGAAAGAGCTTACTAAAACTGCAAGGCGGTGGAAGCTAGTGCCATGAACCATACAAAACTCTGTATATTGGGTTAATTGGTTGAGTTCTGTCTAATGCTTTATTTTATCTCTAAATTTTAATTTGGCCACCTAACATGTAATCAAGTGATAGTTCATTTTTCATTATTGTACTTTGTCTAATGTAATATCCATTGATTTTTTTTTTTTTTGTCTTTTATAGAAATGCAATTTTGATATGTGAACAATTGTACTTTTGTTGTTTAATGGACATTTTTATATTTCCGAATAAACTTGTTTGACTGTTTTAATTAAACGGTCTGATCCCCAGTCTTCACATCTTTTGCTCCTTAGCCTGCACGTTTTGGCAATCCATCTGGGCTGCCTTTGCTAATGATAGACTTTCTAGGGCTATGTTGTCTCAGGAGTCTGGTGACCATCTTGGGTAGGTGTTCTGGTCTTTACCTCTCGGGATCTGAAGGTCTAGGAAATAGCACCCACTTTTCTGCCCCAGGCCGCTAGTTAACAAGAACTGTATGAGAAAGTACCACTTGTGCTGCAGTTGGTTGCTAATCTGCTGGCATGTGCGCTCTGCCGTCTCTTAATTATTATTACGCAAAGACGACACACACATCCTCATTTTGCATTCAATTAACTAGAATGCAACATTGCTCTCCACACAAACATGATATCATGCGTCTGTTTATTGAGAGTTTCCTTGGTGATCCGGGGTTTGTGTTAGCTGAACTATCAGCCTTTTCCTTGCTGCTTTAACGGATTCCCTTTGGCTTCCAACTCCGCTTCACTGGGGCATCTTCTCTCCCATCTCTTGTCTATAACTTTGAGATTTTATCTTTGGATTCACTGTACGATATTTTCTTTAAAAACCTAATTCTTCGTATCATGCTGCTACCTTTCCAACATTCCATCAAATGCAAGGTTGAATTTGTTCGATGAGTTCCTGTTTCCGAGAAAAAAAATGTCTCAGTCTTGTACTCTAGATGGTTTTGCAACCCTTATTACACCTCTCTATGTTGTTTCTCAATATTTGTTTGGTTTGGACCTGTTCATTGTTTATGTAGGGAACTGTTCTTGTGGGATAGTGTAGTATTGGTCTGTTCATGTAACCTCCCTTAAGGACTTCTTTATGCTCTACTCTAGTCGAGGAATGTGGGTAGAAAACTGCGCACAGCTTATTCTGTGCTCTTATTTTGGCTCGCCACTATGCAAAACGTTTTGTTGCGGGTGCTCATAGCCCATATAGGTGTGATTATTTTTGCATGCGATCACCAAGACTGACATGAAGTTCCTAAAGGTCTGACCATGTAATGGTGGTCCATTGTCTGTGCGTACGGATCTCAGGATTCCATGGGTGGCGAAGATGCATTCTAGGATAGGTGTCATGGTGGAAGCTGCTAGCGATTGCATGAATTTCGCTTCTGCATATCTAGGCTATAGCCTATTTGTCCAGAACCACCACAAAGTGTTTGTCTTGCGCTGTCTTGCCGAAATCCATGCTCAGGCAATCCCATGGTGTGGTGCTGCATTGTAGAGCTTACATGGGACTAGGGCGGCGAGTTTGGGTAGTCAATGCTAAATACCATACACAGCTGTTTACCAACTTCTCTACCTTTGCTTCGAGGCGCAGAAGACAGATGTTTTTGTAAAGACGTGCCTTCGTTTTTGCCGCCCTTTGGTGTTCACTGTGTGCCTGTGTGACTACCTTGTCTGTCAGAGCCACAGGAATTACGATTCTGTGATCTCTCAGTATCAGCCCTTCGAGAGAGGATGTGAGGTCCTGGTTTTCTAATGTACAAAAATTCCTTGTCCGCCTTCCTTCATCTGAGAATAAGATGTGGTCCAAATGGCATGGTCCCTATGAAGTGATAGAACAAACAGGGCCATATGATTATCGAGTATCACAACCTCACCAAATAATTAAGACCCATATCTATCATGAATCTTCTCAAGAAGTGGAGGGAAAACCCTCTGAAAATACAACAGTAGTATTGACTAGTCTATTGTCTGACTAATCAAATAGGAGTAGGCTGATTCCTTCCGACCTGCCTCAAAATCAGAAGGAAGACCTATTGGACCTCCTAGAGCAATTACCTGATGTCTTTAGAACTGAGCCACGATGAGCGAAGGGGGTATTTCACTATATTCATACACCCCCAGGGAAAGTGGTCAATTTAAAATCCTACCACCTGAGTCTAGAAAAGACATCATCATAGAAGAGATGGAAAACATGCTGAGAGCAGAGATCATCGAACCATCTCAGAGCCCCTGGTCCTCTCTGATAGTACTTGTTGCCAAGCCAGATCAAACTTCGAGATTCTGCATTGATCTGACGAAGGTATAGTGGCAAGTCCCTGTTAATCCAGAGGACACAGAGAAAACTGCACCCCCCCCTTCCCATTGGACTCTTTCAGTTCAACGTATTATCTTTTGGGCTGCACAAGGCTCCGGCCACCTTTCAAAGGTTAATGGACCAAGTTCTCCGGCCTTACACATCTTTCTGTGGAGTGTACATCGATGATATATTCATCCACAGTAGGACACGGGAACAACATTTACATCACCAATACCTAGTTACTAGAGCATTGAGAAAAGCTGGGCTCACAGCAAATACAAACAAATGTCACTTGGCACAATCAGCAGTCAAGTATTTTGGATTTTGTGTCGGCAATGGGCTAGTTCAGCTCCAGACTGAGAAAATAAAAGCAGTCAAGGAACCCCATTTACCCAAAACAAAAAAAGACCTTAGAGGCTTTTCGGTTCAGTGGGGCATTACAGGCGATTCCTCCCCAGTTATTCATCCATCACGTCTTGCCTCAATGCAGAACCGAAAAGATAAAATGTAAAGAGTAAGACCAACTGAGTTTTGATAAACTCAAGCACATTCTGTGTAGTGAACCCGTGTTGAAGGTGGCAGATTTCAACAGGGAGTTTATTTTACAGACGGATGCTTTGCACGTTGGATTAGGGGCAGTTCTTTCACAAGATCACAATGGAATTGAACACCCTATTATTTACATTAATAGAAAACTGTTTCAGCGGGAAAAGAACTATGCCACAATTGAATTGGAGGCTTTGGCAACAAAGTGGGCGATAATCGACCTTAAAGGCTATCTTAATGGCAGAACGTTTAGATTGGTCAAAGATCATGCTCCATTGACATGGATGACCCTCCGCAAGGACACCAATGCACAAATTATGTACTGGTTCTTAGACCTGGAGCCCTATTGTTTTAAGGTAGAACACCGAAAAGGAAGAAAACAGGGCAATGTGGACTTCCTTTCCCCTTTTCCAATAGGTGCAGAGAGAACTAGCAGCATTGGGGGAAGGGTATGTGATGAATCTACTGGGGTCATCGCTGATTTCCTGGCCGTGACCTCCTCCCATGTGGCCAGGGGATGGCAGCCACTACTTCATCCTGACCCTGGGGGCGGCTGTATGAGGGAGAATCAGATGGGAGAAGACAACCTCCGGGGAGATGTCATGGCTTCATAGGGTGAGACATGGTATCCCCCATTTTCCCTTGAAAATAACCCTCCCATATCTAATAGCCTCGTAGCCTTTTGTCATACATCTACTCATCCTCCTATGAAGAACAGGGAAAACCTTTCACCAAAACTTATAGGCCAACCTTCCACCTTTAGTCTGCCTTGTGAAACTTATGAAACCGCCTTTCCAAGTTCCACCTACCAATCATCTAGGATTGACCTCCCATTGCAAATCATTGAGAATGTTTACCCTAGTTCTTCAAGTCAATTGCCAACAATGGACTTCCTTTCTGCCATTTCCTTGTAGCGTAGGAAACAAGCTTACGTCTGTCGCTCCGCAGAGATGCTGCCATTTTGTTGGAACGCTTTTCAGGTGAACTGAAGCAACCGTGAGGGTGTAATTGGTGTTACACGATTATCGGGTGGTTCATTGCAAGTCTATGATTACTGCTTACGGCGAAAGTGGTGTTGAAAGTGGTGCAGTGGCAGATACCAGATAACAGAGTAGAGGCGACCAGTACCTCTACTATCTTTACTGCAGTAGAGGTGGAGCTCTGAAGTGGAGCCTTGAACATTTCTCCTACATAACAATGGCTAACTCTTATGACCTAATTGCAGAGGAGTTCCCTGATCAACGTTCCGTTTTAAACACTATGTCTTCCAAGCTGGCTCTCTTGGAAGGGTTCATCTATGGAAGGGTGCCGAGCACAGGGAAGCCCACTCAAACCTGTGTAAAAGTCCAGCCTGGCCCCTTGGAGGATTTCATTGCTAATGTTCCCCTTGGCGCGATGAATACAAAATTAAAAGATAACACAACCAAGGATGTTGCAAAACCCACGACGGCTGACATGGCAACCAATATGGTTGCTACTGAAAATGGCTCGGAAAGGAAAAAAAAAAAAAAATCTGAAAATCTCTTCTAAACAAAGGCGTAATGGGTCTCGTAGCTTCATGAGCACCACACACCGTGGGTAATAATAAGCAGCGCTCAGATACCTGAGGGTTCGTAGCGCTATATAAATGTGAAATTATTATTATTATTATTTTATTATTATTAAATTATTATTAATTACTATTATTATTATTATTATTATTATTATTATTATTATTATTATTATTAATTATTATTATCATGAGGAACTTGTGGAGTGACTGTCGGTCAAATCAGAACGAGAAGCAGTCAACCCACAAGGATACATTACAATACCAAGGAAGACAAAGAAGAAATTAAACAATCTTGGGAAGAGAGTGCCTGAAAGCCTAAAGGGTCCCATAGACAAATTTGTAAAATCATCATCAAAACCTGTGGACATTTTAGATCAAACCATCTTGTCAGTGTATTCTGAGATGGAGAGCATAGGAGTACCGACCGACTTAAGTTTTACCATTGCGGAGGAACGCTCGGCCATTTCTGCCTTGGTGGATGCACTGACTCGATCTCCTGTTGGGGCTTCTATGCCAATGTGTAAACGTATGGAGGACCAGACTCAACTAAAAAAGAGGGTGCTAACATTGGCACCTGTCTTTCTAACTCAGGGACCAGGTCAAAGTTGCCTTCAAAACCAGTTATAATAAAATCAGGTTGCTCCTTAAACAATGGGCTATCAGACAAAAGTAAGGATATGCATTTGCAAAATTCTACAAATGGGTACTTTGAGGCTCCAGTGGTTGCTCTAGATAACTTAGATCATCGGCCTAAGAGTCAGAATGACTTGTCACAGTCATCCTTTCTCACATTAGAAGAAAGAAGACAAAGGTTGTTTCTAGCAACTGTAAGAAACATGAAGGTGTCTCACCCCACTAGTCCCTGGAGATCTGTCATCTATCCAGGTGGCCAGTACATGGCCATCGCTATTGGATCCTGTTCCTGGGGGTGGACCAGTGGGGGAGGATCACCTGGATGGGGCATCTTTAGGGCGTGGAAGTGGGACACTGACAGGCGAGACGCGGTACCCACTTCCTTCTAACACCTTTTCCCCATCCTACCCCGTAGGATATCTAAAAGCTCCACCCCCCCTTCCAACATGAACACTTTCCGACACAATGACAAGCAACAGACTTACAACAGAGCCGTTTACCTTACATGTCCCAACACAAGGGTCAGGCAAAGTCAGGCAGTCGACAACAATTGGGCACACCTGACAGCCCTTTCCCTTCCCCACAAGGATAAAAGGCAGAAAACGAGAGCACACTATGAGCAAGGCCGAACGCACGAGGAAGCAGCTATACCGGGCCGGCAGTTCAAAAGGAGATGAAAGGCGGCGAGACCCGAAAGGATGACAAGGAGGGAAGTACCCTTGCCCTTTTCCACAGAGATCCGCAAAGCCTTCTTGAAAGGAATCATAAGACCCGGATATACAGCAGGTGTGTGGCATAGTGGATGTCAACGGTGCACAGGGCCTCCCTCGCTGATATCACAGGTGGGGAGGCATGCTGGCTACAGTGATATCATCCTTGACTCCAGAGACAAGACACGCCAGGGAGTTAAACACAGCTGGTGAGTCGGTGAGAGAGCTGATAGTAGGCCGGACTGTGTTGAGCTGAAGGTTTCAATCTGCAACATATTGTGAACGCAAGACCTTGTGAATAAAGGACTTGTGTGCAGTTGAACATTTGGGAAGCCCAGTGAAGGGCCAGCTGCAGAGTGGTCAGGCAATGTAGGAGTGCTCATTCAAAGGACTCTGGCTGGACCCTTTTATTTGGAACTACAAGTACCAAAGGGCCCAAGGAGAGGCCGAAGTTAGGTGTCAGAGTGGTCCTACAAGGGTCACGTCAATCCCTTGTACAATCGAAAGTCTCTGACCCGAAGCCAAGAGAAAGCTAGGGGAAGGGAGACCACTGCTTTCTGATGAGATTGTGAACATTGTGTTACAATGGCTATGTGAACCCGGCAGAGGGTTGTCAAGGGGAAAGCAAGAGTGAATCCTGCGCTTTGATAAAGCAAGTTGAACATTGTGATGACAAGAGTGAACCCGGCCGAGGGATGTCCACAGTGAATGATTGTTGAACTTGTGATTAAAAGGCCGTAGTGTACCCGACAGAGAGAGGCCAACCCTGAGAGATGGATTGAAACCCGACAGCAGGGAATCCGAAGGCAAAAGGTAATCACCCAACGTGAAAGATTTATTGAAGGAACCTTTTGTTTGTTTTCGCACTTCAGGTCCTCTAAGGGAAGAGACCTTCCATAACAGAGACTTGACCACAGAAGGAAGAACTGAATAATGGTGACTTGCGCACTGCCTCCCTAAAAATCCCAGAATATGGTTAAAAATTAGATTGAATCAGAGTATTCCAGATGGGTAGTCTTGAAGTTTCCATTTATTAGTGATGCAGTCAGTCAAAATGTGTTTCGACCTTGGTCATTCCCAAGGCCCTACTTCAATTGGTATTGTGGATACACCGTAATGTTTCTGTTGTCGCTTGATCGGTAATATATGGTTTGATAGGATATGAAACATTGGCTGATAATGATGAACCTTAAATCTGGTACATCTCAGGTGAATGCATAAGAATGCGTCTGCATTTATTGATGGCGAAGGAAACCAAGGGTACCTAGTCCAAGTAAAAGATGTGAGCAATGCTCCGCCTTAATGGCAACGTGAAACCTTCCTGGGGTTGAATCCCTGTTATACGGTTCCTCTTTTTGGGTTATACGGCCATCGCTATTGGATCCAGTTCCTGGGGGTGGACCAGTGCGGGAGGATCACCTGAATGGTGGGTCTTTGGGGAATGGAAGTGGGACACCGAAGGGTGAGACGCGGTATCCCCTTCCTTATGACACCTTTACCCCATCCTACCCCGTAAGATACTTAGAAACTCTCCCCCACTTTCTAACACAAACAATTTGCCACACCGTGAAAGACAATGGACTAACACAAGAGCCGTTTACTTGACATGTCCCAAAACAAGGGTCAGGCAGAGTCAGGCATTTGCTGATAACTACACACACCTGACTGCCCTTTCCCTTCCCCAGAGGGATAAAAGGCAGAGCACGAGAGCACACGAGAGCACACTTTGAGTGAGGCCGAACGCACAAGAAAGCAGCCATTCCGGGACAGCAGTTCAAACAGAGGAGAAAGGCGGCGAGATCAGAAAGGACGACCAGGAGGGAGTTGCCCTTGCCCTTTTCAACCAGGACCCGTAAAGCCTCCGCGAAAGGAAACTTAAGATTGAATCATAGCTGGCGAGTGGTCGAGCAGTGTGATGGATGTCAGCGGTACATGGGACCCTCCCGCACTGATAGCCAGGGCGGGGAGAAGCGATTCCTTGATTCCAGCGGCAAAGAAAAGGCCAATGAATTTCAACACAGCCGGTGAGTCGGAAGAAACTGATAGTGGACCGAACTGTGTTAGGCTCAAGGTTGCAGCGGCAACATTGTATCAAAGAAAGAAGATAATAGACAGAGGTCTTTTGTGAGTAAAATGTATACCAGTAACAGAGTGGTCCGGCACCACCTGGGTGCTCATTCGAAGGACTATCTTACTCCTCTTCTGAATTGTGAGAATGTATTGAGCAAACTACAAAGACCAAGAGGCCTAGGGGAAGCCAGCATGAAGGGTCAATCCAAACCCCCTGTGCAGTCGGAAGTCTTTGACACGTTGTGAAACTGTGAACAAAACTAAATGAACTGTGAAAGCGGCGTTTGCGCCCGGAAGAGAGTAACGCCATTTGATTTTGTGAAACCAGCAAGATGTAAATTGGCAAGTGCTTTGGAAAAGCTTAAAGTGGATAAGCTACACAATTGTTTAAAAAGACATTCAGATTCTTGAATATAAGGTGATGATATTTGTTCTAAATGGTAGTGTGAACCCTGACAGAGGGAAGCCAGGAGAAAGCTAAGGGACGTGAATCCCACATTGTGTTAAAACCAAGGTGAACTGTTGTTTGAGGCAAACGTGAACCCGAGTGAGGGATGCCTACAAATTGGGGTGGACAGTGACACACCCGTGAACATTGTATTGACAAGCGTGAACCCAATTGAGGGATGTCCACAGTGATCGCTTAGTCTGAGCCCGATTGAGGGAGGCTAACCTTGAGAAAAGGATCGGAGCCCAGCTGAGGGGGATCCATGGGGCAAAGAGTAATCGCCCGGCGTGAAAACTACCAGAAGGAACAATTTGTTGTAAATAGTATATCAGGCCCTCAGAAGCAAGAGACTTTGCATGAAAGAGATTTGGGCACAGGAGGCCCTGATATTGTGGAAAGGAACTGTAAACTCGTGCTGAAAAACCCAGGAGTGTGCTGTGCTTAGTCCCGCCTTGTCCCGTGCTAAAAACGTGGGGAAGGGAGACCCCGGCCTTAACATCCTGACTTATCATTCTGTGAACACTCTTTCTTTTCTTGTGAACATTATCCTACACTATTTTGTAGCATAGCGGTAAGGATTGGCAATATTATTTTTAGATAGGCCCTTTTATTTTGAATAGACTCTAATAGCACAGTATTATTATTATTTGATGTCAGAGCTTGCTCCCATTTTAGAGTTAGGTTTAGATTAAACGTTTATCTTGCCCATTTTAGAGTTAAATAAACATCCTTGAACTGTGATCACTTATGTCTCTCTTACTTTGATGCCATGCCTTCCTTACATATGGTGTCAGGCGTGGTATGTGATTCAACTGATAAAAATTGAGATCCATGCTGATAATTGTTGTACCACCAGAAGGGGAAAATAAAATAATTGAACTCCTTGAATCAGACCGGATATCCACACTAAAAGAGGTGTTGTTCTCACAACTTCATATGCCGACTGGTCAGCAGGATCTGTTCTTCTAAACTCAAGCATTACTAGACACCCTTCCTCTCTCACATTATAATATACAACAGTGGGATCGAGTAATATAGAACGTTCAACTTATTTTTACTTTTTTTAGACCTAGTGCTCTGAAACCCCCCTTCCGAACCTTTTTTTATTGGTACCAAATTGCCATCTGTCACGGGGCCATCAGGGTTAGAGATTAACTTTCAGAGGTCCTTTACTTTGGCAGACTTAGAATCTGAGGAATCAGAAGACCTTGAAACCTTATCCGAGAGAGTATAGGGTTGTTTCTTTTCTGATTTGGAATGGAGCCTTACACCCCTGAAGTAATGACCGACCTAACCAACGTCATTGCCCAGTTAGGGACCCATTAGATGCAAGCTGAAATTAGACTCCAAGAAAATGTAGCTAAACTAATTGAGTTTCAAGCGAGACCCACAGGCGGTACTTCAACCATATCTCAAAGGCGGAGATTTAGGAAATGTTTTCTTAAATTTCAAACCTCTAGCTGAACAACTAGGATGGGAAGAAAACCTTAAAAGATGCTGTTTGGCCCCTTCGTTGAAAGGCGAACTACAAACCTCCTATCAACTACTTAATCTTGCACAAGGGGACACCTTTCTATCCATCAAAAAGGGGCTGTTAAAAAGTGTGGGCCAACCCTGCAATTTTTATCGACAGAAGTTGAGGACCATTAAATTGAACCTGGGACAAAGCACCTTAGAAATGGGCGAACGTGTTTAAAAACACTGTGGCTCTGTGGCTCTGTGGATCAACGGTAAAACCTTACAAGAGTTAACGGAAAGGATCAGCCTGTAACAATTCACTAATTTGTTACCTCCTTTTTTTGCAGAAATCTATTCTCCCGTTAAATTGACCTAACCTAGCTACGGCCATTGAGACTGCGCAAAACCGCTCAGATGCAGCTAAGCAATTCCACTTGGGCCATTGTTGGGAGGAACAGAAGCAAAGGATCATAAACGTATCCACCGACTTCAACCTCAGGGAATAGAGAAACAAGTGGGATCATATACAATCAAGGAAGGGATACCACGAGAAAGATTAGAAATTAGAAGAACTGATCCTAAAACCAAAGATGAAAGCCGAAGGGAGGAAATAAATGGAATCACACCCACTCCTCCTGTCTGTTTTTCCTGTAGAGAAACAGGACATGTGTCTAGACACTGTCCAAAGAATCTAAGGGATGAACCTATGGAAATAGGCTGTTTAAAGGGTAAAGAGTGGGAAGGACCCGAAGAAGAACGAGAGACCTTTACCATCAGTTTATGTCAGTTCTCTACTGACTTTAGCTGAGTCTATTCTGACTCACCGGATGTGCTGAACTCGTTGGCGTTTCTTTTGCCTCTGGAGTCAAGGACGGTACCATGATGGAAACCACTTCTCCCCGCCCTGGCAATCAGTGTTGGAGGACTCCAAGTACCGCTGACATCCGTCACACCACTCGCCAGCTGCGATTCCCGATCTTACGTTACCTTTCTCAGAGGCTTTGCAGGTCTAAGGTGAAAAGGGCAAGGGCAGTTCCCTCCTGGTTGTCCTTTCTGATCTCACCGCCTTTCTCCTCCGCTTGAACTGACGTCCCGGAATGGCTGCTTCCTCGTGCGTTTAGCCTTCCTCAAAGTGTGCTCTCGTGCTCTGCCTTTTATGCCTGTGGAGAAGGGACAGGGCAGTCAGGTGTGTGCAGTTATCGACAATTACCTGACTTTGCCTGATCCTTGTGTTGGGACATGTCAGGTAAACGGCTCTGGTGTTAGTCCGGTGTCTTTCACAGTGTGGGAAAGTGTTTGTGTTGGAAAAGTGGGCGGGGGGAGAGTTTCTAAGTATCCTACAGGGTAGGATGGGGAAAAGGTGTCATAAGGAAAGGGATACTGCATCTCTCCCTTTGGTGTCCCTCTTCCACTCCCCGAAGACCTCCTATTCAAGTGATCCTCCCGCACTGGTCCACCCCCAGGAACTGGATCCAATAGCGATGGACGTGTCCTGGGCACCTGGATGACAGAACTCAGGGGACTAGTAAGTGAGACACCTTCAGGTTTCTCACAATGGACTCTAGCTGGTACCCCTCTTCTGAACTGTGGGAATGTATTGAGCAAACTACAAAGACCAAGAGGCCTAAGGGAGGCCAGTGTGAAGCGCCAAAGTGGTCATACAAGGGTCAAGCCAAACCCCTTGTGCAGTCGAAAGCCTTTGACACATTGTGAAAGTATGCATGAAATTAAATTAACTGTGAAAACAGCATTTGCGCCCGGAAGCGGGTAACGCCATTTGATATTGTGAAACCAGCAAGATGTAAATTGGCAAGTGCTTTGGAAAACTGTAAAGTGAAGTGAATAAACTACACCATTGTTTAAAAAGACATTAAGATTCTTGAATATTACAAGGTGATGATATTTGGTGCAAATGACAGTGTGAACCCAACGGAGGGAAGCCAGGAGAAAGCTAAGGGAAGTGAATCCAACATTGTGTTAAAACCAAGGTGAACTGTTGTTTGAGGCAAATGTGAACCTGACTGACGGATGCCTACAAATTGGGGTGGACTGTGACACACCCGCGAACATTGTGTTGAAAAGCGTAAACCCGATTGAGGTATGTCCACAGTGATTGCTTGGTCTTAGCCTGATTGAGGGAGGCTAACGTTGAGAAAAGGATCAGAACCCGGCTGAGAGGTTTCCAGGGGCGAAGAGCAATCGCCCGATGGTGAAAACTACCATCATAAACTTTTTGTTGTAAATAGCATATCAGGCCCTCTGAAGCAAGAGACTTTGCATGAAAGATACTTGGGCACAGAAGGCCCTGATATTGTGGAAAGGAACTGTAAGTTGGTGCTGGAAAAGCCCAGGAGTGTGCTGTGCTGAAGAGTCTCGCCTTGTCCGGGTGCTAAAAATGTGGGAAAGGGAGACCCCGGCCTTAACATCCTGACTTATCATTTTGAGACACACTTCTCCACTCTTTATCGTGAAAATAAGATGGTGGAGGAGTTCCTCTCACTCAATACTAATTGGTCAGAAAAGTTTGAGATTGACTTAGCGGTGATAAAGGAGACTATTCAGAAAAGCAAAGCATCAAACGCTCTGGGCCAGGATGGGATGGCGAATGGTTCATTAAAGTCGAACCCACACCTCTGGGCAGCCACTCTACATGTTTTATTTTGTGAAATTGTGAAGGCCAAGAACTTGCCATCCTCCTGGAAGAATGCAAATATTGTAGTGATTTACAAGGAGGGAGATAGGGCTATCCCATCTAATTATCGCCCAATCTCCCTTCTTGATGCTGCAAGTAAAACCTTTAAAGCTATTATTTTGGATCATCTACATATCTGGGCCGATAGGAAGGGCGTTATCGACAAATTCCAGTTAGGCTTTCGACCAGGCTTCAATACTGCTCATAATTGCTTTGTAATTAATCTTCTGCAAACGCAGGTCAAACAGGAGAAAAGGGTACTTTACTGTGCATCTTTGGAATTTTCACTGGGCGTTTTGTTCGAGTTAACCGTTGATGCCTCTGGGAAATGTTAACGGAGATTAATTGCCCCATTGGATTGGTAGACATCTTGATCGCTTTGCATACCGATACCAAGGTGAGGGTGCGTTTAGATCAAAAAGGGAATTATACAAGGTGGATAACCAGTTAATGTGGGTTGTGCCAGGGTTGTGTACTGTCAACTTTTTTATTTAGCCTGTACATTCATGTTTTTGGTGAAATATTTAAGAGAAATCAAAACTTTCATCCAAAGTTAAGGAATCTGCCAATTAGCTACTTGGCATATGCTGACGAAATAATCGTATTTGACTCGACCCCCATCGGCCTACAAAGGGCCTTGACAGCGACCAACGCATATTTTGCACCATTAGATTTACAATTAATTGTAAGAAAATAAAAAATCCTAATGATAAACTATGTGAAAGAGAATACATCAAAGTATAACAGGCTTGTAGCAAAAGAACAATTGTAAGTTTTTCAAAACTTTAAATATTTGGGCATTGAGATCAGTTCAAAAAGAACCAAGCAATTTGACTGTGATCATATCATTAAGGAAATGAGAATGAACATCTCTGAAACATCAGCGTTTGACAGGAGGTTTGGAAGATTCTCAGCAATTCCCATGGTTAATTATTAGCACCAAAAAATGATTCCACGCCTGCTCTATGGATTGAGATCAGGCTTACTGCCCAATATTTGGGGTAGAGTGGAGTTTTTGGTGTGGAAAAGGTTACTTATTCTTCCAAAGGGTCCACCGATGTTTGTTATTAGACATGAGGTACGGTTGGGTTTGTTGCAAGTGCGGGCAGAGTGGAAGCGGATGCAATTACTGAGATCTCTTTTGCTTCCTACAGCAAATTGTGTATTATCAGAGTTGCGTACAGTACTGTTTTGTAATTCCTCTAGAGCCCTGATCGAATGGTTTTAAGTATTTATAAAGCTCTTGGCGGATAACGATTTAGGCCTTAAGAAGCTGCTTGCCTTGAACATTGACAAAAAGAAGATTGTTTTTGAACTTGAATGGGTCAGGAACAACACGGCAGCGTTGGAGTATTATCAATTCTATAATTTACAATATGAAGTGAGAGCAATGACTTGCCTTTTTATTTGAAACAGCACCCATCACGGAAACACTGATGTGAAATGATACGTTTTAAACTGAATTTACTCCATACTTGGGAAGTTACGTGTGCTAGACAGGGTATTGAGCGCTCTTTGCGGCTCTGTAGGTATTACTCCCTGCAAATAGAAACAATTTGTCATGTTTTAAAAGAATGCCCTGTTCTGTTTGAATCTCGTTAAACCGTTTTGTTTTACATGTAGATTTGATCAATGTAGATTTGATCAATACTGACTGGTTTTGGGTAAGGATTTTAAATAGCTCTGAGCTTTTGTTGGACATATCAGTTTTTCCGTTTTTTAATTTGTATTGTGGTACATGAAATCTTTTATTTCTGCTATGTAATCAAGGAAATGTATATTGTTCTGTGTGTATGACTTTTCTTGTTTTGCAAAGATTATTTTATTAACCATATTTAAAAAAATTCTATAAAAATAAACAATTACCAAAATACTGGGATGAGGAAGAGGGATTGAGCAATGCAGAGTGAAGGAGGCCATAAGTCCAGCCAGCGCTCTAGTTGTTGCTCGCATACACCTGTGCCTGGGAAATTTAAAGAACAGAAGCAGAGAGTCAATGACTGCTGCTGATGGGAGAGAGCTGCGTCCTTCTGCAGGGATCGGGAGACTGAAATTCTGAGACTGGCGTGGTGGAGCCATGTAGCTCACTGACAAAGGAGAAAGAAGCTGCTGCACAAGAAGGACATGCTGCAGGAATGCCAGGAGCCGGCGAGAGACTCCTAGGCATTTGCAGCTGACAGAAAGCAGTGCTTCACTTACCGGAGCCTAGAACGAAGCAGACGTGTCAACTGGAAGACGTGAGCGGTGGAAAAATGAAGAGGAAGCGGTCGCCAGACAGAAACAGATGGAAACCCTCCACCAGCTGATCGTGGGAGAATCCAGGATCGCTAACGTGAGTCCACCCAAAGACAACAGGGACACTGGGGCGCATCGGCAGCCACAGCAAATGTAGATAATTGTAAACAAAGCAACCAAAAGGCAAAGGGGAATTGAACTACGAGCAACCCCTTAACAAATATGTGAATGTATACAGTGCAAGAGACACTGTATGAACAGAAGTCCTGGCAGGAGAGTATACCAGGCCATTAAAAGCATGTGAATACAAGAAGCCCTGGCAGGAGAGTATACCAGGCAATTACAAGTGTGTGAATACAAGAAGCCCTGAAAGCAGAGTATACCAGGCAATAACAAGGATTGTGTTAATCATAAACAAATAAGTCCTCAGAAGAAACATCAGGACTAGGAAAAGGGATTGTGTTAACCAGGAGAGGAGAAGCAAGACCCTGGCAGAAAGCTATACTAGGAATCCTGAAAGAGACAAAATTACAAAGCTAAACACTTTTGTTTGTCAATATTGTTTTGGCCAAGAAAGGCACAAGAAACTGTAGTTTGTGAAACACCAAGAGTAAAAGCGGAATCCAGGGGAAGGGAACTACCTTCTGGAGCAAGAACCTTTATCCTTGAAGAACCTTTGTGTTGGAGACATTTATTCCTCCTTTATGAACACTTTTTTAAACCACCCATGGTTGAAGACATTCCCGTCTTCACCTTAGAATTTAGTTCATAGTGTGAGGGTCACAATAGATCTTTGGACACAGGACAGTTTTTGTTTCAGACATTCTGACACAGACGGATCCTTAGTTTTGGTTTAGATAGGGAGATACCTCTTCGGACAGGGTCTGAGAAGCATTTTCCGAACCCTTTTTATTTTCAATAAAAATCTTTAACCAAAATCATTTCTAACTTGTGTCCGAGTTTCATTCCTGACTCCTCACAGTTTCTACAAAATATATCTGTAGACATGAGCCCCACTGGGTACTACCCTGCATGGCGCTCTTGTGACGTTGAATTTTTCCATGACCACAATATGCCCTGTGCCATGGATCAACAGACATACTGGGGTCGGCCAGGTAGTTCTGTGAATGACACTAGTACAGTCACCTCACCTTCACCATCACTCATGATTGCTGTGCGGTATAGTTCTCTCTATTTGTGCCTGTGGTTCCTGTTGTCACTTTTATTGTGTGGTGTTGTTGAGCACCCAAACACTCATTATCAGAGCCGCCACACTCTTGAATACCTTGATCAGTTCTGATTACTTACCGGTAATCCCATTACGCTTTGTCCTTCTCTTACTCATTACTGTCCTAACCTTATGAGGCCTCCTTACACAGTGAAAAGCATACTGCCACAATATCCTGGGGCCGGCGAGCATCTCCCCCTTAGGGGGAGGGATATAGTGCTGGCTGACCTGTCCTGTCTGCTTGGAGAGGGAGCTCCGTGTTTCACGGAAGGCTTCCAGCAGAGTCAGGTGAATATGTAGGGTTGGCACCTTTGTTTGAAGCAAATACAGGACTTTTAGCCGCACCTACATTTTAGAAGTCCCACCCTTTAACACACTCCTTTTATAGATTCAAACACTGTAACGGAAAAGAAAAACACATGCTAGGAGTCATGTTTTTAACTGACCTGGAGACGTTTTTTAAAACGCAATCTGCATTATTAAAACAAAAATCAGGGTCGTGGAGTGCTAGGAGAGTGCCTTATTGCCTGGTCCTGCTCCGTGTAGATTACAAACTTGGCTTCATACTTTGAATTTTACCTGCTATCATTGGAGTTGGCATGCTGATCCCAGATCGTCTGCTCTATTAGCCACTGCCCAGGAGTGGCTTGTGGCTGTGTGCTCTTTTGGATTGACCTACTCTCGCACTCAAATAGCATTCGACATGCGTCACTGTGCGTGTCGGGGAGTGCTAGGAGAGTGCCTTATTGCCTTAAGGCGTCAAGACGGAGCAAGGGGCCAAAGTTGTGAGTACCCTTTTTCCCATCTTTTTCATTGTTTATATCATTATGAAGTCTGCCAAAGCTCAGGGATATAGGCTTAGGAGTGACTGCGCGCTTGGGAAAATGTTTGTGCAGCCCCCCAGCTGTTCACCACAGCACACTGAGGCCCCACGCTCCACAAATTATAATGATGGTATTTTAGAGGCACAGTCAAAGATAACTGGGTTCTTTGGCATGGCATGTTAGGCCATAGAGGGTGTCCCACCACCTGGACTTTCATCTCGCCCTCAACAAAGACACATTGTACCGGTTGCTAGCAATTGAAAATTGTGCTTGGGTCTTCACAGAGACTGTCTGAGTGGCACAGAGATGGCTAATAACACTTCTCCCCATTTTGACAATATCATTGGCACTAACCTTTCTGCAACCCCTGAACTAGAAAAAAATGGTTTCTCCACTGGTGCCCATTGACTGCGATAGTGATGATTCTACTTCATAATTTCCTCTGGATTCACATATCATGAGATTCTATGCACCTTCCTTCTCTGAACGCTATTACATCAATAGTCGATACATTGTTTGAGCTATGTTAAAAATGGACAAGGAGCAGGTGGATCTAAAGAAAATACTTCCAAGGGTCGTGGATCTTATCTTGGCGAATCGTGCGGGGGAACCTGCACTGAAGTCAAGTCTACTGGAACAAGTATGCTTGATCTTACCATCCTTGCAAAGTGACTCTGACCCCCACTGCTAATCGGACCTGCCAGGGACAAACTATTTGTGCGTCAGTGATACAACAGCAGGGTATCTCAACAACAGAGCTAATGATGCGTTGGTTACCATCCCAGCCATGGAGGAAATAATAGTACCCCCTACTTCGACCATGGCGGAGGAAGAGTTTGTTGAAATGTTTGTTCCCTCCGCATTACGTACATCGTGTGGGAAACTAAGGCACAGCAAAAGGCCATTACTTGCTGAAAAGTCCTCACAGTTGTTTTGTAAATCTGTGACTTTTGCAAAAGGCACCACATCATCTGAAAATTGGCAATGTGCCATGTCAAAAACTACAACCTCTGGAAACTGTCATTACTCGGATACTTCTAGATGGGTCCATGCGGCAGGTGTCTTTGCGGGGACCAATGGATAAGTGGATGCGTACAGGACAGGAACCTTCAGCTTCTTATTCGCCTGCATTGCCTCTGCAGCCTGGCCAGCCAGTAGGAAACTCGCATTTCTTAGATCAGAGTCAGCCACGTAGCCTACAAAGTGTGCATCATAATGGCCCAGCACCTCTAAAAAGGGCCTTAAACACACGGCCTGCAGCCTTTACTTCTTGTGACCTACAAGAGACAAACCAAGCAATGCAGGCAAGCCATTGCACCCACCCTATGGGCCTTAGCCTATCCCATGATAATCCCGGCTCCAATTTATGGCGATATCATGGTATTGTGATTGACTGTCAGCCTACATCTTCATGGTTATTGGGACCTGTTAATGGTGAGCATCAAAAGTTGAATCTAGCAGCACTGGCCCCACATTGCCCCGTATCTTTGGGCCAAGCGGATGCTTGCTGATCGAAACTTGCCTCTGTAAGGAAGGCCTGGTATTGGAAGTAAGACAGACACAAGTGACCACAGTTCAGGGTGTTTATTGAATGTCTAACAAGGGTGTGATAATCTAAACTTAAAACTAAGATGGGGGACCAGCAGGCTACGACCATCAACAAATAATAATGCAGTCATAGTGGTCTCTGGTCAAAATAAAAGGGCCTATACTAAAAAACCTATTGCCAATCCTTACTACTAATTTACAAAGTGTGTGGGATAATGTTCAAGAAAAATAAAGAAGTGTTCACAAAGAATAAGTCAGGATGATCAGATCGTAGGTTTCCCCTTCCCCACGTTTTCACCATGGGACAAGGCGGGTCACTCGAGCATAGCACACTCTTGACTTCAACGGCACAAGGATACAGTTTCAATACTAATATCAGGCCCTTCTATGTCCAAGTCTTCGGTCGCTACAAGTCTCTCGACTCAAAGAGCCTGATGTGTCGAACAAATGAAAATTTCCTTCTCAAGTATTCAAAACAAAAAGTTCCTTCACAAGAATTCAAAAACAAAAAGTTCCTTTAAAATTGTTCAAAATAGAGTGATTACCTCTTCACCTTGGATCCCCCTCAGCCGGTCACAGATCCCCTTTGGATTATTGCAATCTTCTTTCGGGTGATGCTCAGTTCAACCTGGATCCCCCTCTGTTGGGCTCAGATCTCCTTTGGCGACTAATCCCCCTCACCCGGGCTCGGACCAATCTCAAATTTCCTTTTGCTGTCAAAGGCTTTCGAATGTGCACAGGATTTGGCTTGACCTGTTGCAGGACCACTTTGACTTTATGCTTTACAATCTTGGCATTCCACCGTCGGGTTCACACTTGCCTTTACATTCACAGTTTATAACCTTTTTCAATCTTCAGATGATTACCTAGCAGAGACTTTCGAATGAGCACCTACGTGGTGCCGGACCACTCTGTTAAGTATTATTCAATAGTTAATTCACTCCTTGGATACTCAAACATCTGCGTCTTTCATTCTGCGTCTTCCATCGCAGACGCCTTCTGCTTTGCTCTTTACAGATTACTTTCATACAATTTTGTCGCCTGTGACCTTGAGTCTAACAGAATCCGGTCTGCTATCAGTCTCCCCCGACTCACCGGCTGTGCTGACTCTGTTGAAGTGACTTTGTTGCAGGAGCCAAAGATAGCAGCACGGCAGCAATCTCTCTTCCCTGCCTCGGCTATCGAGGCGGGAGAGCCCAGTGTACCTTCTACACACAATGCACCTCTCTCCAGCCTCTGTTCCAGGCCTTTGGTTTGTATCCTTGAGGATTCTTGAAAGTAACGATTTCCCTCTCTTGATGAAACCAAGGGTAATTCCCTCCTTGCAACCCTTTCTGGTCTCGCCGTCTTACTCCGCGTGCTGAATCGCCACTTCGGAACCCCTGCTTCCTTAGGTGTTTTGCCTCACTCGACGTGTGCTTTCGTGCTCCGCCTTTTATCCGTGTGGGGAAGTGTGATGGATGTCAGGTGTGTAATTGGCAGTAACTGCCTGACTCTGCCTGAGCCTTGTGTTGGGACATAATAATAAATAATAATAATTAGGCTTTTATATAGCGCTACAAACCCTCAGGTATCTGAGCGCTGCTTATTATTACCCACGGTGTGTGGTGCTCATTTATCGACCTCGGAAGGATGAAAGGCTGAGTTTGGCCCCGCCGGGATTCGAACCTGCGTTAACAGGCTCTGCACGGGTGTCAAAGCGGGCGCTCTACTCGCTGTGCCACTTGACCGGCTTGACCCACATGTCAGGTATACGGCTCGAGTGTTAGTCCGTTCTCTTTTTTTGTTGGGCTGTCTGTGAAAAAGTATTTGTGTTGGAAAAAGGGGAAGGGGCGTTGAGCTCCTAGGTATCCTACCTGGTAGGATAAGAGAAAGGTGTCATTAGGAAGGGGATACTGCCTCTCAAACTTTGGTGTCCCACTTCCACTCCCCCAGCACCCCTCATCCAGATGATCGTCCCGCACTGGACCATCCCCAGGAACTGGATCCGAAAGCGATGGCCGTGTCCTGGCCACCTGGATGATAGATCCACAGAGACTGGCGGGTGAGACACCTTCAGGTTTCTCGCACCTCTCCCTGTGCTAGGCAAATGTTACCAAAATTGAAGAGATCTGCCCTTTGGCGTCAAGTACATTTCTGAATCGGTGTTACTTACTAGATCTCTTTCGGAAAATCCATTGTCTCTGAGTTGTTGGTACTGACGACATCCTTCATATCGAGCTCCCATAGGCGAGAGTCAATGCAAGTGGGTAGTACTCAAATTTGTTTCCCCTATTGTGGTTGATTTACTAAGATCAAGCTATGCCAAGCTGGGGTCATTAGGATTTCAATTAACTACCTGCCGTAACCAGCCTGTTGCAATCTAACCAACACTCTTTTTTGGCCCTACTTTGGAGCGATCCACCACAAGGAATGCACATTGTTCAAAAGAGATAGTTTGTTATCCACCTTTAAATCAGACATCAAGCGCCCTAGGCATAACATCATTGATTGCTGGATCCCAGATCAATTGGGGAATAACCATCACTGAACCTCGGAGTCCATATAAAGTGGCTCTCCTGCAATACCCACAGCTTCAGATCTTTCCTTACAAATCCATTGGGTTGTTCCGTTTTGTTATCCATTGACATCTTCCTACTTCCAGAGACTTGGGTAACTGACTGTTTTAAGATTGATGGATACAGTGTTATTTGCAGAAGCATGTCCACTAAGGAGAGAGGTCGCCCTATGTGGGGGACTGGCTATTGGGGCTAGATCTAAATTCACCATGAATTAATTCACTGCTGGACCTGTTATTCCCCAGGTTTTGTCTGTTGTGCTCGATGTTCCTCTCTTTCCAGCTAATAAAAGCTTGGTCATTAATCTGTATGATCCACCTTGTGGGATTGCTAGTGGCACAGTCCAGCAGATCAGTGAAAACGTGTTGCAAATGTGGCTGCACTTATGGCTAGGAAAAAAGGTGATAATTGCTGTCGACAATGCCAACTGCTATTCTTCTTTTTACGGGGACGGATATAATCTGTCAGCCACTGAGATATATTCAAGTACAGAGGACTTGCAGAGTAGGGGTGACCATAGGTGGTCACCACTATTAGAGGTGTACAACCTTAATTGCCTAAATTGCGAAGTGAAAAGGGGACACTCAACTTACAAAAACTTGGACTAATGGAAAAGTGGCCACTTTCATCGATTATGTTTTTGTTTCTGCCACGCAGTGGGGATGGTACAGCCCCTTACATATCGCTTTTACAACCGTAAACGACCATACCTCTTTAATTTGGTCACAGTTTTTACCTGTATCTTGGAGCTAAATTGAACAAGCCTTATTACGGAAACAAATGTTCAGGGCAATTGGATATTGTGCTCTGACATTAATGTAAAAAAACTAACTTTATCGATCTGTGAGAGTGCCTATGACCACGATGCCCTACTGGCAGCTAACCAGTGGGATCTTGGCACCATAATGGAGTGGTTTGCAAATAGACTTAAACTCTATCCGTCCCGAACTGGCTATACTAAGCCGAACTTGGGTTTTTTTGATTTGGCTATTCACTTGAGAAAGAAGGCTTATTGCAAGGCCCTTGCAGGCATCAAAAGTTGTAGTTATATGTTGAGAGGGGTTAGGGAGTCTCAGTTGGCATTGCTTTCCACCCACTCTAAAAATTGGATTAAACATCACAGGTGCTCGCTAAACAATGGCAACTGGAAGTTTATTTTTTCCCTCTTGCGAAGTAATGATAGGAAGTGATTGTTTGGTACAGCATACTTGTACCCCTTACATATATTGGGGTACCCCCTGATCACGCTCACACCAGATGACTAATTCACCCCTCTAAGAATTAATGGAATTAAGGTCAAGAGTCTATCTTGCAAAAGATAACAAATTTAATCTGTACAGAAGTGAGGATTGACAAAAAACTCTGCTCCAGAGCGGTATATTCTGTCCCTCAACCGCTCCCAGGTCCTGAAGACTGGTGCTCGGCCTAGAGCTTAAATACTCTTGACTTGGTTACTGGATACCGGCAGAGCTCATCCAAAACTGTTCTTCTTGCCATACAAGGGATGCTGTAGTCTCCAGTGTTGCGTGACCAGGTTACATGTAGACCAATCCTGCTTAACATACTGCTGCCTCTGCAGGAATACATTGTAGCTCTTGCTTAGCATCATTTGCTATGTTAGAAACATTCATACATAAAAACATCTTCCTGCAATACTCTTAACACTTCACTCCATATTCTTATATTTCATCTGGTCCAGTAATTTCTACAAAAAACCCTTATTTTTATATAATGTTGCATTGTGTGCCTGAGCACGTATATTCTCCTATTCTTAGTCTATTCTTAGCACAGGCTGCATTCCCTGTGTGCTTTGAGCAAAGCTAACTACAATTTAACAGTTTTACAAATACATCCATCTATATATCCATCTAAATAGTTATTTGCACCTTATATTTCAATCCTAGCTATCTTTTATTTAGTGACCCTCCTCTCCCCTGGACTCTTGTAGTGCTTAGAAAACAGTTAACAGAAGTCTTGCCTAATTCTAAAGCACTTGGGAAGTTTGGGAATGAAGGCAAGCACTAGGCTCCTTCCCAACAGTCTCCTCCTTGGAATGCAACTCTATTCCCAAATCAATTTGGTTTGCACACATCCTTGAGCTCTATTTTGATCATGACATGGATAACTCTAGCATTGCAAACTCTGTGGTGCCTGACATATCCCTGCATGGCTTTGATGTTGAAGATATTTTAGAGGTTATTGCAAAAATAAAACCCTTGCGTGCCCCTGGCTGTGATATGTTCGCTAATGTTGAGATCAAAGCAAATCCCCACTTTTGGCCTGTCCTTCTGAAGGAACTCTTTTATAGGATTCTCAGATTGAGACTTATATCTAATAGCTGGAGGGAATCAATCCTGGTCCCTGTATTTTAAAAGGTGACAGGATGGATCCCTCCAACTATCGCCTATTGGCAATGCTGGACTTAAGTGCCAAAATATTCTCTGTGTTACTATTGAATAAATGGAACCGCTGGGTAGCAGAGATAAGGTTGCTGAAGAAGTACCAAACGGGATACCGATGTGGCTACAGTACGGCACATCATGCATGCGCTTCACATTGCGCAGCAGAGGAAATACCCTGCCGGCCTAATTGTAAATTATATCTATGTTTCATAGATTATCCCAAGACCTTTGACTGTGTCTCCAGGCCCATCTTGTGGAGGAAGCTGGAAAAGTGGGGCCTGGATTTTCGGTTTGTTCCATCTTCTCAAGTTACACCACACTGAGACAACAGTCACAGTGAGGATGAGCCAAGGCTGAGAGATTACACGTCCCATTAAAACAAATCAAGGACTTAAGCAGGGGTGCGTGTTGACACCCTTGCTGTTTAACATCTATGGGCCTCATTACAAGTATGGCGTTAAGGCAACAACGGCGCCGGTATCGCTACCGGCACCGTTGACACCGTACCACCATACTACGAGTTGTGCTTGCGGGTCTCGCTTTGCCCGCCAGGTCCGACCTGGGCTAATTTATCATTGGACATTGTTGAAAGTTACATCTACCTCGGCTATTGTGAGACAGGCATGTTATCAAGAGATGACACAGATAACAGATTGTGAGTTTTACAATATAATCTTTATTAAGTATCAGGATGGGTGAAATGCCTAACTTGCCCTATAGCTTTGGTGGGGATTTCCCTATTTAAAGAAACTAAGGAAAGTCTATGGACCCGATTTATGGAGTAGTTAAATGATTGAAAGTGACTTTGTACTGCTGACACAAACCCTAATTAATGGAACTTTGAATGTTATATATATATATTTTTTAACTTTTTTTATTATTGTGCATTAGTTTAAACATGCACAACTTTAAGCACATAGAAAAACAGAAGAAAACATAACGGATATGCATAAGATAAAAACAATTACAGTGCATTTCATATTTGAAATTAATAAAAATCTGTTTAAATTGTTTTTCGAATTCATAAGTTCTTAAAAGATTTTCTTTGCTTCATTACATAAATCGTAGGCAGATGCAGTGATAATGGATTCAGCACCAAATATGGTGGCCCAAAATTGGTCTTGGGCAATGTCCTCAATGTTATCTACAGACGTACCATACCCTTTTTGGTAACCTTGTTTAAGGAAAATGCAGATGGCCAGTAGATGACGAACTGTCTCCACTTGGGTATGGCAGAGACGACAGATGCACTTTTTCAGAGGTATGCGCTTCCAGTAGCCAATATGTTCCATCGTAGGAAGGAGATTTAATCATAGGCGTATTAGAAAGCACTTGAGTTCGATTGTACAATGTTTAATAAAGTAGCAGCGTGGCTTGAGGGAATGAAAGCTCTGCAGTTTTTCAATGTTTTTAACTACTTGATCCCATTGAGTTGATTTGGTTTTAATGCACTTTTCGAAGTTGGGATTTGTATTAATGTTGTCCACTGCTAGATTGAAATCCTCCAGAAGTGTCTTGGCCGAGAATTTTAATTCTTTGATGAAGGTATTATGCTTTTTCAAATCCATGTTTTTCCTCAGGAGTTGCAGTAGGGCATTCGAGTTTGGATTTGTGGCCAAAAGTTTGAAGTATAGTAAAGTTCTTTGAGTAGACCAGCTTGTCATCAAAGAGGTTTGCCTATATTCGAGTCTCAACCGGCACTGATTTGGGGAGATTAATGACTGTGCGTAAAATGTTACCCTCCACACCGTCTAGCCATGTTATCAATCAAAGTGGTAGAGCAGCAAGAGCATATAATATGCCAGGTATGATACATGTGCGATAGATCTCCAGTAGGCCCTCGATGTTGTATCCACCCTGGTGCATAATATAGGGCCTCATTACAAATCGCCCTGTATGGAAAAAACGGAGGCGGTAAACCCGCCGCCACCGTTGTTTCCATGCCGGGTGATCACAACTCCTGCAGGCGGGAGGTGATGTTCCCGCCAGGTCTGACCTGGCGGGTTTAACACTGCTCGCCTGCAGGCGGACGAGGAAACACCGGCAGCATTACGAGATGCTGCCGGTGTTTCCATGATCCCCATTCCCATTGAGTCCCACAGGACTCAATGGGAATGGGGATTAACACCATTCCGCCTCCCTGATTCCCAGGAAACCGGGGTTGTAATGCCCTGGTAATTCCGGGAATCACGGAGGCGGAATGGTAATACGAGTCCGGCGGTAACCAGGCGGTTTTACCGCCGCGGTTACCGCCGGACTGTGTCTTACAACTAACAATTTTTTCCAAGTTTTTGCAGTGATTTTCTCATCGTACTAAGCTGCAGTGGGATTAGCAGTTATGGGGAAACCCAAGTAGATGCATTCCTTGGCGTTTTCCAAGCAGGTTACTTTCAGGTTCCAGTTTGTCCCTCTGTTACTTTTAGTGTACTTCCCAGAATCATTGGGCCTCATTACGAGTTTGGAGGTAGCCATGGTGCTATTAGAGCCATAGCTGCTTCCAAACTCGGGTTCCAGGTTCCTTGAATGAAGAATTACTGGGTCATTCCAACCTTGGACGACCTGATAATTCCTCATTCAAAAAACCCATCCCCATTCCCATTCTAGCCCCCATAGGGCTCAATGGGAACGGGGATGGAGCTAATAACGGGCCTGCTAATAACGGGCCCGTTATTAGCTCCCTGGTCCCCTTGCGGGACCCGCAAAGGACGTCTGGTCTGACCAGATGTTCTGAGCGGGTCCCCGCAAGGGAACCTCGTAATAGGGTAGAATGGGTTTACCTGCACCGGCACCGTTAAACCCATTCCGCCCTCCTCATAATGAGGCCCATAGTCTTTGTCTTGGTTCTGTTTATAATCATTTGATTTTTAGTGGACTACTCCACAAGCGCATCCAGTGACCGTTGTAACCCTATTTGTGTTTGGCCGACAAGTATGATGTCGTCAGCATATGCTAACCATGATATATGTTTACCATTTATTTTTGGCGGAAAATTGTTAGCTTTCAGGATGGCCTGGACGAAGTCAGCAATGAACAAGTTGTACAGGGTGGGAGTAAATACACAAACCTGTTTAAGTCACTGTTCATTTGGTGGTAGTTGGTCTGAGCACCATCTAAGTTCAGGCGAACTGAGATTTCCGTGTCGGTATGTAGCTGTTGTATGTAATATAATAATGGTGGATTTATACCCCACCCAGAAAGCTTTTCCCACAGTACGGGTCTGGGTACCAAATCAAACGCTTTGCTAAAAACGACGAAGCAGCAATACAAGGGGCACTTTTGTTTTATGGATAATTCTGTGATGAGAAACTGAAGGACACATATGTTTGTTAATGTACATGACTTTCTAAAGACAGTTTGACAGGTGTTTAGGAGAGCAGAATTCTCCGCCAATCTAGTGAGGTTTTTTAGTAATACACTAGCGAAAATCTTCGGACTCACGTCCATCATAGCAAGCAGGTGGTAATTGGATGGGTCCAGTCTGTCGCCTTCTTGAATATCGGTACCAGGACGGATTTACGCCAGCCAGTTGGAATATCTCCTGAGAGGTCGATGTGCCTGTATAATATAGGTAGTGTTTTTGCCCAGAGGTCTGACTGCACCTTCATGACAACCTTCTAAATGCCGTCTGGTCCTGGGGAACGAGCAAAGTCAGCGCAAAGTCATTTTGTACTGCATAAATGACCACTTGCACTGAATTTGGACTGCAAAAATACACTTTGCACAGTTCCATGAATCAGGGTTTGTGTCGGCAGTGCAAAGTCCCTTTTCAGAAGTGCAAAGTCACTTTGAACCGTGCAAATAATCCATGAATCATGCCCTATGTCCGTAAGTCCAAATCAAAAGTCTGTCTGTGTCCAAACCTATGCTTGCCCTCACGTCTAATACAAACATGCAGTGTAGGGTTATTCTAACTCAATAGTGTTCAACACAAAGTCTGGAGCAGCCTCTAGCTCCCTTCCCCAAGTTCAGGATACAATTCCAACAATTATAGGTTTCAAATGTTCCTCCAGGACTTGGGCTTCTCTTCCCCAAGTTTCAAGCACACTTGATTTCAGTACTCAAAGTTCAAAAGGAGCTCAGGGTTCCCTTCCCCAGGCTTCAAGCACTGGTTCACAAAACAATGTTCCAAAGGAGCTCAGCATTCCCTCCCCCAAGCTTCAAGCACTGGTACACAAAACAAAGTTCCAAAGTAGTTCAGGGTAGCCATCCTCAAGCTTCATGCACTGGTTGACAAAACAATGTTCCCAAGGAGCTCAGGGTTCCCTTCCTCAAGCTTCAAACACCAGTTCACAAAACAACCTCACAATGTTCTGTGTTATCTTGTTTCAGGCTTGTGGTTCCAATTCTCCTGGATTTGTTGGGGTTTCCTGGTCTAGGTGCAGTTGACAGGCCATACGGCCCACCCATTACAGCTCACACAACCAGTTACCCTGCCCCAGCTTTCTGCCACCTCGACTAAGATTGGTTTGGTGGTTTACGACCAACTCAGAAGCTCAAAAGTTCATAGATGAATGATTTCTCGTTCTTGGCACTTCCTTGTTTCTCTTTTACAACAGTTTCAACAATTAGCTTTCATTTTTAGCCTTCTCCTCTACTTGTTCAGCTTACTTTTGCTTGTTTGGCATTTTGCTCACACTTCACTAGCTCCCTTTGGTTGCTCATCCACAGCTTTCATTCTTGTTTTCATAGAGTTAACAGTTCACATGACTTTCTTAGTATCCTTGATTGATCCGAGTATTTTGTACACTTATAATTCCTTCCGACGTGATCACTCCAATATATTGTTTTGACCAAATCCACTTCTAACATTGCAATCATTTCGTTTCACTCTTTTGCTTTGATCGGAGGTTTTCGAGAATGTAGAAATTGCACGTGACCACTCCGATACAATGTAACTCAGCAACTTTCATATGTGCACCAGGTTTCTCGCATTCTCTGAAACTCACCAGTCGCAGCGCTCTTTTCTTTACCTTCCTCGTTGAGATGATCTCTACTTATGCACCTGGTCCCGGTGGCTGGCGAGCACCAGAATCCAGGAGAAGCAAGCAAGGCTCCTTCTCCAAGCGACACGGGCGCGAGAAAGTGACCAAAGCTGTCAGATGTTCAGGAGTCCACAGAAGAGGCAGCGGCTCGAGCGGACGCGTGTGGAGAGACTGGTGTGTTTACCTGTATTAGGAAACTCCGGAACGCTCCGTTGTCGAATGCTGATCACTAGCAACCATAGTTAAGCCACTCACAAACAAGCATTGCCTAAGCCAAAGAAAGACAAATGTGATAAAGAGACATTGGCCCTCATTACGACCCTGGCGGAAAGTGACTGACCGGACCGCCACAGCGTAAATAGCGTTTCCGCCATTGCACGAAGGAGCAAAGTGCGGCCCATTCCGACCCATCGGGCACGAGCACCACGGCATGGCGGAAGTGCAAAGTCCGCGATGGCGGAAATGACCCCAAAACGGCCCACACCGCCGCCGTACGGCGCCCTAGGTGCAATACCGCCACCCATCACAGCGGACACCGCAGTGTGCGCCTACCGGAAAGTACGGTGACCGGAAATATACGGAAACGGAAGTTAAAACATGTGCCCGGAACGGGAAACATCCCGCCGTACACCTATAAAACCACTAAAACCACACAACCACTAAAATCACTACCCTGAAACACACCCCAACCCGTCATCCACCCTAGCGAAACCAAGAAAAATGGGAAAAGTAGCGAAGAAAGCGTGCGACCGCAAGCGGCAGGTCCACTTCTCCCGTGAGGAACTCACCGTGCTAACAGAGACCCTCCAGGAGAATGCTGCCGTCGTCTTCTGCACGCAAATGACCAGGACGGCACTTGCAAACAAGAAGGCCATATGGGCTCTGGTGGCACAGCGGGTAAGTGCGGTGGGGACCGCACCCCGCACCCCACAGCAATGCCGCAAGCGATGGGACGACCTGCGGATACCCGTCCGCAGCATACTCTCTGCCAACCGCAACATTGCCACAGCCACCGGGGGAGGTCCTGAATCACCCATCAAGTTGACCCCCTGGGAAGAAATCTGTGCCTCCACCATCGGAATGGAGAGCATAGAGGGAGTCGGAGGGATGGAGAAAGGAGTGCAGACATCCGAAGATTCAGGTAGGTGGGCCAAATAAAACAATGCCAAATCCACAAAGTCCATCCATGTGAAGTACCATGCGTCCACATAGTGCAACAGAAACACATGTCCAGGAGAACGTCCACACACATCGGCCTGATAGCGCACGTTAAAACCCACAATAAATACATAAATAATTAAAAACCCCTAAAACACGCACTACACGTGCAGCAGGCACACCCTAACTGCAGGCTGCCAAACAACTGCACCCTCACTCCACACACAAATGAAAGCACCTCCAAGGCCCGACCCAAATCACCCTCAGGTACCACCCCAATGCATGTGATACAATGCCATTCCAATTCCCACAGACCCATCAATAACCCTCGCCCTCCTTTACTCCACCACAGGGTCCGATCCAAACGACGAGCTTCAGGACACCCCTACCAGCACACCTGCAAAGAGGGCCAAGACCAACGGCCAAAGACCCTCCACCTCAGCTGCACGCATCAAGACACGGCAGCAGCACAAATCAGGTGGCAGCACAGAGGAGGGAACATCAACAGGCACCCCAGCAGCCAGCATGCCCACAACACCACCACCACAGGTCCCCCCAACGGATGCCACAGAAGGCACTGCCTCTGGTGGCAGCAGCACCATAGGTGACACCGCATTGATGGCAGCATGCTCAGACACAGAAGACGGGGATGTCGAAGTCAGATCCATCCATGACCTGTCCCAATCCCCCTGTCTGTCCCATCCCGTACAACATGAGGATACCACGCAGGGGCACCCACAAGACGACGACTGGCCATCCCCCACAAGCCCTGTGGCAAGGCAACATGAGGACAACAGCCCCTCTGTGACACCCCCGCAAATGGCCATGGCCCAGCAGAGGCAACAGTCCCTCGACCAGTTAATCGTGCAACAGCAGCAACTGGCCACGCTCCTCAAGGACCATGCCGATGAATGTGGGGGCACTAAGGCAGACATAGAAACATCAACTGAGACACTTAGGGCAGAAATGGAGAGAGGTACAGAGACACTAAGGGCACAAATGGAGAGTAGCACCGAGAGCCTGGGAGTCCAAATGGAGAGATGCACCGAGAGCCTGAGGGGGGAACTGCATGCGACGTCCAAGGACGTATGTGCCGAACTTGCCGCAGTGCGCCGTGTGCTCACTGAGCTCTCGCAAACCCTTAGGGACATGCATGGACGTGAGCAGGCAGAGACATCATCCGTTGCAAGTTCCGTCCAGGGCAGCCCCCAACGTAGATCTGGGAGGAACCTGCGCTCCACAGGCAGGGGTGCCCCTGATACCCGCAGAGGGGGCTTGCAATAGCGACTGCCCACTGACAATGAGCATCTTTGGACACTGGTGTTCGGGGGGGAGGTAGGAGGGTGGAGGGGGTGTGTTGGGCTCACTTGGGTGGCGGGTCGATAGGGTGTACAACATGATATCACATATGCCATAAACAGTGCACGATCAACCAATGAGATGTGTGGACATTGATCTTTGTGTACTAGGCCATCATAGGCGTACAGTCCATATTGTGCATGTCCCAGACACACACAGTGCCACGAGTCCCGTGTCCATGTATCAGCCACCAGGCGTGAGTGCTAGAAGCATACATCAATGAGATGCTGACGAATGTCACGGCCCTCCGGTGCCTCGCAGACTCCATGAGGTGCTGCCACATCCCCACCCTCATCATGACCATCATCAGGTGCTTGCAGTTCTGCGTCAGGGGGCATGGACACATTTCTACGTACGCACATGTTGTGGAGCATGACACATGCCATCACCATCTTTGCAACCTTCTCATGGCGGTACAGGAGTGCCCCGCCAGACCTGCTGAGGCAGCGGAAACGACCCTTCAGTAGGCCGAATGCCTGTTCAATGACTACACGGGTACGTGAGTGGGCATGGTTGTAGTCCTCCTCATGCTGGTCCCGTGGGTTCCGGACTGGTGTGAGGAGCCATCTCTTCAGTGGATATCCAGCATCACCTGTATGTGGACGAGAAACGTATGATGTGGAATGCCATTGCTACGTACGCACACCCCCCCCCCCCTTCCTGCCAGGTCATTGCCGAATCACATACCCCACATTATCATGCATGTAATGAGACTCACCGAGTAGCCAGGATCTGTTCCCTGCGTGTCGCTCCATGTAGCGTGGTATTGTAGAGTTCCTCAAGACCATAGAATCATGGGTTGATCCAGGGAATCGGGCACAACAATGTGTAATGATCCTGTTGGAGTCACACACCATTTGTACATTCAGAGAATGAAATTGTTTTCGGTTGCGGTACTGGGCCTCCATGGCATGTGGGACGACCAATTCCACATGGGTGCAGTCGATGGCACCAATGCAACCCGGTATGCCGGCAAGTGCATGGAATCCCACTTTTGTGTTGGTAATTTCCTGCTCCGAGCGTGGTAGAGAGATGTAGTCGTCTGCGTGCTGCAGGAGGGCATCGAGCACTTGCAATAGTGTCCGTGAGAACAGTGGCTGAGAAATGCCATGCAACTGTCCGACTGTGTGCTGGTAGGTGCCTGTGGCCAGGAAGTGGAGTACAGACACCACCTTCAGTAGGGGTGGGATGGCGGTTGGGCTATCTATCATGCTGACAAGGTCAGCCTGTGTCATGTCCACAATGGCGGCTATGGTGTCCCGGTCCAGACGGTAGAGGGTGTGGATCTGCTCATCAGTGAGGTTGAACGGATGTGCTCGGAGGCGTGGGATTGCGGGCTGCCTGCGTGGTGGTAGTGGCTGTGCTGGCGGCCCTTGCTGGCCCTGCCTTGGCCTCCTCCTCCTCCTGCGTCTCCTCCGTGCGGCCGGTTGTAGTTGGTGTTCGTCTTCTTCTTGGAGTTGGAGTACTTGCAGTGCTATCAGGTCCCCCAGGGCCAACATCGCGAGTCCTGCCGGTAGCATTTCGGTGTGGTTGTGGGAGGAGACTGGCTGTGCAATTTATGTGTTTTCAGGCTGTATGGCCTCCACCTGTGGTGATTAATTCCACCTGTGCAAACTGCTCTCCCCTTTGGCCGAGCACGTCCCGCGCACAACGCTGCAATTCGGGGAATGGCATCTTGCTATTGCAATCATGTATTTGTACCCGATGGCCGTGTAAGATTGGTTGATATGTTCATTCTGCTGTGGTCCCATTGTTTCACATACTATCTGTGCAGTCGCGAACAGACTTGTGAAGGGTCAGTGGAACGTAGTACTCGAGTAACGGTGGGCCCTCATGCATCACTGTACCGAGTTGCAACGACGGGCGGGGCGTCCCATTTGTGGGTGAAGGCAGTTGCCATTTTCACACACAGCCGCACTCGATGGAATAATTAGTGATTTCAAATGGCCACAGATGCCTCTTCGACGTGATGTTGCAAATGAGGAATTCGAAGGGCGGCGCTTTCGGTTTTCAGCTAGCGGCGAGGAAATGCCCACAGGTCTGACTGCAAATATAACGTACTATTGTTCAATGTCCTTGAGACAGGGGCCATGGCGAGGATGCAATGATTGATATGAATAGTTTGGGATGCGCAATAGCGACGTGGGCGATGAGGCCGGACGTTCCCAAATACATGTTACTTCACTACACTGGAATTACGGGCTGGGGCACTGTGGATTTTGCAGGCTGCATAACGCACAGACTCAATGGATATTTCTAATGTTATGTGAGTAAATATTCAGGCGTTTTAATCCCGGGATGAGGGAATGATGAATGGATGCATGGGCAGGTGATTTGATACAGAGTTTGCCATGTACAGGGCTTCTTGGGATCTATCCGCCTCCCCTACGCTATGTGATGCAGGGCTGCCATAGTGGGACCATCGTCTATCTGGCCTTGTTGAGCCCTCCCTGTCTCGACGCGCCCTCAGACACTTATGTCCATGCACGTTAACATTCCCATCTGATGGATTCTGTTTTGACAGACGCATGCACAGGTACACTCGTTTGTGATGGTGTTTGCACCTCGATATAGATGGTTATGAGTCGCAAGTGGTTTTGGGGTGGTGATGATCCTTTGGAGTGGGCTAGCATGCATATGGCTGTGGATTTAGTGTGATCATTGAAGTGAGTTGTTCGAATGTAGTTCTGATGGCCATTCTGTTCTTTTTCTTTTCTTTTGGTTGACAGGTATCTCCTCCCCTTTTGCCACTGCCATCTGTATGCCACTCCTGCAGATGGGTTTTACTCCCGACACCTGCTGCTTCGTGTTAATCAGTGGAGCAGCATTACGATCTTATGGGACGATCGCCAATGGCCCACATGCCCTTACGCAGTACTGGTGGCTCGGAGCAACATTTCGGCCTTTCAGCTGGACTAGTGCCTCCCCATTGGGACGGCCCTGCGGTTCTGTGCGCTTCCATGTTGCCTTTTCGTACGTGAATGTGGCTCTGTGTACCATGAGGGAACAGGGCGTCACACAAGTAGTGGCTGGTCATTTCTTGCGGATGCAGCCCACAATGGTGAAAAGTGTTTTGGAGTTCATGGCCTGATGGCTGTATGGGCTTGGTGATTTTGATGTGCATTAAATTTCTATTCTGATTTGGCCCGTGTAGCGTTCTTCTTTGCAAGTGATGTGGCATATGCCTATTTGGGGGGCGATGTATTGTGAGGAGATCTGCATTGGGTTCCAGCTTCGGAGTTTAGTTGCGTGGTACTGTACTGGGCGCGTTTGCCTACGAAGCCCGTGAGGTCAGGGATGGGGGCTGCCAATATGACAGTTTGAATGTTGTCATGCTCAGGGGCGGGGGATTGGGTTTTGTGTAACAGATGCCGGTCAGCCAGGTGGACTGGTGGAATGATGTGATTCTCGGAATATTGCTGGTCACAGGTGCCTGTGTTTGCGTGCGTTTCTTGGTGGGGGACTGTGGTCATGTCCATTGGGATGGCTTCTGTATTCGTGCCATCTGTGCCCTGCAGCTCCCATTGGCCCCTGTTGTGTTTCTTTTGTTCGTTGGCATGCATGGGTGACTTGTACATTTCAATGGTTGCATTGTGACTTCATTGCACCTACGGGGAGTTGTACTTTGTGGCCAGGGAGCGGTGTACAGGCACTCAGTGGGGCCGTTTACGGTTGATTCGCGATGCCGTACTTCTCACCATGGCGGAATGGTACATTCCGCCATGCTTGATGGCGTTAGGTACATGTCCGCTAGGGTCGGAATTGGCGTACCCTTGCGCCATGGTGGTGTTTGCGGTTTGGCATGGCGCGCGCGCGCGTGCTTGGTGCAGTTAGCGTTGGCGTTCACTACGGTGTCGCTAATGGCTTCGTACTTTGCGGTGACGGGTCATAGTCGCACCGAGCGCTATTCGATGGCGGTATTGCATTTCCGCCATCGTTTTCCGAATTCCGCAAGGGTCGTAATGAGGGCCATTGTCAGCAGTTGTTTGATGTGAAAGTGAGAGATAAAGAGTAGCAGAAGAGAAGCCTTCCAAGTCAGAATTATAAAGGGGGAGAGGAACAAAACCTGCATTGCCTTTGGCAAATGAATCAGTGGAAGAGACAGCATCATGGTGTACTGTGCCTTCACAGATGATGTTGTGAATCTTAATGTTGTTGGAAGTCAAGAACCTTTTCTAAAAGTGTAAAGCAAACCTTATCACAGAGTACCTACAGCAATGTTGGGAGTTTTTGCCCTGGCAGGGGAGTACAGCAGCAGGACAGGGATTGTTAGTGGTAGTCATGGCAGGTCAGTGGACAAGGAAGAAGACATTGAACTACTCTATTGTGGTTGAAGTGTGTGAAAGAAAAGAAGTGGCAAAACCACTATTGTGTTTGATGAACTGTGATAAAAACCATCCTGGCAACATTGTTGTGAATCAGGAAGAATTGTTGAATTGGTTGTTTTACAAGAAGGAGAAGTGACATTGAGATATTGATTATCAGTTTGAAGATAAAGACTTTTCATGTTGTGGAAACATTTTCAAGTGCCAAGTGACATATTTCTGGAGTGAGAAGAACTTTAATTAATGGAACTTGGCTATACAAAAGAGGAACTTTCTTATTTGGGACTTTGATCAGAAATCCTGTTTTTGTACCTGGGGAAGAGGATCCGACCCAGGTTACAAGGATGCAAAGTTATCAAGTTCATGTTGAATATAATTGTTATTTGTTTAACCTGAATTGCTATATTCTACCTTTAAGAGTTTAATGTATGTATAAGTGTGAGGGACAGATTCCTTTTTCTAGAGTGTTTTCCTTTAGTGTTATTTTGATAGGCAGGTAAATCGTCTTTAGGTTAGGGATAGCAAGAGGTTTGTCACACCCTTTTGAGTTAATAAAATGGCTACTTGTGAAAAAACCTTTACCAGGTTGTCTGCATCGCATTTCTGACCCCTCACAGCACTGAACGCAGGAGATTCAAACCTGTGACGCTGATCGGAAGGGAGAGATCTCCAAGGACTCTGTCGATCCACCGCATCTGGTGACTGGAAGGTCCGTGGGAGCAGACCTGTGTACAGCCTTGTCGAGAGGAGGAAGGAATGCAGACGCAAGTGAAGAACGCTGTTGCACAGCCGCAGGGAATGCAAGACGCCAGAGAAGCCAATCTGAACCCCGACATCCGAGGAAGCCCCAGATAGGTACCGAAAACCCTTACATGGTGAAAGGTGGCATAGGAGACCAGGAAAGAACACAAGGCGGCTCACTAAGAGGGCACATGCAATTGTCCCTAAGCCCCTTTGCAATCATAACGCTTGGGTGGCACGGCAGGAGCAAGAAGCCTACAAACCTTCTCCTCGTCATCACAGTGTTAGAACGAAGCCCGTTGACCACCAGGGAAGGGTCAGGGACCCCAAGCACCATAAACAGAGCTTGAGAGGGAGAATCCCTTGCGGCAGTGGTGGAGATAAGCCCACTGACAGCCAAAGGAGGGTCGGGGACGCTAAACAAAGTATGAGTCATCTTCCTCGTGACAGTACTTGGCACGGAAGTGAACCAAGTGGGCCAGTTCAAAGAAGAAGAGAAACCAGGGTATGGGGCCCAGAGGAAGAAACTGATTCAAGTAATTTTACTCATTGCAGTACTTGGCAAAGTAGTGGACCAAGAGAGACAGATTAAAGAAGAAAACAAGCCAGGGGCATGGACGCTCCTAACACTTTGAATTGGGTGTTGCAGGTGTGAAGCCAAAAGAAAAGACAACCAGGGAAGGGGGTAATTTCCCCTGGTTACAAAAACTGATAACAAGATCCCAGGAGAAGGGATTAATTCGCGTGTTAACCCGGACCGGAAGTAAGGTCCAAGAAGACTGCGGAAGGCTTGTTAGACCAAACGTGAGGAGAAGGGAGACATTCTCCTGACCCATCCAGAAGAAGAACAAAAGTATTGTTTGGAACTTTACCATCAGGGGAAGGGAGTCATTTCCCCTGACAACAGGTGATACACTAGCCTGTTCTATGATTTGGGAATTGTTTTAACAAGCTTAGAACCACAACCCAGGATTAGGGAGTCATTCTCTTGGGACCAGAACAGTACCTCCTTATTCTTTAGTTTCTAGTGTAAGAGGCAGAAGTAAGGTTTTCTTGACACAGGATGGTGGACACTTTTGAGTAGACAGACATCAGAGAGTCATCTTATCTCTTTAGGTGAGGCAGGGAACCCCTCTTAAAAGTCTTTAGCCCCAAACATGCCAACTTTGTGTCGGCCTCCTTCTTCTGCACCCTTACAATTATTACAGAAAGATGGAGAGTGCACGTTTGGATCTGTTCTGACAAATAATGATAGGAACTTTGGGACTCTTGCTCAGAATAAGAATACCATTCAAGTCGACATACAAACAAATCCTATTGCGGAAGGATCAGGGGAATCTCCATGTGTGCCCCAATGATGGGCGCTGGACTCTACCCATTTCTGAAATCAGGATTTTGGAAGTGATAAAGACCATCTCCAATTCCTGAGCTCCAGGCACTAATGGTTTAAGCAACAGGGTGATGACGGCAGATCCTGAAATCTGTGATTCTGCACTTTCTTTACTTTTTAAAAAAGCATCTTGGATACCAGAAAAACACCTGGGATGTGGAAAACCTCTAGCATTATTCCTATGTTTAAAAAGGGAGATTGCACCAGCCCAGCTACTGTCCTACTGCCCTCCAAGATGCGGATAGCAACATCTTTTCCGCCCTTATCTTGAGGGCACTTAACACAGGCCTTTGACATGTTGGATAGACCCCGTTTGTGGATTAAATTGAAAAAATGAGAGTTCCCAGAATCACTACTGGCTATTTCTAATTCACCTCCATGCTACTTCCTTGAGAGTGAGGTTAGATATGAATGGGACCATGACAGGGGGATACTAACTAGCGAGGGACTCAGGCAGGGTTGCATGCTGGCCCCCTGCTTGTTCAGCTTACGCTTATCAGATTTGGGGGATATGATATGATATGGCATTTATGACACGCCTATACACAAATGTTTCATGTTTGATGCTCTGAACCTCATTGCTTTTGTGCCACCTATAATAGCAGGGGAGCAAATGGCATGGTTAAGCTATACTGAAGACATCCTCTTATTACAGTGGACCCTAATAGGTTTGCAGCAGTCTATCACTTGTTTTGATAACTATACTATAATTAATGATTTAAATAACGAATCCCACCAAAACGAATGTCATGTGTTTTAAGGGCCCAAGGACCAAGTTTGTTCATTATTGCTGGAGGTTAGGGGGTGATAAATTGGAGGTTGCTCAGAGTTTGAGGTGTCTGGGATTTGTTTTAGCAAATGTACCCCAGCGTACCAATTTAAATGCTAAGCTTTATGAGAAAGGGGCACAACTGGGTGTTGAAATTCAGCTCATTGCTTGAAGGTATTGTGGTAAACCCTGGTTTCCCTTGTTACATTTTATAATCTCAGTCATTCCTGCAGTTCTATATGGCCTGGAGGTCAGTGCCCTCTCTGAAGATTTTAACTTTGCTAAATTGGAGGGGAAAATCTGGACCAAGGCCTTGTATGCCCCCCCAACTGTGTTCCAGCTGTGATAGTTAGGTTTGCATTTGGATTACTTACTATGTATACTATGGTTATTTGGAAGGCTATTAGTGTATATAGAAATACACTTATGGGGCTGGGTAATACCCTATATTATGTTTTATCAGCAGAGCTGGAAAAACTGACACTGGCTGTCTGGCTAGCTTAAAAAACAAGTGCCTTAAAATTCTGATTGAGTTGAGTATGAGCAACCAGGATCTCATGATAAACCCGGAGGGGGTGAAAAAGAAATTATACAAGCCAGATTGGATTAAAACCTGTGACAGCAGGGCTTCCTATAAGCTGTTGCATGTTTGTTTGTTTGTTTGTTTGTTTTAATATTTATAATGCGCGCCAGACCCGAGGATATCAGGCCGCAAAAGGCATAAAGAGGTTTGTTCAGCTTCGGTTACATTGCTGTAAAGAATCATACATTATATACAAGTATAAGACAAGGAGACATCAAAAAACAATTATATACAGTATGTACAGACAGGACAAGTAGTGTCATCAGAGTGTGGTTAAGTGTCAAATATCGTTTTCCTTAATCCAATGGATGAAGTTGGATCTGAAGTGAAGATAAGGAAGGTCTTCTCTTAAGGTAGGTGGGAGCGAGTTCCAGTATTGGGCAGCTTTGACGGGGAAACTGCTTCCGTCAGTCTTCATGCGTTTAAATCTAGGACCTAGTAGGAGGTTGGCGTTGGCTGTTCTTGAGGGATGGTTGGAAGATTGTCTCGAGAATCTGGCAATGAGGTATTGTGGGGGCGCCATGGTGTAGGCATTTATCTGTCAGCGAGGCTTTTTTTTAGCAGAATTCTGTCTTTTATGGAGAGCCAGTTGTTGGATCTTCTGAGGTCGGATATGTGGGCTTTCTTGGCGATACTTAGGGCTGCTCTCAGGGCATTGTTTTGTAGAATCTGGATCTTGTTGGTAGTGTGTTTGTTACTCCCTACATATAAGGCATTGCAGTAATCCAGTTTGGAAAAGACAAGGGCTCTTGCTAGGATAATGCAGTTATTGGAAGAAAGGAAGGGCTTGGCCGCTCTGATTAGCTTGCAGGTGTAAGCCGTAGCTGAGGCCATGGAGTTGACCTGTTTTTTAAAGTTTAGAGTACACTCTAGATAGAATCCAAAGGTTTTGACTTCCTTGGCTACTGTGATGTTGTTATTGTCTATTTTGAAATTCGAGTAGATAGAAATTACCTAGTTTGAGGAGGTTAGCAGGGGTGCCGAGAATGAGGAGTTCCGTTTTGTCATCATTCAGGTATAGACTATGAGATGCCATCCATGCCTGGATGATGACGTACACTCTATTCACAAAGGCCAAATCCTTGTTGTAGTGTAGGATCTGTGTATCATCCGCATAGTTAGAGTAGGTGATACCCCGGCCATCTAGATCATCAAAAAGGGGCTTTGTAAAAATGTTGTACAGAGTAGGTGAGATGCAGGAACCCTTGGGCACACCGCAGGTGATGGGTATAGGATAAGCGGCTGCTAAAGGTGAGAAAACCCGCATTGTTCTATTGTCAAGGAAGGATTGGATCCATCCTATGGCTTCTTGTGAGAAGTGAACGACAGAGTCCAGATTGTTGCAAAGAATTGTCACGTTCCGCTCTTGGAAGCGTTGGCACAGATGGAGATTGGGTGGTTGCATCCTCTCAAATCGCACTTAGCGGTCTAGTGTTCCTCCAATATGGCTGCCGGAGGTACTTAGAGATTCATTTCCGGATACTCCTTTGCGTTGTATCCATCCGGAACCAGCTCCGTACTTCTGCGAATTGCTCACTCTGCTGCTACTGTATCATTCCGCTTTTCTCTCTCTTTAAACTATTCTAATTATTCATGACATTCTCTTCTTTCTCTGTATCTTTGTCTTTGCCTTGACAAGTTATCTTCATTTCTTGTTCGTATTTCTATTTTCGGATTTAGATTCCATTTCTTATTCCGTACATTTTTGTTATCTTTAGTTACGCCCTGTTACTTACTTTCTAAACTCCTCCTATTCCATTCCGCTAACGGTTCGTACTTCGGTATTCGTTGTTCCGGAGAGGGCTTTCGGAGGAATTAAAAAACGAGATTTCCAGGGTACCTCGCCCCTCTTCTCTGACTGAATTTATTGCCCTAGTTATGCAGATCGACTATAGAATAAAGGAAAGAAGTAGTGAAAGGCGCAAAGGGAAATGTACTTGTACTTTAGCCACTCATACCTCTACTCATAAAGGGACTAGTTCTGATGAGCCAATGCAGTTATGTGCAACAAGCAGAGGGCCCTTATCCCCGGAGGAAAGAGCTCATAGAAGATCACAGGGACTATGCATGTACTGCGGTTCAAATACACACACGGTACAGGAGTGTCCTATTACACCACCAAGAAGGTTGGGAAACGCCAACGCCCAGCTGTAGGAGGAACCGCGGTCCGGGGTCCTGTTTCTAATCCAGGTTCCTCCACTCTGTTGCAAACCTTTCAAGGAAGTAATCCACCTTTCACTAATATTCTGGTATTACGTGTCATTCTAAGATTTGGAAATAATATTCTACCAGAGATATCAGCTTTAGTTGACAGTGGTGCTGCAGGAAATTTTATTGATGACGGTTGGGCCATGCAGCGTCATATTCCAAGAACAGTCAAAGCAGAGACTGTTCCAGTAGAAAGTGTCAATGGTAGCCCTTTAATTTCTGGCCCTATAATCAACCAGACTTGTCCATTATCTATGGTTATCGCTACTCATCAAGAGAATCTTACATTGGACATCATACGAGCCGCTCATTACCCCATCATATTGGGCTTACCGTGGCTCCAAAGACATAACCCCTTCATAAACTGGACGGCAGGTTCATTCTTTTTGGGCTCTGAATTCTGTCTTACCCATTGTATCGGTCACACAGAGAAGGGGTTATTAGAGAATCATTCTAACCCAGACATCGTGATGCAGGGTACCCACAAGAAGGTTACCTCACTTAATTTTGTTGCGGGTCTTCCCGTAGAATACCAACAATTTGCTGAAGTCTTCTCTCCGGTTGAATATACTCAGCTACTGCCTCACCGGAGAGATGACTGTGCCATAGATCTCATCCCGGAACAACCGTTACCGTTTGGCAGGATGTATATCCTTTCTCCTTCAGAGAAGGAAGTTCTGAGAGACTACCTAGATACTAATCTAAAGAACGGTATAATCACAGAATCAACCTCGCCGGCCGCAGCATCTCTCTTCTTTGTGCCTAAGAAGAACTCTACGGAACCCAGGCCCTGTATTGATTTCAGGGGGTTAAATAAAATCACCATTCTGGACAGGTACCCCATGCCTTTGATTCCGGATATCCTGGAAGCCGTAAAAGGAGCAAACATAAACACTAAATTGGACCTCAAGGGCGCTTACCATCTGATCAGAATAAGAAAAGGAGACGAGTGGAAGACCGCCTTCAGGACTCCTTTTGGACACTTTCAATATCAGGTCATGCCATTTGGGTTATCCAATGCCCCGGCGGTTTTTCACCGATTTATGGACCATTTATTTTCAGATTTATTGCTTCAATACGTCATCGTTTATCTAGATGACATTCTGGTGTTTTCTAAGACTGTGCTTGAACACAAGTCCCATGTTAGAGAAGTATTAAACAGACCACTGAGTAATCATTTATATTGTAATTTCCAAAATGTTAATTTCACCAGTCTAAGGTAACCTACTTGGGTTATATTCTATCCGCTCAGGGCATCGCCATGGATCCCGAGAAAGTCACTGCAGTTCAATTCTGGCCCACTCCTAAATCCTGCAAGGATATTCAAAGATTTGTGGGGTTTTCCAACTTCTAGCGTCGTTTCATACCCAATTTCACCGCCCTGACTCAGCCTCTCACCAACCTTCTAAAAAAAGGGGTCCCTTATGTCTGGATCGAAGTGACAAAAAAGGCCTTTGAATTTCTAAAGAGAACATTTTCCACAGCACCAATATTGAAGACTCTGGATCAGTCCTGGGGTTTTATCATCGAAACGGATGCATCACAATATGCTTTGGGAGCAGTTATTTTACAGAAGGATGAGCAAGATCTAGAACGTCCCATCGCATATTTGTCTAAGACTCTTTCCCCAGGGGAACTGAATTACACCGTTCTGGAGAAAGAACTACTAGCTATTAAGAGATCATTCGAAGAATGGAGGCATTTACTGTTGGGAGCCCAACATCCCATAGAAGTAAGAACAGACCATCAGAATTTATGGATTCTCCAATATGCACAGACATGTAACAGTCGACAGGCTAGGTGGGCTCATTTTTTTTCACCTTTCAGGATTATATTTACTTTCATTCCTGGGAAGAATAATTTACAGGCTGATGCTTTGTCTCGTAAAGAAAATTATCCCAACATCTTAATCAAATCTAAACGAATTTTCCCTTGTTTGGCCATGAGTGTTTCTAAGACTCCAGGCTTCTTACAACGTCTGGAACAACATTCAGGACCTTCAGCCTTAAAATTGTTGTCTAAAACAGAACAAGACACCCTTAGTAGGAAAGAGGGGTGCTATTTCCGGGGAAATCGAGCATACGTACCTACCAGATCTTTACAAAGGGAAGTTCTTGGCATGTGTCATGATTCTAAAACTGCAGGACATCGTGGCTATTCTACTACTCGTGAATTAATTTCTCAATAATTTTGGTGGCCTTCTTTGAAGAAGGATATTCACAGTTATGTGGAATCCTGTCCATTTTGCTGTTACCTTCACGTCCTTGGCAAATAATTTCTACAGACTTTATAGTCGAATTACCACCCTCCGGAGGATGTTCTACCATTATGGTAGTAATCGACTCCTTCACTAAAATGTCGCATTTTTTCCCACTTACTAATCTGCCACCTGGGCATCAATGGCACATACCTTCATTTCTCTGATATTTTCCCTACATAGTCTACCCGAAACCATAACCTCAGATCGAGGTTCTCAGTATACCTCCAGATTCTGGAAACATATCTGTCAAAGATTGGGGATCACTCGAGCCCTAAATTCGGGTTGTCACCGACAAACTAACGGCCAAACCGAAAGACTTAACCAGACCTTGGAGGGATACTTAAGAAATTACATTTCCGCTGCTCATGATAACTGGAAGGATTTGTTACCCATTGCAGAGTATGCTTACAACAACTCGTATCATTCTGCCATTAACACATCCCTGTTCTACTGCACCTGTGGATTTCATACAGCATCATTTCCGGAGAAAAGACCCCAAGATAATAAAAATCCAGACGTTGATTCCTTACTTAAAAAGATACATCATGGTCAAAACCTTGCCAAAGAAGCTCTGAACAATACACAGGACAGAGGGAAACGGTTTGCTGACTGGCACCGAACCCCTGCTCTGGAGATTAAACCCGGAGATCGGGTGTGATTATCTTCCCAATTTCTTCTCAGACATATTAAACCCTCGAAGCTGTCCCCTAAATACATGGGTCCTTTCCGGGTGGTTGCCGCTATGGGAACTGCAGCATTTAAAATCAAACTTCCTAAGACATGGGCGCACATACATCCAGTTTTTCACGTCTCCCAATTGAAACCAGATCGACGGAGTGCCTTCCATCCCTGTATCTCCGCACGGCCTGCACCAGTCATAACACCCACAGGACCTGAGTACGAAGTCTCTGGCATTTGTGCTTCACGCATACATCGTGGGAGACTTCAGTACTTAGTTGACTGGAAAGGTTACACCTCTTCAGATCGGACCTGGGAATCTGGATCTGCTATCCATGCACCTAGATTGGTAAAACGTTTTGATCAGAGGCACCCTGGAAAACCAGGAGAGATTATACCCAAGAGAGGGCAGGCTGTTACACTTCATTCTGTGTATCCTTCCTTTCACGTTGTGCGATCTTCTCTGGGTTCCTCCAGTATGTCGGAACTCGGAACAGGCTGTAACGTTCTAGCGTTTCTGCTGGATCCTAATGGATTTCTAGCCACGACCCCTGGCTTTCATACAGCATATCTGGACACTTCGCCGGGTGCAACTCGCGTTGCTTCTCTACTCCAGAGTGGCGTCACGCTCCGTAAGTTTGCTCTTAATCCAAGCTTACTTTCTCTCTGGACCTTTTGTGCTATTGTGGGTTAATTATTTCCTCGCGGATGCTATTATTTCCATTTCCTAACCTCCCCCTTTCATCTTAGATGGATCGCCCATTTCAGGACACTCCGTTGTTTGTTTACAAATCTTTCACGGAGCCCTCTGGCTTTACTAGTGTCTTCGGGAGCCTTTTTAGGTATGTTACAGGCGTACCAGTTTTCTCTGGGTCCCTCCTGTTATTCGTTTCCTATCCTCTGCATGACTAAGTGTGTCATTTAAAATATAGGACTCCAGACCTTATCCATTGGGCAGAAAGAAGTAGGAATTTTTAGATATCTTTATGAATCCATAGATCCACTTGTTTAGTGTTTTTTTTCTCTGATTTCCGTAGCGCTGTGAGGTTAGGTGTCAGCCTCTATCCGCTTTAATCATCAAGTCGAGGATTGGTCAGTAAACAGCTGGGGTAAGCCCTCTTCTATGTGAACCTCTGTTCAACCTTCTCTTTCCACTTATTGGCTAATTCTCCATCTCAATCTTTATATTCCTATCTCAGTCTCCAGCTCAATTGGCACCCTTACAGAAATACCAGTTAATGAGTAACATCTTCCAAGCTGTCATCAGGATTCCACGAACCCTAGCAGCTCAACACATGGTTTTTTCACCATCAGGGGTTTTTCCTGAGGGCTCTTTTACGTCCCGGCTCTTGGAGCGGGGTTGTGAAAGGGTTCCCTGGAGGAACCTCATTTATCGTCAAACAAAATAATTTCACCCGGGAAAGATCAAGCCTAGAGGTGGGTGTTTATCTTGTATGTTGATGCTTATGTTTTATGAATAATACGTGATTGTTGATTGGACATTACACATTATTATTTACTGTCCGGCCTTGCAACCAACTAGGCAACTAATGTTTTCCAGATTTGTACATGTAGAACACTAGCTTAATAGAGATGATTTCGAGCAGCAAATTATTTGTGGGAATAACACTAAACATTTGATTGCGGCAGTGACATTTTTAGCTAAGGTGAAATGAATTGATTTTTAGATTATAGTGGTATCTTTTAAATATGTATATCCTTTATGTTTATGATTTGTGGTCTATTCTGATTTGAATTTTTGTTCAATTTGGTTGTTCGTTGTGTGCTTCGTCTTATTGTTTAATTTGATTGGATTTATTGTGTTTTATATTATTTTGTCGGTATGTTAATGTTAATATATATAGGTTTGAATAAACCAATACATTAAAAAAAGAAATAGATAAACTGATTTGGCAAGGATCACACACTTTAGTTAAAAGCTGAAGCTGGGATTTTGAGACCAGTCCACCACTTAAGAACATGATTCTCATAATGTACGTGCGAGATAGGAACATTCCTGTCACTGAGCTGATGACATGGTGCATTGCAAAGATTTGGTTGCCGGTAGGGGATCCAAGCTTTATAGCTTTATTCCCCTGCCCCCAGTGAGACGGCTGTGCACACCAGAAATGTGTAGGTCTCTCTCTCCCTCCCCAGAGAAAGTCTAGAAAAACCCAAAGTATCAGGGTCAATCATGGAGGTTAGGCAGGTCTGTAGCAAGCTTTTAAGATTTTGTCAAGATGTACATTAGCCCACTTGTCTATCTTGCCAGATCAATAGATGACACTGATCATTTAATTTCTAAAAATTAATTCTTCGTTTTAAAAGCAGATGTAAAATCATTCCTATAAGTTTTATTTTAAGCTTTGAAAGTCAGTAGATCCTTAGAATAGCTCAATGGGTTAAGAACAGCTGAGCAGGGTACACTGACTTATCTTTGTGGTTGTACCTGGTAAGCATACAATACAGCAGTATTATAGACATCTTGCTCCATTACACAATAGTGAAGTGGTAAGAAGCTGCCAACTACGTATGAAGCTTTGCTATATCTTTATTGTAAGAAGTAAACCTCATAGGACCCCCAGCACAGGCAGAGTACCCAGAGGCACACAAATCAATATTCAAATGAAACTATTTGAAACATAAACAAGAACACTCTGAAGCTCTTCCTTGAGCCAAGATCACTCCATGTGACATCATAACATTCCACACAAGTCTCATTACAACATGAAGTTTAATGTTCCCAAATGGAATTCAGATCTACAGATAGCAGGCCTGAAGGTTGAAGTGGGCCGGGAATCCATGAATGGTGTAACTCTCACTAGAAATTGGTTAGCTTGATAGGTCTACAGAGAATGGACTACAGTCCAACAAAGCTTTAAGCATTGAGAAGTGGTGCTATAAACATGTTTAACACCTCCTATCCAGCCCTAGCTGTTCATTCAACAGCAGTTTGCATTCTGGGACTTGTAGTTCAGCTGTTCCCAAATGTGTGAGCAGCAAAGCGAATGCGGAGTGACAGTCGCTAAAAGGAAAATACCTACAACTTGTCAGCTTCTTTCCGACCACTGCCTCCATACTCTATATGGTGGTTGTGTAGTAGAGATGCATAGTCCGTCACACCATGTAGGTCAGGTGTAACTAGAGCATCCTATGCTGAGTGTTTTTCTGCATTCTGGTATTCATAGTTTTCCTTCTCATTTATCATTGCAGAGCTGTAAGTGACAGAATGCAAAAAAGGAGGCATGCCTGGTGCCCTATTCATGCATGATATTGTAAGAAGGAGGTGTCTGAAGTCTGCTGTTCGTTGGTTGTATTATTAACAAAGATTGCTTGCTTATTTCTTTTTGAAAAAGAGGCATCCAACATATAGTTTTGTAAAAAGTGTAAATGAAATGTACGGTTCTGAAAAAAAAGTATTTATTTTGTGCTTCCAAACGAGCAGGCAGGCTTATACATTTTTTTATAAATATACAATTGGCCTATTCTTTCACAAATAGCTTGTGAGACCTTTTGTCTGGAATAGCCTTGAAAATGCACATGGGCAATCAAAATGAACAGTCCCAACATTAGCACTTTGCATGCAGAGTTGATACTTTGCAAGTGAAAGGGTCACTGGAGGTGTACTTGGCCTCTTGACCCAGTTTCCATCAATTGCTGCCTGCCGGGCAGCCATTTTCTGAAAACATAGCGGTAAATCACAGCTCTGAGGAACACTGCAGGAAACTCATTCAGTCGTGGCTGACACACACCTTTAAAGGCCACAGGCTGCTCCTGCTGCAACTTCCCTGGCTTCTGAGTCTTGAGACCCAGACTGCTGCTGTCCCAGGAGATACATAAAATCTGGATGCATTGCCTCTAAACCGGACATAGCTCCAAACAAAAAAAAACGGTTGGTCTGGTCGAAATCCTGGCAGGTGGCAAGCCTATGAGTATGGGAGCCCAGTGGCCCCGCCTTGTGCAGACCCTGGTCTCCAACTGGGAACCTAGCATTCCGCTATTCACTGGCCAAGCTAGGTCCGTGGTGCTAAGATAACCAGTGTGCTCGCTGTGGCTGGCCAGCACCAGGTTTTCCTTGCAGCGCTATCTTCGGGGAAGGTGCTCCTTGGCCTGCTATGCGTCGGATGATGGAGGTTGTCTCCCTGCCATTTCCTGGGATGTGGAGTCCACTGCTTCCACTCTGTACTGCTGGGAGGGGTGGTTTTCCCTCAGCAATTTCAGGAGGAGGGGCTCTGGGGGGCTTGCTATGTGCCGGGTGGTGGAGGTGGCCTCCTATCTTCCTCCTTCACACCTTAACACTGTTCTCGCTCCAGGGACGGGGGATGGGGACCCTCTCTCACCTGCTCCTCCTGGAGCCAGTAAGTGGATGAAGGTGTTGGCGTTGGACTGCCTAGGTGCTCAGAGTTTGGAGGCACACCCTGCAGCTTTAAGTAGGTAGGTACAGTTGCTGTGTGTCTAATGTGTAATTCTCACAATGCAGTTTTGACAGCAGGAGAAGGTCCAGTTCCTTCTCAGGGAAAGTGAGAGATGAGGAGGTTGAGGGACATCCAGAAGCAGATACCCTTCCTACAGAAGGCATCATTATCCCCCCTCCCAGGGTGGTGCCTAGGGACTAGGGACCATACTAAGCTGGTGGCCCCTGGTCTGCTGTCAGTATCCATCACCTTGTAGGCGACAGATTTGAAGGCCCACTTTACTGAGACTGTGAATGCTGCTACTGATGCTAGGCGACCCCTTCCAGTTCTCCTCCACAAGCCCCATCCTCTTTGCTGGCAGTGCCAGTGGGGCCAGCAGGGGCTCCAGATGGTAGTGGTGTCCAGCATTAGTGGGATATGTCTGGCAAATTCCTCAGGAAAGAGGTTGTGGAAGAGGCCATGGCCCATCTTCTTCTCAACCTGGAACTAAATGATTCAAAGACTCAGCTGATGCCCAGGATGCACAAAGTTGTTACTTCACTACGCTTGCGGCTGGGCTGCCATTCCTGTAAAGCATGAGAAGCATCATTTTGTGAGAGCAGAGTGAGCCTGAGAAGGCTGTCATTCCTCGTGGCTTCTCTAGACTGTATTCAATGCAGGGATTTGGCAATGAGTTCCCAGATACTTTGAAGGTGAACACACAAAATGCTGTGCCGACATAGCCCACTAACAAGAAGGGTGGAGAGTGCCCTGAAGAGCACTTATAGGCCACTTATTTTGCCCTCAGAGCCAACACTTACCAAGGCTATACCCCTCAGTCCCTCCTTGAGGATTTTCTCTTGCGTGTCTCACTTTTGGAGGAGATGGCTGATTGTCCAGGCATCCTGGAGATACTGGAGGAGGAGATTATGTTGTGCTCAGACATTTCCCATGATCTCTTCTGGGGCATCGCTCTACAGATTGTCTCAGAGGTGACTGCTAGGCGACAGTTTTGGCTCTTGGTTTGGAAGGATGAAGCCTTGCAGCGGGCTATCTTGCTTCAACTATTCTTTCTTGAACAGCTGCTGTTTTGGCCCATGCTGGGAGAACAGGTTAAGGAGGCCCAGGATGGTAATAAACTGTCTTCCTGGATAAAGCCCAAGTAATTGGCTCCCTGTAGATGAGGCTACAGGTTCCAGTCCAGGGGAACCCCTCAGGCTCCTCCGCTTTCTTGACTGCAGGCTGGCCCCAAGTCATCGCTTTCCAGGTCCCATCGGACAGCTGTAGGGGGTCACCTGCTGGACGTTTTTCCCAGGTGGAAAAGGGAACTATCTGATGCCTGGGTTCTGTACATTGTACAAGGGGGATACTTCATTGAATTCCTTTCTGTCCCCCAGACTCAGGATTGATGTTGACACCTTGACCCAGTGACTCTCTGAAACAGATGTTCCTTCAGGAGGGTATCCAGGACTTACTGAGCAAGGAGGCTGTTGTTCCAGTGCCACCCATGAAGGGGAATTTGGGAGTGTTTTCAATACTCTTTCTTGTGCAGAAAGCCTATGTGACTTGTAGAACCAGTATAGCGCTCAGGAAGGTGAATGGCTTTTTGAAGAACATTCCATTCCAAATGGAACCCCTTCAGGCCATCATTCCCCTCATGTTGCTGTTACCGATAGTTGCAGCTTTAAGAAATGAGCCTGCCTCAGAAGGAGGCGGGGAACAGTGACGTCGGGTGAAGGGAAGTGGTTTGGCACCGTTCGCACCAGTTCCCGTTTGCTTGAATAAAAATAAGATGTGTTTTTACTCCTCCGGCTACACGTCTGTTATTTGATGCGACACGGCCCAGACAGGGCCACATCTGGTGACGAGGATGTCTCCTTGCGTGTCAGATCCTCCTGTCTTCCTCACTGGTGATCCCACCGAGCGTTCTGCATGCTACGTGGCTGGTGATCCCACCGAGCCCCTCCTCCTACAGCACAGCCTGACATCCAAAGAACAGCAAGTCCCACTGTATACCTCCTCCTCCCTATGGGCCCTGGCTCACATCGCCGACAACCCAGGAAGTCCAGCTAGACCCGCAGGACATATACAAGAGCCACAACACAGCGCCGAGCTGTCAATTGAGCCCCAGGGAGAGCCTCCTCCATAGCGCACACCCACAGAGAGCGCTCTGTGCTGACAACGTCTTGCTGGGCCAGGAGCTCCACAGCAGTGAGCAACCACATCACAGGGACGCAAAGGTCCTCCAACACAGCCTCCCCATCAGCACTCTGGCAAAGGAACACGTGCATGCCACAGTGCGTACTCCCCACCCGTGAACCTGCACAGCTGCATCTCTCCTGTCTGGGCTAGTGAGTGCACGCTTTCCCCCCTTCAAGGGGCAACAATGCCATGGACACACACCCACCCTGATGCCCCCCCTGCTCATGGCGGCACTCCAGCTCCTGGATCCTTCAGACCTCAGGTAGGCCTCAGTGGTGGTCCCTCACGCAGGCCTACGCCGCAAGAACCCCTGGGACACCCAACAACTATCGGTCCCACGGCCTGTAAGTAGCTCCACCGCCACAGACATTACAACCAGCCAGTGAACACCATGAGCAACCCACCCTCACCACATCCCACCTGCAGCACACAATCCATACAGCTGCGCATGCCATTACCCTTCTCCACGATGCCGCAAGCCACCAAGGGTCCTCGATGGACGTAATGAATGGAAGACTTTTATCACTTCGTCAGGGGGTCGGGCGATGGCGACTCGCCCCATCTATGGGACGTCTTCCTCAACTTGATGGGGGGTGAGGTGAAAATGATTGTTAAAACAATCCCAGCAGCTGACCAACCGGATTTTGCCTCCCTGATCACAGCTCACGGATCAGGGAGAAAAGAAGGAGGAACAGCACTTGCCAAGAAGTAGCAAAGTCCAGAGAGGGAGCAGAGAGCCCAAGCAGGGGAAGCCCCCGCACATGATACTTGCGAGAGGTAGAGCCGAGGAGAGCCTCGGAGCCCACACAATTTCAGAAGTGGCCTGAATGCAAGAGCAAGATGCTAGAGGACCAGAGTCTACATGCACTGAGAAGAGGCGGGAATCTGAATCCCGGATGTGGGGTGACCACACTTCGCAGTGGGCAGTGTGCCTGTCCAACGACGCCAAAACCACTATGCCGAGGAAGCAGCGAAACGTCCGCTTACCCACAGCCATATCAGATCGTAGGGAGAGAGAGTACCAATGCCGACGGAGTTGACAAGATGGAGAACCGTAGCAAAGAAAGTGAATTCGAGCAACTGTAGGCCCGGTGACGTTTCCCTGGAGAGTCAGAGGTAACACAGAGAAAGGGGGAGCTGGGAGGCTATCAGGAAATCGTTATAAAGCAAGAGAAACTCATCCCAGTGAAATTGACGAGACATTGAAGTTGAAGTTGATAAAGTGGAACTGTATTAATGTGAGACAGGTTCAAAAATACACCTGAAAGAGAAAGCACTATGACAGGGCCACAAATACCCAGGGGAGAGGGGAAAATAACCCATTACCCAAGAAGTAAAGAGTGGAGAATATCAGAGAGAAGCTTATATGAATACCAAGAGAAGTTAAGGGAACCACTTAAGGGAAAAGACACTCCAAGTCAATGGCCTGAGGAAAGGGGGAACCCTAAGAGCCAAGGCAGAATATCCCAACTAAGAATCTACATGTTACTGAACTCAAAGGGTTATAACAACCTGAACGTGAGAAGAAGCAAAAGACCAAAAGTGAGGTATTGGAAAAGTAGCACTAAAGAGGAAGGAAGACCCAAAGACATTGTGAAAGAGTGGCAAGAACTGATACAGAAAGGGACCATAGACTATTTAAAAATAGCCTAATAAGGAATTCTGAAGAGAAGCAGAGAAATTGCCATAGCATAATCAGGAGGAGGGATGCATCCTCCTGATCTTATTTAAGTTGGTTAGAATAGTGGTAGGGTCAGATAGAACTAGTTTTTGGATGACAGAATGATTCACTTGAGACTTTCTGATGACTTACGAGCACCTTAGTTATTTATATAGGCAGGTGATGCCAGTATAGCAATGGGGAAAGATATGCCTTCTTCTTCTTATTTAATAAACAACTAGTGGAAATGTCATCACAGTTTCTGCATCCTTCTTCTGACCCACAACACTTCACAGAAAGTAACTTGATGATTCAGTACATTTCATTCTATTTGATTTCACAGTAGGTTTAGCCATGTATAACATTTCTTGATCTAGACCAGGGAATGTTAATATATTATATTTGAATACATTCTGCATTGGCATACCATGTTGCTGCATTGTTCTGAGGTCCGGTGGACTTATAAAGGACAGGCTTTTTTAATGCAGAAATTAAGCAAGTGGAAGGAAAGCCACAGGTTAATGATGAAACTAAAAGTCAAGTGTCTCTCATTGAGTGTGATAACGCCTTATCTCACAGTGGTATTGAAGGTTTTTTTTGTGTTATATTATGTTGTATTTTGTGTACAAACAAACCTTTCACAAATTACAGTTTCGTACCACACAATAAAATGTAATTTTCCATATTAAAATAAAACACATCATACAAGTTACATTTAAAATCTCATATTAACATAACTCAAAAAATCAGACCTCTCCCACACCTCTCACCTCCATCTCCACGAACATTAACAGCACCCCCCTGCTCTCTGTCTCACACCCTTTCCCCCACCCTCACTCACACTTCCCATTCCTAAGCACAGCCCGGACCGCCTTGGCAAACACTCCGCCATCGACAACCCCACCTACACTCACACATTCACCATTCCTCACCTCTTGTCCACCTACAACCCACCTGTCCCCCTCTCCTACACCATCCTGCCATCCCCTCCTACTCCCAACCCAGTCCACTCACTCCTTTCCTCCTCTGCAATATCTCCCACACTTGCCCCACCTCAATCCACCCTACCCTTGAATACCAACTCTACCCCCTTTCACCATCCCCCGCCTCCCCTCTTTCCTCTGCAGCTGCTCCCCCACTCGGACCCCCACACAAGCTACCATAGACCATCACTTGACCCCACCTCAGATAGACCTCCGCCCCTCCACGCCCCTAGCCCCCTGAAGAACTTGCCCTTCATGAGCACTCTTCCCTCTCAGCCCTAGTGTCAGAAATACACCACGTTCTCACTCTTGCACACACAGCAAACCTTTGCAATACAGGTACTCACACATTTCCTCTAATCATGTGTTGAGGTCTCATAAAGCTTCGAGTTCACAGCGTGACATTCGATCACGTAAAGGTAAAACCCCTATGCACCGCATTTCCTTCCGGGAACACTGGGAGTTGTCTTGGAAACATTGGCAGCCTATCCATAGATTCCCATTGGTTCGGGCACGGCAAGACGTCTTGCGTCAAGTCAGCTGATGCTTTAAGACTCCGCCTCGGATTCAGCTCGCTGCTTCTGAATCTCGTTTCTAGTGGCGTCTTTGTTATTACTCCCCTTGTTGTTGTTCTCCTCGACCCTCTTTCTGCATTTTGGACTGCTTTCTGCTGTATCCTTGGCTCATCTACGATTCTACGGTATTTTGACCTGGAACGCTCAACGGACTTCTTTGATTGCTGCTTTGTCATTTTGCTTCTGGACTACGACTTTGGATTTCCCATTTGGATTGCTATCGTCTTACCCTCAATCTGTTGCTTTGTATCACGGAACATTTCATGGACTATTTTTGAACTTGCTTGGATTAAGGACTTGGTTACAGGCATCCTCGTTCCGTCGGCAATAGTCTCTTGGTGGACTTGTTCTCGGACTTCCACCTCCACCGCACTGAATCTCTGCTGCACGTAATAAGGACACCGGAACTGTCTCCAGGAGATATCGCTCCATTAATCAACAGTAAGATTGGTATGAACTCTAGTATATTTTTTCTGCCCGATATTGATTCTTAGTTTACTATTCTGGTTATATTTTCAGGGGTACACCTCTCATTCCTTGACAATATCCTTGGCAGACATCCTTAACGCTTTGTTAGTGAGTATTACTATTGTCAGTATCTTTGAGATACTCTGGTGTGTATTCTTGGTTAACCAGTGTTCTTTCCTTTGCAGCCAGCGGTGTACCAGGGCGTACTCATTTTCGGGCAATACTCACCTCAATCTGTCCTTTCGTACTCTTGAGGGGTATATTGCCAGAAAGACCCAATAACTTCACAATATGTCAAAGACTGCAGCTCCCGTCTGTTTGTAGACGCTACGTGTAACATATTCAGAAGCCATACATTACTACCAGCTGAGGATCCATTAACGGTCCTGACTCAGTTGGTGGCAGATCTAAGGGCAGACGTGAGCGCAACTCATGAGGCTACTCAACATTGTATTAACGAATTATACGCTGGCATGCTATCTGGGGCAGAGGCCCCTCCTTCTGTTTCCGGTTCAGCCTCAGGCGGGATCCCTCCTAGACAGGAGAATGTCCCCATCTACATGGAGGCTCAATTTCCTTTGGCTCCACCTGAACGTTTTTTGGGTGATCCGAAATCCTTCAGGACGTTCATCAATCAATGTCGTTTACACTTTTTGTGTAGACCCTCATTGTTTCTGGATGCTGCTACTTAGGCAGACTTTGTCTTATCCTATTTGGGAGGCACGGCCGCAGTTTCAGCTAACCCTCTGTTGGAAGAAAGCAGTCATTTACTTCATGATTGTGACGCGTTAATAGCGGCTATGTCCTGCATTTTTGATACGCGTTACTACAAGTCTCAGGCTACGGATCGGGAACTGTTTTCCCTACAGCAGGGGGATACACCATTCTTGCATTATTTGGCCAAATTCAACCAACTAGTAGCAGAAACCGGTTGGCCGGATGAAAAGAAAGGGGCACTGTTCTGTAAAGGTTTGTCTGATTCTTTGAAGGATGTGCTAGCCACGGTACTAGTGGTTCCTTCTGCGTTCCCTAAGCTTGTGGATCTTGTTCTACAAATAAATGCATGTAAGGCCGAAAGTAAAGGGGAGAGGAAGACACTACCATCAAACTCTCTTACCTTGATACCTGCAACTCTTTCGGAACCCATGCAGATAGGGGCATTGCGAATCCCCCTATCCAGTGATGAGCGGGAACACCGTAAGAGAAACAGTTTATGTTTCTACTGTGGGTCATCAGAACATTTCTTGCGATTGTGCCCCAAAAAACCTAAGAAGACAGGAAACGCCAAAGCCCGACAATAGAAGGGGTCCGATTGTCGATCCAGAACATTCATGACTCCTATGGGTCTTGTGCCCTTTTCTGTTCCTGCTACCCTTACTTTTCCTTCAAGGGACTCATGGCCTGTTAAGGTTATTGTGGATTCCAGAGCTACAGGGAACTAAATGGATGCACATTATGTTCAAGGCAATTCCATACCTGTGGAACCGAAGTCATGTCCCAAGTTGGTCAATGCATTTGATGGCACTTTATTGCTCTCTGGTTTAGTCACAGAACACACTGTTGGTCTTACTATGACCCTTCCCTCGGGACATACTGAGGTCATTACTTTTGATGTCATTACCGCACCAGAGTTCAAGCTAATTCTGGGATTATCATGGTTGAAAGTGCACAATCCGGTAATTGGTTGATGTTCAGGTTCCATGGAGTTCGTTTCTGGAGACCTATGTTTTTCGAATCAGGCACCTATGGCTGGTCCTAATGTCGGCTTCCGCTTCAGTAATCGGAGCTATTACTACCGTTTCCTTGCCCAAGGAATATGAAAAGTACAATGACGTTTTTGACAAGAAGGGAGCGGAAGTCCTTCCTCCGCATAGACCATCTGACTGTCCTATCGACCTGGTCCATGATGCTTCTATACCTTCTGGGCGGATTTACTCTCTGACTCAAAAGGAAGATGCAGTACTTAAGGAATACTTGGATCAAGCACTAAGTTCAGGGTTCATAAGGCCTTCTCGTTCACCAGCAGCCTCTCCTCTTTTTTTTTGGTCCTAAAAAGGAGGGGGACCTACGTCCCTGTATTGATTATAGAGCCCTGAACGCGGTTACTATCCGCAACCAGTATCCAATTCCACTCATCTCGCTCCTATTAGATCAATTGGGCTCTTCCGTTCTATTCACGAAACTGGATCTACGTGGTGCCTACAATTTGGTACGCATGAGAAGGGGAGATGAGGGGAAAACAGCATTCAAGACCAAATATGGTCTCTATAAATACTTGGTCATGCCCTTTGGGCTGTGCAATGCTCCAGCCACTTTTCAGTGTTTCATTAATGATGTCTTCAGTGTTGCATAGCACGTACGCATTGTGAGCATGCGCGAGCCTCATTCGAGCTTGCGCATGTGTGTTGTTAATAAAGGAGGTCCCAGCTAGCAGTTGCAGCCGTGACCCTGTACCGGCAACACGCATCCCGTGTGTCTCTCTGCCTGCATGCGTGCAAGCGTGTGTGTGAATGTGGGAGGACTGGGGGGTCACACGCCACCTCTAACACTGCCGACGAGGAACAGCAACGGTGGGGAACACGACATTGCTCCGGCTGCTGCTGAGTCAGAGAAAGTGTTTTCTTTCCCCACGCAGTCGCGTACCTACGCACGTGGCCGGCAGGCATTTTCGGATACACACGGATCACAGCGGTTGCGGCCCACACGGGTGCTCGTGCGCCAGCTGTGGTCCGGATTACATTTTGACAATTTATGGACATTCCATGGCCCTTTACAGATAAAGGGCTGTGGTTCATCTTGAGGAAAAGACTGAGGGCATCACCCACGACTGCTGCAGGTCCACCACACCTGTGCCCCCTTTGTGCCTGGACACCCTTCCTGGACACTTGAAGGTCAGTGCAGGTTTTTCAGGGCTGACCCAACAGCTATATCCTCAACCCAGTCACCACCATGGGTGACGAGGAGGGAGAAGAGGGAGTCCCCATACCAGTCCCTTGCAGGATGCACAGCACCTTGGCACCCATGCCTGAATTCGACACCACAGGCCCACCATCTAAGCTGGGGCCGAAGTGGCTACTGTGGGTGAAGAAACTGGAAATGTTTTTCAGGGCCTCAGGGCAGACGGATGATGATGCGAAGGTGGCCACGATGGTGTACTCAGCTGGCACGGAGGTCCACAGGATTTATGACTCGCTAAATCTTCAGGTGGTCACCTATGATGCAGTGAAATAGGCCCTTCAGGACCATTTCCTCCACGTGGCGAATGTCGATTTCGACAGATGTGTGCAGAGAAGCAGCAAGGGGAGGAGTCCTTGGACCAGCTCTGCTCACGGTTGAGACACCTCGCAAGCACCTGCAGGTTGGTGAATGAGGAGGAGATGGTGCGGAACCAGTTGATTCAGGGTTGCAGCTCCCCGAAGTTGAGGAGGCAGGTGCTTCGGGAGCCAGGCCTGACGCTGCTGCAAATCCTGGACACTGGGCGAGCATATGAACTGGTGGAGTCCAGAGGTGCAAAGATGGACGCAGCAATGCATCCACGGAAGAGTGAGGACGCCTTCGCCATTGGGCGCTCTGCCCCAGGTAGGGCGCGCTGGGCCCCCAAAAGAGCGGACAGTCCCTCTGCGCCTGGAAATCCGCAGTCCTGTCTGTACTGTGGATATGACCTGCCACATGCTGGGGAGTGTCCTGCAAAGACTAGAGTCTGCGGAAGGTGTGGCATGCCAGGAAACTATGCGAGAGTGTGCAGGGCCTCAACCCCAGTGGCTGCGTCGAGGGGTCCAGCCAGGTCAAGCGGTGGCAACCCTAAGGGCGTGAGGGGTGTGTCATCGATTGAGCAAGGCGTAAAAGAACTGGACATTGCAGAGGAGGAGGAAAATGACGAGGAAATCTTTTTCATCTCGAGCATCGCCACAGGATCAAGGCAGAGCAGGCAACCGACGTGCACTGTGAACATTGGTGAAGTGCCCACCCCAGTCTTGATCCATACAGGAGCATCGTTTTGCGTGCTAGCCGCTGAACACTATGAGGCTATCCCGAGTCCTCCCAAGCTGGAAGATTCCAAAGCTCGGGTATACTCCTTTGTGGGGGAAACGCCGCTGCCGATTCAGGGAGTCTTCGTTGACCTTGGTGTCACACGGGCTAAACAAGATCAAGGTGAGGTTCTTTGTGACTAATGTAAGTCCACACTCCCTACTTAGCTGCTCTGCCTCTGAAGCCCTCAACATCGTGCATTTCACTCTGGCAGTGTACCACACAGACATTGATCGCCTGCTGCAGCGGTTCGAAAGCATCTTTCAAGGCGTGGGAAAGCTGAAAGGTGACCCCATCAGACTCCACATTGATGGGTCTGTGAGGCCGACGGCTCTCGAGCATTGAAGAATTCCATTCCATCTGAGGGTGCAGGTGGAGAAAGAACTTCAATCACTCATTGACTTGGATATCATCGAGAGGGTGGAGGACCCAACCCCGTGGGTCTCCCCCATAGTGGTGGCACCGAAGCCCAAGCAACCAGGGGCTGTCCACATCTGCATGGACATCAGACTGCCAAATGCCGCCATAAAGAGGGAGCGTCACCTTACGCCAACACTGGATGATATAGTGGCTGAACTGCAGGGGGCGAAAGTCTTCTCCAAGCTTGATCTGAGGTCTGGGTACCACCAGCTGGAACTCCATCCGGAGTCACTATACATAACTACATTTACGACCCATGAAGGGCTATATCAGTTTAAAAGACTTAGTTTTGGTGTCTCGTCAGCAGTGGAAGTCTTCCAGAACGTCATCTGGGGAGCCCTGGTGGGACTAAAAGGTGTCATCAACATGTTAGACGACATTCTGGTCTTCACGCAGTCGGAGTCTGAACACCTGTAGAGACTGGAACGAGCATTGGAGAGACTCAAAAGTCAGGGGCTGACCCTACACCGAAAGAAATGGGAATTCCTCAAGGACCGGATAGAGTTCTTCAGGTTTGTGTTCCATGCATGGGGCATCTCGCCCGACCCGGAGAAAGTGAGAGACATACGTGAAGCAGCCCCACCAGAGTCACCAGCTGAGATAAGAAGCTTCCTCGGCATGGTGAACTATTGTGGGCGATTCATTTGCAATCTGGCGTCACTGTCGGAGCCCTTGCGGTCCCTGACGAGGAACAACGTTGCATGGGCGTGGACTTCCAAGGAACAAAGGGCGTTTGCCGAGATCAAGAATGCTCTGATGGGCCAGGAAACCATGGCATATTTTAGCCCGTACAGGGAGTCGGAGATAGTCGTGGATGCCAGCCCGATGGGGCTGGGCACGGTGCTCATGCAAGCAGACTCTCAGGGACTCATGCGTCCAATTGCGCATGCCAGCAAGGCGCTCACAGAAATGGAAAAAAGGTACTCGCAGATTGAGCGGGAAGCCCTGGCCATTCTTTGGGGCTGCAAGCATTTCAGGATCTACATTCTGGGCAAACCCCTTGTGGTGATAACCGACCACAAGCCGCTTATTCCGATCATGGCGGCGCCTCCTCCAAGCCACCTCCACACATCGAGCGGTGGATGCTGTCGCTGATAGAATATGGCGTCAAGCTGCAATATCGCCCGGGCACCCATAACCCAGCGGACTACCTGTCAAGACATCCAGGGGCCGGGCACCCTCGACACACGGCCGAGGTGGTGGATTGCATTGAGATGGTGCACAATGTCGTGGAGGCGGCCCTGCCAGTGGCCCCGGCACGCCAGGAGATTGCGGATGCTTCGAATGAAGACGAGATGTTTCTGATCATCAAGGAGGCAATGGACAGCGGGGAGTGGAGAGAGGTGCTCACTAACAACGCCAGAAGGGAGACTGGGGCTCAAAAGGACCTGTGGAAGGTGCGCAATGAGCTCTCGGTTGCGGACGACGGCCTTCTGTTGAGAGGTCGCCAGATTGTCATCCCGCGAGCTTTGGTGACGAAAGTGCTACAGCTGGCCCACAAGGGACATCAAGGAACCGCAAAGACTAAGGCGCGCCTAAGACTGAAGGTGTGGTTCTCGGATCTGGAGCAAAGGGTGGACGAGTTTGTGCGCTCATGCCTACCGTGCCAAGCGGCCAGTCCGGCGGAAAGGGGACCACCAATCAGAGCCATGGAAAGAAGTGAGCAGCCGTGGGGGACGGTGCACACCGACTTTGGCTCTATGGGCAGAGAACTGTACTTTCTCGCAGTGGTGGACCAATGGTCACGGTATCCCAAGGTGGAGCTGGTAGAGTCAACGGCCAGCGACCACACCATCCTGGCACTGGAGAAGATGTTTGCCACCCATGGTTTCCGCACTGAGCTTTGTTCGGACAATGGCCCGCCGTTCAAGGGGCAGCAGTTCGCCAGGTACTGTGAGGAGAGGGGATCAAACACCGGAAGGTCACCCCGCTCTGGCCCAGGGCGAATGGAGAGGCCGAACGCTTCATGCGAACACTCAACAAGGTCTTCCGAATTTCGTTGGCTGGAGGAGAGGAATTGCGCCAAAACCTCTTTGAATTCCTGCGAGAGTATCGGACAACCCCACATCAGTCTACCGTTGTCGCGCCAGCCGAGGCGCTATTCAACCGGTGCCCCAAAGGACTGCTGCCGGAAGTGGCGGGGCGCCGCCCCGGGTTGATCAACAACAACCGTGTATGCATGGAGCGAAGGATCAAGAACGTGTGGGAAAGTGAAGATAATCGAGGTAGGGGACACTGTCCTGGTCCGGAACAGAAGGCCAGAGGGAAAGCTATCTCTCCCGTATGAGTCCCAGCCGCTAGGAGTGACCCACGTCAAGGGGTCCATGGTCACGGCAGCCAATGCGAGGGGAACCATCACGCGGAACTTGTCCTACTTCAAGAGGATCGAGGCAGCCCCACCGGCAGCACCACCACCCTTACCGCAAGAGGCGCCCTCTCCAGGACCCGGACCAGGAGCGCCGCCAGGGGACGAAGGCCCTCCAGAGGTCACAGGGACACTGAGACCACCTTGAGAGGAGGCCAGAATGTACCCAAACCGGGAGGGGCGCCAACGCCTGCTGAGGTTCCAGGACTTCATCATGGACCCGGTCTCTTAGAAGGTCGAGAACTGTTCCTGTGTTCCCAGGTTGTGTTTGTTATTTGTTAATGTTGGACTTGTTCATTGTTTGGGGAAAAAGGAGGGATGTTGCATAGCACGCACGCACTGTGAGCATGCGCAAGCCTCGTTCGATCTCTCGCATGCGCATTGTTAATAAAGGAGGTCCCGGCCAGCAGTTGCAGCCGGGACCCCATACCGGCAACACGCGTCCCGTGTGTCTCTCTGCCTGCATGCGTGCGAGCGTGTGTGTGCATGCGGGGGGACTGGGGGTCACACGCCACCTCTAACATTCAGGAATCTACTGGATTGTTATGTCATTGTGTATTTGGATGACATCCTCATTTACTCACCTTCATATGAGACACATGTTCAGCATGTTTCTACTGTCTTACAACGGTTACGTGAGAACAACCTTTATGCCAAATTAGAAAAGTGCATCTTCCATGCTACCCAAGTAGAATTCCTTGGTTATGATATCATCAGTGAAGGGGTCCGTATGAGCAACACTAAGGTCAAAGCCATACTAGATTGGCCTGTACCTACCTCTGTTAAATCCCTTCAATCTTTCCTGGGTTTTTCAAACTTTTACAGACGATTCATCCACTCTTTTTTCCGCTACTCCTGCCCCTTTAACGGCCCTCACTAGCTCTAAGCGCCCGTTCCTTTGGACTGACGAAGCTCAAATTGCTTTTTATACTCTCAAAACTGCTTTTACTTCTGCTCCTGTCTTGCAACACCCTGATCCTGGTAGGCCATTCTATGTTGAGGCCGATGCCTCGGATCAAGCCGCAGGTGCTGTCCTATCACAGCTATGTGCTGATACAGGTTTTCTTCACCCCATTACCTATCATTCCAGGAAGTTAACCAAGTATGAGGCCAATTATACCATTACCGAGCACAAATTGTTAGCGGTCCGGGATGCTTTTACCATCTGGAGACATCACCTTCTTGGTACTACAACTCCGGTTCAGGTATATACAGACCATCGTAATCTGCTTGCCCTACAGTCAGTAAAATGTACCACAGCTCGCCACGCTAGTTGGCACAAATTCTTTTCCATGTTTAATTTCGTGCTCACCTACCATCATGGTTCTCTACATTCTAAAGCAGATGCCTTGTCCAGGATACATGGAGAGGAACATTCACGTGCTTGGGATGGGACTGTCTTGCAACCCTGTCATGTAGCATGTTCATGCACCTTGGATTCTTCCTTAAAGACTATGCTGCAAACATTTGGAACAATTCCTCCGGTGTTTGACTATGCAACATCAGGAGTCCTGCCTTTTGGTTCTGGGGCTGCGGAGTTCGCTTACAACAACTCTGTTCATGCATCCACGGATTCTTCTTCCTTCTTCGCCCTATATGGTCAGCACCTGAGAACCCTTCCTTTGGATTTGATGCCTATATGTGATAACCCGGCTGATACAGGAGGTTGTCCGAGATTTACAGGCTTTACATAAACAAATCTTTGAACATTTGGAATTGGCTCAGCAACAAGCCAAGTTTCACGCTGATCACCATCATACTCCAGCACCTGTCTATCTACCTGGGACATTGGTTTAGTTGTCCTCAAAGAACCTACACGTCCCTATTCGAAAGTTTCTGGTACCTAATTTCTTGGGTCCTTTCCCCGTGAAGTCCTTGGTGTACCCTTTAGCAGTCTGTCTAGATCTGCCTCCCCATTGGAAAATCCACCCTGTTTTCCACGTCTCCCTTGTGAAACCCTGTTGTGCTGGTACTCGGTTGTCCTGCACCGCTCATGGTTCAGGGTGCTGAAGAATACAAGGTCCAGGCCATTCTGGATTCCAAGCTGATTCAGGGTACCCTCCATTATCTAGTGGACTGGAAGGGTTATGGTCCTGCAGATCACGCCTGGGAGCCTGAATCACATTTCCATGCTCCTGAACTGTTGACCCGATTTTTGGCCTCCCGTGCCTGCCCAGGATCTCTGTTTGGGGGATGATCCTGTCAGGAATACACCACGTTCTCACTCTCGTACACACAGCAAACCTTTGCAACACAGGTACTCACACATGTCCTCTAATCATGTGTTGAGGTCTCATAAAGCTTTGAGTTCACAGCGTGACATTCCATCACGTAAAGGTAAAACCCCTACGCGCCACATTTTGTTCTGGGAATGCTGGGAGTTGTCTTGGAAAAGTTGGCAGCCTATCCATAGATTCCCATTGGTTCGGGCACAGCGAGACGTCTTGCGTGAAGTCAGCTGATGCTTTAAGACTCTGCCTCGGATTCAGCGCGCTGCTTCTGAATCTCGTTTCTAGTGGCTTCTTTGTTGTTACTCACCTTGTTGTTGTTCTCCTCCACCCTCTTTCTGCATTTTGGACTGCGATTCTATGGTAATTTGACCTGGAACGCTCAACGGACTTCTTTGATTGCTGCTTTGTCATTTTGCTTCTGGACTACGACTTTGGATTTCCCATTTGGATTGCTATTGTCTTAACCTCAATCTGTTGCTTTGTATCACGGAACATTTCATGGACTATTTTTGAACTTGGTTGGATTAAGGATTTGGTTACAGGCGTCCTCGTTTCGTCAGGTGTTAGGTGGATTCAGGACTCTAACAGGCGTCCTCGTTCCGTCGGGAATAGTCTCTTGTTGGACTTGTTCTCGGACTTCCACCTCCACCGCACTGAATCTCCGCTGCACGTAATAAAGACACTGGAATGGGGGTGTGGCCAGCGCGCATGGCGTAAGTAAGTAAATCTACTGGGCTCCTGTCCACGATCCTGCACCTGATCCTATAGCACGTAATGAGGACACTGGAATGGGGGCCTGGCCAGCGCGCATGGCATAAGTAAGTAAATCTACTGGGCTCCTGTCCACGATCCTGCACTTGATCCTATAGGAGTGGCTAAAGATATAACTTCACACAGCTGAACGCAGCCCTAGGTGGATGAACTACTTCCCCACCTCCAGGAGTGCCTCTGGATGGAAATCGGACTAAGAAAGCCACCACAGCGGCTGTCGCGGGTGGCCTCCCTGCGCCTTGCAAAATGGCGCCGATGGTCTCTCCGGACCCTGAGTGGAGGAGAATCGGGTGATCTGCCACTTCTGGCCCCCAGGGGACCGATAGTACTGGATTTGCCTCTGTGCCCACTCTGATCTGCGGGACTACCTGGAAGCGTGCCAGCATTAGCAAGCCCAGGGTGCGTTGAACTCGTGCCACATGGAGCGTGCCCCTGTAACGGGTCCTCTGCCCCTTCCCAAGCCGCAGAGTTGCCTGGAGGCACTCCCGAACCAACCCACTGAGGAGAGAGCCACTGTGTCTCGCGAAGCAACCCAAGAGAGACAGACCCCCGGTGGGCAGAGGAGGGCAGTGGGGCCCCTGAATCTCCAAAACAGAGCAGCCCTCTATGCCGGTATGTGATCCACGGCATTAGACTACAACAGAGGAGATTTGGCAGCAGCAGCAAAACCGGAGACGGGGGATCCCGCGGAGAGTCCCGCTGTTTGAGACCGAGATGGATTGCAGGTACGGGGAGACCCCGATTCGCCGCCACAGGGGGGACAGGGCAGCGAGACCAGCGAATTAAAGCCATAGTGATCAGGACCTAGCTGGCGTCCCCGCCTTGTGATCCGGCTCCCCTTCCCCGGTCACGGAATATGGGAGACAGCAAAGGAGCACACACACTACTGCAATTTAGGGCTCTGTCCTGCGCTTCACTGTAACATTACACCTGTAAGGACGGGCGGCCGCCCTCTCTCGCCTCCAGTCTGACTACGGACACTCTTAGTGCAGCAGACCCAAGAGGTCACCCCTGAGTGGATCTGGCACCCTGCTAAGAACACCCACAGGAGCAAACTACCCAGTTGGGAGCCAAGCCACCTGTGAGCGTGCCAGAAACAACTACAGCGCATTCCCACACAGGAGCGTAGAGATCCTTCTGACTGCTGAGGTCGCATGGGGATGCCTGGACCGCCACTGGACCACAACTATTAAACACATGCCTGACCGGCGCCCTCGACTGTTGGTCATCCCCCTGCAAGCGTCTGGACATCTGGCTCATGCCCGAATAGCTGGGCGGGCAGCAGGAACATTGGGTGCTCTGTTAGCTGGTCACGCACCGTCACAAAATAGTCACCCTGGCCAAGCAGCTGCAAACCCATTGTACCACAGAAACAACTCAGTGAAGGAAGCTCACTCTTGCTATCCCGGTTCCACTGAGATAGCCGGACAGGTAGAGGGCACGATCAGGGACCCCCTGCTCACCTGACCAGCATCAGCTGCAGTTGATTGAAACCTCAGGTGCTCCTGGACCCTCGGGATACGCTCAGGCTGGGTAGAAGCAACCCATCACGAGATCAATAGAAGCACGATTAACCGGACACAAGTTCTTACACTGTCGCCTGAGAGGAGCAGACCCAAAAAACACTCCATATCCTGGGGATTCACTACCCATCACACACCATCGCAACAACCCTGCGAGCTCGAGTGGATATGTCCCCTTCCAAAAATAAAGCTAAGCCATCGATAATGGAATCCCTCTCAGCAGCCAAACCCAAACGGCAGCAGCAACCAGAAACCTCCATACAACAGGAGCCGCCTTCTAATACAGACAAAACTAAGGATGCCCAGGTACTGCAAGCCATAGCAGCACTCAGGTCGTTTATCGACACGAAAAAGATGAGGTCAAGTCCGACATGCAGCTGATGCGCCAGGATGCTTGTAATCTAGCGGAGAGGGTGTCCACTGCGGAAGCTGGTCTGCAAGAAACCACTGAGACCACATCAGACCTGAAAGCCAGAGTCCAAGAACAGGAGAAAAGAGTGACGTACCTCGAGGCACGATCTGAAGATGAGAAGGGGGCGCTTGTTGCAACAATGTTCACATTTTAGGAATTCCGGAGGATATGGAGGGCCCAAACCCAACTGACTTTGTTGAAACCATGTTACTGCAAGAGATCGGAGCTGGCAACCTATCCCAAGGCTTCTCAGTGGAGAGGGCCCACACGTCCCTGCAAAAGCGCCACCACCCCCCCCTCCCGGATCACACCCACGCCCAATGATCGCAAAAATCCTCAATTTCCGGGACAGGGAAATTATACTCAGGTACTCAAGAGAAGGAAGGGAAATCAAGCGAGGAGTCTCCAAGATTGCCATTTACCCGGATTATACGCCGGTAATACAATGAGCCAGGAACTCTTTTGTGCCTGTAAAAGCGAGACTCCGAAAACTCAACCAAAAATACCTGCTGCTTTGTCCATCTTGCCTTAAGGTGCTCTATAAGGCGATTTTTCTAGAAACACCTGAGGCAGCCAATGTATGGCTGGAACATAATAACTTAGCCGGAGACGACAAACCCATCACCTGAATGAGAGGGGCCTAGGGAGGCGGGAGGATGGGGATTTATCAGAATGCACATTATTTTAAGAAGTTGCAACAAGTCGTCCACCATACCACATTATCACTGCATTGTTAATTTAATTCTTGGTTCGGACAGCAAGCCCACTGAGCCACAAGTAAAGTGCACCAACACCCACCCCGCAGAAAGTTCAGTGCAGGCCAGTTGCCAGCACTTTCCCCGTGCCAAATGGCCTTGACATGTTCAGATGGCCAGGGGACCCCTGAGTGCCGCCTTTCTACGGTGGCACCTGGGAGCAGTTGTCTATTGTTATTGTTTGTTTGTCTGCCTACAAAGTTGGGGGTTTGGGTAGTTGCGGAATCTCAAGAAGAAATTGAGTGTGGTGCAGTAGGGTTGATGTCAGGGGACCCGGGGGGAACAGATCCCACCATTTGGGCTGCCAGGGGGCATCGTAATGCAGTCCCTTGGAGGTATGGTGAGGGCGGTGGGTGGCTGACCTTGCAATGGGTTCTAACATTAATGTGGCAGCGCCAAGTCACAGTGTTAACCTGGAACGTCCGGGGTTTCGGCACCTACCTCCGTAGGAACAGAATTCAATCATACCTAAACAGAAAGCGGGTCGGGATAGTCCTACTGCAAGAAACTCATCTGACAAGGGAGGCCATGGCTATGCTACTGGAGCGTTGGGGAGGCTAAGGGTTTGCAGCGGCCTATTCCAAATTCGCATGTGGGGTGTTCACGTGGATTAGCCCGCAGATTCCTTTCAAGCTGCTCAAGGAAGAATCATACCTGGAGGGCCGATATGTGATAGTGCGGGGATACATAGAACAGGTGGAGGTGTGCCTGGTAAACTCCTATTTCCCCAATTGTAACATTCCAGCCCATTTAGAGCCTCTGTACACCAAAGTAACTCACTATAGGAACAGCTTTTTCATCTGGGGGGGGAGAATTTAACTGTGTCTGCGACCTAGATCTGGACAGATCTGCTCCTCCTCTAAACCGCACTGCAGCGGCCTTCACCGCGCTGAACTCAGCGTTAGAAAGACTAGACCTGACAGATGTCTGGCGAGAATTACATCTGGAGAGGCGGGGTTACTCCTATTACTCATCCCCACATAATCTTTACACCAGGATAGATCACATATTCACTGGCAGGGAATGTCTTGCCCACATGGACTTGGCACAATATTTAGGGCGATCCATATCTGACCACTCGCCATTACAGGTACAATGAAGTGCGATTGGCCCCAAACCCCCCCATCCCGTTGTGGAGAATGCCGACCGAGGCCCTGAAAGACCCAGCATTTAAAAGTGACCTCCAGGACTCCTTGGAGAAGTATGTTGAGGAAAATGAGGGCAGTGTGGAGAGGGTGGGCCCAGTGTGGGAGGCCCTTAAAGTAGTAATTCGGGGAGAAGTCATCGCAAAAGCCAGCGATATTAGAAAACTATTGCAAAATAAACTAGAGCGGTGGGAAGATGAAATTAAAAAGGTTTAATCCACCTCCTCTAGCACACAACAAGACGAGGAAACATTGCGTCAGCTCCGGGGCAAATGCAATGACACATGGGGCAGATTGGCGAAGTTTGACTACACGGCCAGAACCACTAGGGCACACACAGAAGCCGACAGACCGGGCTGCCTATTAGCCTGGCTCTGCAAAAGGGAGCACCCCAAACACCTCACGACTACATTAAAAGGGGAGGATGTTACTCTACTCCAGACACAGCAGGACATTAATGATGCGTTCAAGTCTTTTTACACCCAACTTTATTCACACAACACCTCATACCACGGGAGAAAATCCTAGACACACTTGAGGAAATTGGTTTACCTAAATTGACATCCACACAAAGAGATGCCCTGGACGCAGAAATCACAGCCGAAGACATCACAGAGGCCATTAAATCTTTAGCTACCTCCAAATCCCTGGGCACTGACGGGTTGCCCCCGGAGGTTTACAAAACTTATGAAGCATCCCTCACACCATTACTGCTCAAAGTGTTTCAGGAAGCAAACGAACTAGGGACCCTGCCCGACAGCATGAGGGAAACACTAATTATCCCGATGCTTAAACCCAGAAAACCAACTGATGAGTGCGATTCCTATCGCCCACTCACAATGCTTAATTATGATGTTAAGATATTGACCACGATACTGGCCTCCAGGCTCTCTAGACAGATTGGTGAGTTAGTACATAACGACCAAAACGGCTTTATACCCAGCCGTAACAACACAGCAAATCTTCCCAGGCTACAGCACATTATAGCCCAAACTGACCAACATGAGGGCCTTATGCGCTACTATCATTGGATGCCATAAAGGCGTTCAACTCCATCTACTGGGAATAGTTACTGGCCACGCTCAGAGAATTTGAGTTTGGGGGCGGCTTTATTAAATGGGTGAAAATTCTATACACCAACCCCAAAGCAAGAGTGAAGTCCGGTAGGCTTTTGTCCTCGATGTGGGATATATGCAGGGGTACCAGACAGGGCTGCCCGTTGTCCCCTATGCTTTATATATTAGGCTTGGAACCAATCGCAATGTACTTTAGGAAGCAATTTTTTGATGCTAGCATTCAGCTTGGTGGGGTGTATCACATAATACCACTTAACGCAGACGACATACTCTTTTACGTCAGAGACCCCATTTAAATGTACCCTGCATACTGGAGGTTCTGGACAATTTTTCCGCTGTCTCAGGTATACGGTTTAGCAGACAAAAATCCTGTCTTTTCTCGTTAGCAGGTCTCAAGAATGTGAATGTGGAAGATCTTCCGGAGGTGGGAGTCCAGTGGCAACCAACCTCATTTAGGTACCTAGGCGTCACCGTGATGCACACCCCAGAACTGATGCATGAACATAACACCGGAGCCGCACTAAAGGCCTTATATAAGTCAATTGGCTTCTGGTCCAAACTCCCCCTATCAGTGATGGGCAGGGCGTCAATTATTAAAATGATAATCCGTCCCAGATTTCTTTACCACTTCCAAAATGTCTACTACTACATTAAGCCCTCATTCTTTCGTTTACTTGAAACTATTCCCAGACAAGACAGAGATGGCTCCCGAGGTGGCGGAATAGCCATCATATCTATAGAGAGTTTATCGCTGAGACTAGTAGCCCCACATGATCTGCAATCATGTGAATCCCTCTCTGTCAAGCTACCGCTAAAGAACTCCCAATCCCTCACCATGCATAGAGTTTACAGACCTCCTGGTCCCATCGGCACCTTTGAAGAGGATCTGCATAATCTAATTGCTTGTAATCTCAAACCCACCTCCCAAGTTCTATTGCTTGGAGACTTTAACCAAGGCCTGAATGATCCTGCTGACAATCATGCTATGCAAATAGTAAACTCCCTCAATGCATTAGGATTAACCCAAAAGGTGAACGCTCCCACCCACATTAAGGGTAGAACCCTGGACTGGGTAGCCGACCACAACTGTACAACTACCGTCACCTCTATCTCTCCCCTATCTTGGACCGACCATTTCCTCGTGTCCATGACATCCTCTACTACCAGACAAAAACTCATGGCTCCCCAAGAAGTGCCACCCTGTCTAACTAGGCTAAAAAAGAATATAAAGTGGACAGCCTGATCCCTAATATTCTACCAACCCTAAATTCCCTGGCAGACAACCTGGACCCAAGTACGTTGGTGCATGAATATGACAAGATTATGCTCTCTGCCTTGGACAAAGTCGCCCCTCTCAAACTGAGAGCTAGTAAACCTAAGCTACATCTCAACTAGTGGTTTACTCCTCAGTTAAAAGACCTGCGACTATTAAAAAGAAAATGCGAAACTGATTGGCGCCTTTGCCCTTCCCACGAAAATAAAAAGAAGCTAGCGTCCACTGCATCACATTATAAAAAAGAAATCTGCCAGGCTAAAATAAACTCCTACAATGAACAGATAGCTAAGTCCAACTCCAGTATGAAAGAATTATTCTCAATTCTAAAAGAGCTAGAGTCCCCTATCTCTCCCCCTGGCATCTGCCTTAAAGACAGGAATTGGTGCTCAGAGGTACAACTAGCACTAACCAATAAAATTAACACCCTCCAAACTAAAATAAAAAACAAAAAAGACTCCCTGAACTTATCTCAACCAACCAACCACCACCCCCTACCTAATGTAAATACCTTTGATCCAAATACCACCTTCCGCTTCACCAAAACTACTATCCTCGAGGTGGAAAAAATGATCCTCTCTCTCAAACCATCTAACTGTAAAGGTGATATCTGCCCAGCGCATATCATAAAAGAGGCTGCGAGAGACCTCCTCCCTTTCATCTCCAAACTGATCAATGCCTCCTTTGCTTCATGGCACCGTCCCAGCCAATTTGAAACAATCTTGGGTACTTCCGCTTCTCAAGAAGCAAACCTTAGACCCACTTATCGCTACCAATTACTGCCCCATCACAACAGTACCCTTTCTTCTTAAAATTTTGGATAAAATTGCATATTTACAGATCCAAAAACACCTCGAACAGCACAAACTCCTAGGAGTCCGTCAATCAGGATTCCGACCATTACACAGGACGGAAACTGCACTGATAGACCTGAAGATACAAATCGGTGAGCAGAGAGACCAAGAGAAAACAGCATTATTACTGCTACTCGATCTTTCAGCTGCATTCGACTTGGTTGATCACAGGGTCCTCTGTAGGCATCTTGATACAGCAGCCCACTTTTCTAGAGGCGCTGTTAAATGGATAGAATCCTTCTTGAGCGACAGAACCAGCAGAGTATTCTCTCCCTCTGCAGCTGCGGATCCTACCCCTATCATGTGTGGAGTCCCTCAGGGTTCTTGTGTGTCCCCCACTCTCTAAAATATATTCACCAAGCCACTGTACGATGATCTGGACCTTCTGGGTGTCACCTACACTAACTACGCAGATGACACCCAGATTCTCCTCCCGCTTTCTGGGGATCATGGCAAGGACCTGGCGCTGGTGAATAGAATTTATCTCATCATTCAGGCATGGATGGCCACTCACGGCCTATGCCTGAATGGTGACAAGACAGAGCTGATAATCCTTGGCTCCCCATCCAACATCTCCAAATTAGGACATGAATATGCCTCTTTCATCATTGACAGTAATAATACCATCATCTCCAAGGAGGTAAAAACTCTTGGTTTCTACCTAGATGCAACAATGTCCTTTACCAAACAACTAAATTATCTGGCCTCTACCACAGCATATACCTGTAAACTGATCAGAGCAGGCAGGCCCTTCTTTTCCAACGACAGTTGCCTTATACTGGCCAGAGCATTAATTCTATCAAGGTTAGATTACTGCAACACCCTCTACAGTAGTGCTAATAAAACCATCATACAAAAACTCCAAATATTACAAAATAATGCCAAAGAGCTGCACTAGGCATCAACAAAAGAGTGCATATCTCTGCCATGAGACGTCATCATAAATGGTTGTCGACCCACAATAAAATACAACCAAAAATCGACTCTTTGACACATAAAGCGCTACACAACGTGGCACTGAGCTACCTCATTGACAGAATATCTAGAAGAACCTCCAGTAGACCGACCAGAACCCTTAATACTAATTGTCTGGTAGTACCCAGATTCAAATTGTCTAAGATTGGCGGCATCAGTTTCCCCGTGAAGGACGCTAAACTGTGGAACTCCTTGCCACACCAGCTGAGAGCCGACCTCCCCTACTCTTTCTTCAGAAAGAACCTCATTATCCACCTCAACCTGACTGAGAATTAGTTCGCCCTGAAACCAGGGTACGTCAGCACGACCTAATGTGAGTTTGTAAATTGTGTATAGCTCCAACTACCTAGATGTAAATTATTCTGCCTCTACGCGCAACTTAAATCTTGTATATTGTATTATATTGTATTATTTCAGATGTAATGTCGACAGTTCGTATTTTGCCTGTATATCTGTAACATATGTAAGCTTCGCATATCCTTCTGCGCCCTGCTACTCCTGGGTCTGGTGTGCATTATAAATGCAATAAATAAACAAATAAATAAAATAATAATGAAGCTTTCTGTGGGGGACTGGAAGACACAGGTTAGCGTTGTCCACACTAACATTACCACACAGGGCAGGTGGTATTCAACTCCCAAACTTGCAGAGGTTTTACTTGGCCGCACAACTAAGTTTTGTGGCCTGATGGTTGTCAGATGACATCACAGCAGAAACCGGACTACTTCAGCATCTAATTAGACCCCTACGCTCGAGAGAACTTATCTGGGCTCCACAAATATGTAAGTAATGCAGCCATGCTAGTGGTCCTACGTTGGAAAATATGGCTCAGAACCAGGGCACTCCTACACTTAAAACACTCATACTCTCCTGAGGTCCCGATGATTTAAGACTTATGCAAATCTAACACTGATCTGGCACAGATCAGATTCTGGTAGAGGAAGGGGGTCTACACATGGGGGGACTAATACGAAGAAGGCAACGTCAAGGACTTTACATCACTCCAAATGGCAGATGGCATGCCGAGTGGGCAGTTTTTGTGGTGCCAGCGAGTCAAGTGGACGGCACGTATGAAATGGGGCGAATGGCCTGAAGAGCCTGAGGCACACCCCCTTCTGACATTGCTGTACAACCTGGGGACTGGTATCCCAGATAAACAGCCAACTCATAGATGGACCCAATCCTCGTAGCGCAGATCTGAAAACCAGATGGGAACGAGATATAGGACAGGAGATCACAGACAAAGAATGGGAGAAAGCTTTAGCAAACCCCAGGGAAGTATCCAGAAATGCCAGGTTCAGGCTGATACAACTTAACGCGCTATATCGCACATATATGACTCCACACAGAATAGCCCAGTTTAGCAGGCTCTAGTATATTTTTTCTGCCTGATATTGATTATTAGTTTACTATTCTGGTTATATTTTCAGCGGTACACCTCTCATTCCTTGACAATATCCTTGGCATACATCCTTAATGCTTCGTTAGTCAGTATTACTACTTTCAGTATCTTTGATATACTCTGGCGTGTATTCTTGGTTAACCAGTGTTCTTTCCTTTGCAGCCAGCGGTGTACCAGGGCGTACTCATTTTCAGGCAATGCTCACCGCAATTTGTCCTTTCATACTCTTCAGGGGTATATTGTCAGAAAGACCCAATAACTTCACGACGTGTCAAAGACTGCCGCTCTCTTCTGTTTGTAGACGCTATGCCTAACACCTAGAACGCCCACAGCATCCACTCTGTGAGGAACCTGAGGGCGTTCTCACTTCTTTTCCCCCTGGATCTTCCTCTCAGGAGGCCAGGAAAAGGCCATCTGTTTTGGATCCCGACCCTGGGGGTGGATATGTGAGGTTGGATCACCTGGGTGGAGGGAACCTGGGGAGTCGGGAGAGGATGTCCTTAGGTGAGACACAGGAGACACAAGGGCTGGGAGCCGTGTCGAGCAGGAGAGAGGGACGCCAAGGCTGAGGCGGGCCGCAAGAGGGTCTAGAAGTCCTGCAAGCCCTCCTTGTCTGGTGCACGCAGCGTGAGCTGTCAGGCGCCAAAGCACTCCAGTCGCCATGAGACACTGGAAGAGCGAGCAGTGCTCTCTATGACCCCTGTAAGGGAAGAGCAGAGATATTGGAAGCCGGAAAGCAGAGCAAGGAGTGCAAAGGAACTGAAGGGAGCTGCCGTGTATAACCAGTGAGTGGAACAGGGAAACACTCATACCGTGGTGCTCCGAGATCTTGAAACAAGCACTTTTGAATATCGAACAAACTGAAAGATATTGTAAGCACTTTGCAATGCAGCGCAGAGCAAAAGCAAGTTATGAGTACTTTTGAATGGAATGAAAGCAAAGTGGTGCAAGTAGTAAATACCACAGAATTAATTGTTTGAGACAGAAGTGCTCGCAAAGCCGGGAAAGATATCAAGGAGGGTATGAGATGAGAAACCAAGTATTGGCCAAAGCTAAAAGAGTTGAAGTAACTGCAGATTAAGAGGAAACCTGTATTGGCAAGAGCCAGAGGAATACAGAAAGTGCAACAGAGTGCATGAAGGAAGTAAGCTTCACTGTCAAACGAAAATTGGACAATTGTTGATGGAAAGCAGATAAGAAGGGGTATTGGTTGTGTGGCCTGTAATGGGTGGAGCTTGTGATACAATAACTGCGCCTAGACTGGGAGCATGCATGGGAGAGGCCCATGACCATGAGTCTCGTAAGCAGGACTATCATTATTAGGAGAACACATGGAGGATGGAGAGGGAAGAAAGCTGCCAATTTGACAGACATCAATTGCGTTTAATTGTGTCCCTTTATCTTCCAGGGTCCCAGTCTGTTCTCAGGGAACTTTTCTACCCCCTCCCCCCAAGTTAAACTTTCCAGTTTGTCTATAGTATGGGGTGTTGGCAGCTGCTGGCATGATACATTCCTCAATGAACTCTTGGCATGGGATTGGGCTCATTTAACTCTAAGGACTAGGCATATCTTTCTATCTTGACCAACATCTTTGACTTCAGCATCCCTTATCATTTTGCTTTGTTTGTCCTTTGTCCTTTGTTATGTGGGCGCACTGAAGCCTACAGGCGTGTTGCACATTATAAAAACCAAATAATATTAATAATAATTACAAGTAAAAAGTTGGCTTCCGGGTCCTCACACTGGGGATTACAAGTGGTACGCGTTACTCTGTTTTTAGTATTTCTAGATTAAATATGAGGTATATTATCTCACAGACCACAGCAGCCAGGACATGTGCAAGGAATTTTGCCGGTCTAGTTGTTAAGTCTTTTTGCTGTCCTATCTATCCCTGCTTATTGCATACGCTACCCCAGATATTTCTCCAATGTCTTCACCTGTGTGTGCCACCTGTAACAAGTCTGTCAACAAACTTCCCTTGTAGCATCGTGCTTTAAACCTTGTTTTTTATATCATGCTGAACTTAAATCACATTTTCATATACACTCTTTCACACTCAGGCAGGATTAGAAATACAAATATCAGGCAGGATTAAAAATGATGTCCACGAGGGACCACTAGCTGGCGCGGACAGCAAAAAACCGTTGGGAGGTTCGTGAGCTGATAGACCGAGTGGTGTGAGAAGCACAGAACTGGAAGAGCCACAGTTGAGATGGGCACAGTGGATCGGTAAAGCGACCTCCCAAGCAGGAGGGGAGACGGTACGCCGGTGGGGGAACGAAAGCTGCGTGGTTACTGCACTGTGCTGGCGGACCTGTGAGCAGCCCCAGAGACTCGGCACAGCATGAGGGGTACCCTCCGGTGCTGACCAGACCCGTGGAGCTGTGCATGCCGGTAGAGTGCAACACCAGGAGTCAGAATGCGGCTGCCGAGGGGAGCTGGTGGCCGGAGAGAGCAGTGAGAGAAGGAGTACACACAGTGAGGCAAGGGAGTGTCAGAGGAGGCATCGCAGACCGCAGCCGAGAGCTGCAGGGCCTGAGCAGCAGACGGTGAGAGCCCAGGTGTGTCACTCTGATCCTGCCAGAGCATTACAGCAGCGAGAGGGTGGTGCGACCAGCAGGCTCCCCCCAACAGCCACCATCAGGGGAGAGAGGTACCTCCTCCCTGCTGCGGACCTGTAAAGCAGAGGAGGGCCCAACAGAGGAGGGGCCCAGAGGCCGTGATGAGAAGAGACTCCTGGGCCCCTGAGATGGCAATGGGGAATTGCCTGTGAAGAGGGAAAGTGAGCCGCAATATCAGGCAAGTGGTGAGGAGCCAAAACGAACTAAGGGGAGTTGGTGGGCATCAGATAAACGTGGGAGCCACCACCCAAGGGAATCCAACAGCTGAGCTGTGAGGGAGCTTGGGTGAAGTGCTGCAGAAGTAAGAGGCTGAATGAGAATATCATCCCCGCAAAGGTGAGGGAGGAGGCTCCGGGGCCCCAGGTGTATCCAGCAACTGTACCATCAGCGCAAGAGGCAACAACGTGAGCACAGGCCCAGGACAACAGGCTAGTGCGCACAGCCCGGATAGAGGACTGAGGGGAGGCCCTGTACCTTGTGAGGAGAGAGTGGTGGCAGCTGTTGCGTCCCTCCAGAAGTTCCGAAGGGTGGAGGCCAGTAGGACCACGGCAGATATGGCCCTGCTTACAGTGGAGACAGGGCCACCATCAAAGAGGACATAGCGGACATTATAGCAGAAATAAAAGCCCTGCGAGGCGATATACAAACCATCACAGAGCTGCAGGGTAAAGTAGGACCGATTGAAGAAAAGGTGGAAGGTCTGGAACACAATCAGCTGAATGCAGATATGGTTCGGATGAGGCTGGATGCCCGAATGACGGACCCGGAACAGAGGGAGGAAGACTTGATTCTAAAACTCTATGGCCCTCATTACGACCCTGGCGGAAAGTAACTGACATGACCGCCATAGCGTAAATAGCGTTTCCGCCATTGCACGATGGAGCAAAGTGCGGCTAATTCTGACCCATCGGGCACGACCATTACGCCATGGCGGAAGTGCAAAGTCCGCGATGGCGGAAATGACCCCAAAACGCCCCTTACCGCCGTCGTACGCCGCCCTAGGTGCAATTCCGCCACCCATCTTAGCGGTCACCGTAATGAGCGGTCAGCGCAAATTACGGTCACCGTAAATATACGGAAACGGAAGTAAAAACATGGGGCCGGAACGGGAAACAGCACGCCGTACACCTATAAAATCAGAATCCCAACACAACCATTAAAAATCCGACCCTGAGACACATCCCAACCCGTTAGCCACCCCAGTTAAAAAAATAAATATGGGAAAAGTTGCTAAAAAAGCGTGCGATCGCAAGCGGCAGGTCCACTTCTCCCATGAGGAACTCACCGTGCTCACAGAGACCCTCCAGGAGAATGCTGCCGTCGTCTTCTCGACGCAAATGACCAGGACGGCACTTGCGAACAAGAAGGCCATATGGGCCCTGGTGGCACAGCGGGTAAGTGCGGTGGGGACCGCACCCCGCAACCCATAACAATGCATAAAGCGATGGGATGACTTGCGGATACGCGTCCGGAGCATACTTTCTGCCAACCGAAACATTGCCACAGCTACCGGGGGAGGATCGGAATCACCCATCAAGTTGACCCCCTGGGAAGAAATCTGTGCCTCCACCATTGGAATGGAGAGCATAGAGGGAGTCGGAGGGATGGAGAAAGGAGTGCAGACATCCGAAGAATCAGGTAGGTGGCCCAAATAAAAAAATGCTAAATCCACAATGTCCAATCATGTGAAGTACCATGTGTCCCCATAGTGCAATAGAAACACATGTCCAGGAGAACGTCCACATACATTGCCATGATAGCGCCCTTTAAAAGTCAGATTAAATACATAAATAAGTAAAAATCCTAAAAACACCCTCTACATGTGCAGCATGCACACCCTAACTGCAGGCTGCAAAATAACTGCATCCTCAATCCACACAAAAATGAGACCACCTCCAAGGCCCTGACCCAAATCACCCTCAGGTACCACCCCAATGCATGTGATACATTGCCATTCCAATTTCCACAGACCCATAAATAACGCTCGCCCTCCTTTACTCCACCACAGGGTCCGATTCAAACGACGAGCTTCAGGACACCCCTACCAGCACACCTGCAAAGAGGGCCAAGACCAACGGCCAAAGACCCTCCACCTCAGCTGCACGGATCAAGACACGGCAGCAGCACAAATCAAGTGGCAGCACACTGGAGGGGACTTCAACAGGCACCCCAGCAGCCAGCATGTCCACAACAGCAGCACCACAGGTCCCCCCAATGGATGCCACAGAAGGCACTGCTTCTGGTGGCAGCAGCACCATAGGTGACACTGCTTTCATGCCAGCATGCTCCGACACAGAAAACGGTGCTGTCGATGTAGGACCCATCCATGACCTGTCTCAATCCCCCTGTTTGTTTCATCCCGTACACCATGAGGAAACCACGCAGGGGCACCCACAAGACGACGACTGGCCAACCCCCACAAGGCCTGTGGCAAGGCAACATGAGGTGATCAGCCCCTCTGTGACACCACCGCAAATGGGCATGGCCCAGCAGAGGCAACAGTCCCTCGAGCAGATGATAGTGCAACAGCAGCAACTGGCCACGCTCCTCAAGGAGCATGCTGCTGAATGTGGGGGTTCTAAGGCAGCCATTGAAACATCTACTGAGAGACTTAGGGCAGAAATGGAGCGAAGTACAGAGACACTAAGGGCACAAATGGAGGGAAGCACCGAGAGCCTGAGGGGACAAATGGAGAGAAGCACCGAGAGCCTGAGGGGACAAATGGAGAGAAGCACCGAGAGCCTGAGGGGGGAACTGCATGCGACGTCCAAAGACGTATGTGGTGAACTTGCCGCTGTGCGCCGTGTGCTCACTGAGCTCTCACAAACCCTTAGGGACATGCATGGACGTGAGCAGGCAGAGACATCATCCGTTGCAAGTTCCGTCCAGGGCAGCCCCCAACGTAGATCTGGGAGGAACCTGCGCTCCACAGGCAGGGGTGCCCCTGATACCCGGAGAGGGGGCTTGCAATAGCGTCTGCCCACTGACAATGAGCATCTTTGGACACTGGTGTTCGGGGGGGAGGTAGGAGGGTGGAGGGGGTGTGTTGGGATTTTTTGGGTGGCGGGTCGATTGGGTGTGTAATATCATTTCACATTTGCTATACATTTCTTCATATTCATCCAATGAGATGTGTGGACATTGATCTTTGTGTACGAGGCCTTTCTTGGCGTACAGTCCACATTGTGCATGTTCCAGACACACACAGTGCCACAAGTCCCGTGTCCATGTAACAGCCACCAGGCGTGAGTGCTAGAAGCATGCATCTATGAGATTCTGACGAATTTCACGGGCCTCCTGTGCCTCGCGGACTCCTTGAGGTGCTGCCACATCCCCACCCTCATCATGACCATCTTCAGGTGCTTGCAGTTCTGCGTCAGGGGGCATGGCCACATTTCTACGTACGCAAATGTTGTGTAGCATGACACATGCCATGACCATCTTTGCAACCTTCTCATGGCGGTACAGGAGTGCCCCGCCAGACCTGCTGAGGCAGCGGAAACGAGCCTTCAGTAGGCCGAATGCCTGCTCTATGACTACACGGGTACGTGAGTGGGCATGGTTGTAGTCCTCCTCATGCTGGTTCTGTGGGTTCCGGATTGGTGTAAGGAGCCATCTCTTCAGTGGATACCCGGCATCACCTGTATGTGGACAATGAAGGATGTTTGTGGAATGACATTGCTACGTACGCATCCCCACCCCCTTCCTGCCAGGTCATTGACGCATCACCTACCCCACATTCTCATGCATTAAATGAGACTCACCGAGTAGCCAGGATCGGTGCCCTGCGTGTCGCTCCATGTAGCGTGGTATTGTAGAGTTCCTCAAGACCATAGAATCATGGGTTGATCCTGGAAATCGGGCACAACAATGTGTAAAGATCCTGTTGGAGTCACACACCATTTGTACATTGATAGAATGATATTGTTTCCGGTTGCGGTACTGGACCTCCATGGCATGTGGGACAACCAATTCCACATGGGTGCAGTCGATGGCACCAATGCAACCCGGTATGCCGCCAAGTGCATGGAATCCCACTTTTGTGTTTGTAAGCTCCTGCTCCGAGCGTGGTAAAGAGATGTAGTCGTCTGTGTGCTTCAGGAGGGCATCAAGCACTTGGAATAGTGTCCGTGACAATAGTGGCTGTGAAATGCCATGCAACTGTCCGACTGTGTGCTGGTAGGTGCCTGTGGCCAGGAAGTGGAGTACAGACACCACCTTCAGTAGGGGTGGGATGGCGGTTGGGCTATCTATCATGCTGACAAGGTCAGCGTGTGTCATGTTGACAATGGCGGTTATGGTGTCCCGGTCCAAACGGTAGAGGGTGTGGATCTGCTCAGCAGTGAGGTTGAACGGATTAGCTCGGAGGCGTGGGATTACGGGCTGCCTGCGTGGTGGTAGTGGCTGTGCTGGTGGGCCTTGCTGCCCCTGCCTTGCCCTCCTCCTCCTCCTCCTGCGTCTCCTCTGTGCGGCCGGTTGTTGTAGTAGTTGGTGTTCGTCTTCTTCTTGAAGTTGGAGTACTTGCAGTGCTATCAGGTCCCCCAGGCCCAACATCGCTAGTCCTGTTGGTAGCATTTTGGAGTGGGTGTGGTTGTGGGAGGGGGTTGGGTGTGCAGTTTATGTGTTTTCAGGCTGTATAGCCTCCACCTGTGGTGATTCATTCCACCTGTGCCAGCTGCAATAACTTTTGGGCGAGCACGTCCCGCACACAACGCTGCAATTTGACGCATGGCATCTTGCAATTACAATCATGTATTTAATCCCGATGGCAGTGAAATATTGGTTTATATGTTAATTCTGCTATGGTCCCATTGTTTCACATAGTATATTTGCAGTCGCGAACAAACTTGTGAAGGGTCAGTGGAATGTAGTACTCGATCAACGGTGGACCCTCATGCAGCACTGTACCGACGTTCACCGACGGGCGGGGAGTCCCATTAGTGATTGAAGCCAGTTACCATTTTCACACACAGCCGCACTACATAGATGTATTTGTGAATTCAAGCGTTCACAGATGCCTTTTCGACGTGATGTTGCAAATGAGGAATTCGAAGGACAGCGCTTTTGGTTTTCAACTAGCGGCGAGGAGACGCCCACAGGTCTGACTGGAAATATAACGTTCTATTGTTGAATGTCCTTGGGACAGGGCCCATGACGAGAATGCAATGATTGATATGAATTGAATGGGATGCGCAATAGCGTAGTGGACGATAAGGCAGGACGTTCCCAAATACATGTTACTTCACTACACTAGAAATCCGGGCAGGAGCACAGTGGATTTTGCAGACTGCATTACGCACAGACTCAATGGAAATTTCAAATGTTATGTGAGTAAATATTCAGGCGTTTTTATACCGGGATGAGGGAATGATGAATGGATGCATGGACAGATGATTTAATTGGGAGTTTGCCATGTACATGGCTTTTTGGAATCTATCCCCTTCCCCTGCGCTATGTGATGCAAAGCTGCCATAGTGGGACCATCGTCTATCTGCCCTTGTTGAACCCTCCCTGTCTCGACGCGCCTTCAAACACTTGTGTCTATGCACGTTACTAATCCCATCTAATGGATTCTGTTTTAACAGACGCATGCACACAAACACTCGTTTGTAATAGTGTATTCACCTCGATTTATATCGTTATGATTCGCAAGTGATTTTTGGGTGAAATTAATCCTTTTGAGTGGGCTAGCATGCATATGGTTGTAGATTTAGTGTGTTGAATGAAGTGAGTAATACATATGAAGTTCGGATGCCCATACTATTATTTTTTTTTTCATTTGGGTGACAGGTATCTCCTCCCCTTTTGCCGCTGCCATCTGTACGCCACTCCTGCAGATGGCTTTTACAGTCGACACCTGCAGCTTCGAGTTAATCAGTGGAGCACCATTACGATCTTATGGGACGATCGCCAATGGGCCACATGCCCTTACGCAGTACTAGTGGCTAGGAGCAACATATCAACCTTTCAGCTGGACTAGTGCCTACTTCATGGGACGGCCCTGCGGTTCTAGGCGCTTCCATGTTGCCTTTTTGAACGTAAATGTAGCCCCTGTGTACCATGAAGGAACAGGGCGTCACACAAGAAGAAGCTGGTCATTTATTGCGGATGCAGCCCACAGTAATGAAAATTATTTGGGAGTTTATGAGCAAATGGCTGTATGGGCTTGGTGATTTTGATGTGCAGTAAATTTATATTCAGATATTAACCGTGTAGCGTTATTCTTTGCTAGTAATGTAGCATATTCCGATTTGTGGCGCGATGTATTGTGAGATGATCTGCATTGGGTTCCGGCTTCTGAGTAGAGTTGTGTGGTACTGTACTGGCCGCGTTTGCCTACGAAGCCCAGTAAGGTCAGGAATAGGTGCTGCCATTATGACTGTTTTTATGATGTCATGCTCAGGGGCGGGGGATTAGCTTTTGTGCAACAGATGCCGGTCAGCCATGTGGATTGGTGGAATGATGGGATTATCAGAAAATGGCTGGTCACAGGTGCCTGTGTTTGCGTGCGTTTCTTGAAGGGAGACTGAGGTCAGGTCCATTGGAATTGCTTCTGTATTCGTGCCATCTGTGCCCTACAGCTCCCATTGGCCCCTCTTGAGATGAGCCTGGCTGCTCAGTCACTCTGCCAACTTGTGTGGTACATGCTTATGCTGATGGCTGGTTTGTCTACTGGCAAGAGTACAGGGCTGGTGCAGTCTCCCTCAGGATACTGCTTTGAATGTTGATTTACACTGGTGGCAAGCGATGGGGGACTATTGTTGTTTTGTCTCATGGAATATTTCAGTTCATTTTGGTGTACTTGAACCTTCACATGCCTGTGCTGCATTAGTACGGCAATGGTGACATGCCAAATATGGATGGCCACTCACAAGGCACTTGGAGCCCCTGCATGCATTTGTTCGTTGGCATGCATGGGTGACTTGTACATTTCACTGGTTGCATGGTGTGCCTACATTGCGCCTACGAGGAGTTGTGCAATGTGGGCAGGGAGTGGAGTACAGGCACTCAGTAGGGCCATTTACGGTTGGTTCGCGATGCCGTAATTCTCACCATGGCGGAATGGTACTTTCCGCCATGCTTGATGGCGTTAAGTAAATGTCCGCTAGGGTCAGAATTCGCGTACCGTTGCGCCATGGCGGAAATTACGGTTTTGCAAGGCGCGCGTGCGCGTACTTGGTGCAGTTAGCGTTGGCGTTCACTACGGTGTCGCTAATGGCATCGTACTTTACGGTGACGGGTCATAATCGCAACGAGCGGTATTCGATGGCGGTATTACATTTCCGCCATCGTTTTTCGAATTCCGCCAGGGTCGTAATGAGGGCCTATGACTTGGAGAACCGGGAGCGGTGTAATGACATCTTGATAATTGGCCTGGCGTAGGCGGACAGAGAGACCCCAGAACAGGTGGGGCGAAAGGTGCAGGAGATTGTGGACCTCCTCTATGAGTCTGAAGGGGGAAGGTGGTCCAGCTGTAGAGAGCCCACAGGGGTGGGAGAGCATTTGGAAAGGGTCTCCACTTCATAATTGTGAAGTTCCTGCGCTACGAGGTAAAATCAGAGGTGCTGGCCAGGGCAAAGAAAGCACAGTAGATAGACTATAAGGACTCAAAGATACACCTTTTCCAGCACTTGTCAGGAATGACACTTGCACGTAGGTGGGACTGCTGCCCCCTGACTCAATGGCAGACAAGGAAGGGGGTGCAGTACAGGTGGGCTTACCCATTTGCCCTGCAGTTAGAGGTGGGGGCAGAGAATTACAGAGTGGTGAGCAGGAAGGAAGCGGAACAGCTACTGAGGCACCTTGGGAAGGCGCCAGACTCAGAGATGAGCGGCCAGAACCGTGGCAGGGAGCCAAGGGGGCTGGGTCCCTCGGCGGGTCCCCCAAGACACAAGAGAAGCAACGTGGGTAGGACGTTCATGAAGCTGAATGGTGCCTCTCCAACTAAGCACCCCTGAAGGACATGGGGGGGTGTACAAGACTTAGCTACATGTCTGACCAGCAAGCACAGCAGGCTGTGGTGCATGGACCATGAGTCCCAGTGGGTCGGGGCTTCCCAAGTGGCCCTCGATAACAGAGGGGGTGTCTAATTGGGGGGAAAGTTCTAAAAGAAAGTTTTATGGTTATACTGTTTTGTTAGAGGTTATTCTGGGGAATAGTGGGGACGGGGCAGAAGGGGTAACATGCACACGGGCAGAGTGGACGCAGAATGAAAAACAGATGAGGATGGAGTCATGGGAGGGAAGGTCCAGGGCTAGGTGCAGAGGACCTCCATGGCGAGAGTGACGGACGGAAAGAGGGGTGAATCCAGCCTGCAAATGGGGACTCTCAATGTTAAGGGACTTAACTCACCCATGAAAAGATCATTGGTGGTGAGGGAGTTTCAGAGAGCGAGCCTAGATGTTATGTTCCTGCAAGAGACACACCTGAGGGGTGGGGGGAGAACCTCTAAAGGGAGGGGCATAAGGCAGGTGCTTTGGGCATCCACTGTAGATAAGAAGGGGAGAGTGTTTATAGTCATGCATAAACGTCTACTTATGGCACTCATGCAGGTGTCGGCACTAATGGTGGGAAGACTCCTCATTGTACATGGCCAAATAGAATGGGCGTGGATGGTGTGTCAGGATTGCCTTTGACTTGCCCACGTCTTGTAGACAAAGAATTCTACCCAATAATGTAACCCTGTGTTTGGATATAAAAACCAATACCAAGGGATCTATTACTTGGAAGAATGGACCCAAACACGAGCAGCAGACCTCTTAGAGCCGGAAAGAAAAAGGCACGTTAACAACAGCCTTTGTCTTTCTGTATACAAAACAAGAGTACATTCAAATAAGCACCAATCTCAATTGTGCTATTCTAAGCAATGAAGAACATCGTACTGGCTGGCGATACAGGATAGTCAACAGAATTGCAAGGAGGTCTGAGGTATCTGCAGAGCGACAAGAAAGATATATGCAGGATGAGAAATGGTAGGGGAATCAGAAGTGTAAGATAAGAAGAGAAATGGTTCCTTACCATGTGTTTGAGAAGATCCAGTGACTGGATAACAGCAAGAAGGTAGAATACGTTGCTTAGGTAAGATCCGGGAGCCTCCACAACGTGACAGGACTATTCCCGACGGCACACGAACGCCAAGAGGCCAGGAAGTTCCATGTAGAACCCGATGGCACAAGGACGCTCTCATTCACCCCTCTGGGTACCAGGAAGTCTCTAATCCGTACCAGGATGAAACGATAGAGGAGCTTCCGGACTTACTGGGCAGAGTAAACAACAGGTAAGGATCCAAATACTGATAGTCCATTGGGCAATCCGAGTCGGCAACAGGTTGAGCAATTCCAATCCAAAAACGAGAGATGAGGGAGTCCGTTGAAGAGTTCTGGGTTTGCTAACAGGAAGTCAGGTAAGAACCAGGAAGGAGCGGGAAGACAGCAAGATCAATAGGGCAAAGCAAGGTTCAGGAATATCAAGGCAGCGGAATACCAAAAGGTAACTCAGAGCAGGTAAGGGCCAGTCAAGACGAAGTCCAAAAAACAGGCCAGAGGTCAGAAAAACCAGGAATCATAGAAACTCTAAACACAGAACGTAGTGCACTTCAGCCAAAATCAGAAGCCCTGACAAAACGACAAGGAGGATTTTAAAAGCCGTGAAGTCTAGTGATGGAACGTACGTGCGACAACGTAGCCTCAATGTTTCTGCACTAGTCTCCATGGCAACCACCATTGTGTCTTAAAGGGTGCATGCTTTCTGATAGCCATGTATGTCAAGAGACGTGCACTGTATCTTGAAGCTGTACATTTCCTCTGATTAGAAAAAGGCAACAATCGTGCTTTCATGAACATATTAGCGGCATGACAAGGTTTCCTTGTAAGAGAACGTGACGGAAGAGCGGATGAACCACAGTGAATCCTGGCCTCGGCGTATGCTCACAACCAGGGTGAGAAGGCATTCTACACGCAAGTGCTAGATAAGATTCTGGGCATGAAGAGCGGTGTGGTAATAATAGGGGGAGACATCCAGTCCTGTGCGGACGCGCAATGGGATAGGATTTCTGCAGGGTTGGGGCCAGCTGAAGATGGGAGGGCTCATCGGGATGCATGTGGATGGACTCTGGCTGACAGGGGACTCATAGATGTCTTGAGAGCTTTACACCTGGGCAGAGCGAGTTTACATTTTACTCAAGACCGCATGATACCTACGTACGTATAGATTAATGGGCTGAGAGCATGCCTCAAGGGTGTGTTATGTTATGTTATGTTAGGGTTTCTTTTATAGTGAAGGGTCACCCGAGGGCATCATGGCGTTGGAGAGGAGAAAGAGACCCCAAGCATAAACCATCAGTCCTACAGCCATCATAATTAGAAAAGTTGTGTTTTTATAGCTTTCCTAAAGGCCAAATGATTATGGATATAGTTCAGAGGGCAGCTTGTTCCACATTTGTGTGTCAATGTGAGATTCGCCCGGTGGCATGGTCAGACCATGATATGGTGGGGATGACTGTGGACATCGCAGGGTTGGATAGGGAGAACCCTTGGTGGAGAAGCAATGACTCCTTATGGAGGGACACGCATCTCAAAGCGCAGTTCACCAACACGGTGGAAGGATACTTTCAGATAAATGACACCGGGGATGTGGATTATAACACGCTATGGGAGGTGGGGAAGGCAACATTCAGGAGTCACCTGATTAGTGAGGGGGCTAGAAGGAAAAGGGAGCACAGACTGCTAAAGAAAAGACTCTGCTGGGAAATTATCAGCCTAAAAGAAAGCATGCATAGAGAGGGGGTATATGAAGAAACGGATAAGGCTCTCCTGCAGCAGAAAAGGTTAGAATTGAAAGCAATGGGAATGAGAGACACAATTCAGAAGCTGACATTACTTAAACAAACGTTTTATGAGAAACGGGATAAGGCGGACTCCCTGCTGGTGGCTAGATTGAGAGTGCAGAGGGCCTAGAGATGGGTCGAAGGGATCAGGGAGGATGGAGAGAGGATGGAAACCGCCCTGGACAAGATCGCTGAGCCCTTTGCGCATTACTAAAGGGAGCTATATGCCAGTGGGGGGCATAGAACAGGAGGAGTTGCTGGAATATTTGGGGGGCTGGGTTTGAAGAAACTCAGGGAGGATGCGATTCTCTCTATAGAAGCCCTGATAGAAGCCCTGATAACAGAGGAAGAGGTGCTGGCAGCGATGAGCAGACTACCGAGCGGTGAGGCTCCTGGGGAAGATGGATACACAGTGTGCTTCTACAAGATATTTGGGAGGATCTTGATCCCATGACGGACTCAATTATACAACCATATTATGGAGACATGTGTAGCACCACCGTCCTTTAATAGAACACTGATCTCAGTGTACCGGCCCGCCCATAGAATCGGGGTTTGCTCCAGAGTACTTTAAGACAAGATAGCTGCAACTTTGAGATGGATGGGGGTGCAGGTTTTCTACTCCAACACCAATCAATAAGGACAACTCAATGGTTTGGCAAAGTGAGTCAGTTTAATGACAAGTACAAAAAAACAGGGAGTCATGGAAATCGACAGTGATGCCATAGTCCGTCTCGCTTCGACTCCCTGAACTTCATTCAAACAAGAACATTTATATTCAAAGCTCATCATAATTGACGTGTAACACTTAAAAGTTAACATGCAAATCTATTGGTTTGGAAACGGTAACTTTAATATAGGTACTATATCTGTATATGGTAACAGAGTGAGGGGATTGGATAAACTCTATCAGGTGGGTATCTAAGCCCTTCCTTCTAACATCACTCTTGTAGACATCACTAAGAGTACAACGTCCCATTGGTTCTACTATCTATAGGACCCTAGATTATTTGGTCCATTGTGATAGGGTTGGCTTCAACCCCATGCATACATTTCCACTTTACTTAGCAGCACGCAGAATGGTGAGCTAGGTGCAAGGTGCCCCACGATTCACCCGGCCTTCCTTCAATCAATCATTACTTTAGTGGCTATGTGTCAATTAGTTGGCTGTGGTTGGCCTCGAAACTGTATCTTCTTGTCAGGAAAGTTATGATATCTCTGTCTGGGCGGCTGCCAAGCGTAGGTATGAACTCGTGCCTCTTCTTGCTTGGATGGTCACGTGCCGCTCACACCGTGAATCTGCCTAGTTTTCCTCAATTTGTGCATTTAGTTCTTATTCAGCTTGCCACCTGCCTACGCCTCCTTATCTCGACCTTCCAAAGATAGGATGTTCTGTTCTTAAGTTTCAATTCTGCAAAGCTACTGTTCGCTCCTTCTATTGGTCTGACCATGACTCCTTACTGGTGCAAGTTGCATCTGCTAAATTTCGATTCAGCCATCTCTTCTCGTTTTAGCTGAAATACGAATCTTGTCCTGGTTGACCTCTAGTAACCTGAGCTGATTCTGCTTTTGTGTAAAGTGGACTCACACTTATATAATGTGCTTCGTTGAGGTAGATATGTATAGGTGGCGCTTGCCGCGGTCTATCATCTTTTAAGCATAGCAAGCCACACTGTTTTCTTAGCTTTCTGGCAGTTTCAAGCATATGTACCGGCGTTAGCTGGTTGAATGACATAATCCTGCTTTACAACTTAAGCTTCTTTGTTTTTCAACATCACCTCTCCTTCTAGGTTCACAATATCCTTATTCATGGCATTTCGTCTCTGTGTGTCATTTTTTGGTTCTGCATGTTAGTCCGGGCCCTCGTGACGTCACCATTCGTCTTCCATTAAGGCCTTTTGGGTTTCTTCCGGGACAGTGTTTAGGCTATCTTCATTTCGTCTTATTTGCTGTTAGGGTTTACTCAATGGATACCTTACTGTCCATGGTTTTCTAGGTATCAGTATTTCAACAGGTGTTGTTCTCCTGATAGGCACTGGGCAGAGCCCTACTGCGGCTCTCTGCTGGTTTATTTGCTTGTCATACATCACGTATTTTGGTGTGAACGTTCCTGGTACTTCAAAATGAGCGATGGGAGTGCAGGCTTTATTTGGGACCTCCTCTACACTCCTTGCTCTGGGCAATTCATCGAGCACTTCTACTTCCTCCTCTGGATTCAGCTTACTTGGTTCCTCTGTATTCATCCCCACTCCATCGTCTGGATTCATTCCTTCTTCATCTTCTGGGTTTGTACATGATGGTTTGAAGAAGTGTCTCTTTGGAGTCCATATTTGTATTACTCCTTTTAGGCTTCCTGCTGTTCTTACATGTTCGTCTTTATTCCATGTCATTAGTCGACATTGTCCATTTGGGCTGCAGTAAATCCATTTTCCCTCATAATTTCTGTGTTTCCTAGGATAAAGAAACTTTGTACCTTCTGGTGCATGCTCGCTGGCCTTCACAAAGTCTCTTATTTCATCATCAGTGAGATCTCTAGGCCTCCATCCTGGCTTGACATCAATCATGATCTTCATCCCTATGGCTTTCTTTGTAGTTTTCTGGCATTGCGAGATTATTATCTTGATGACACACAAATCCTAGTAAGATCATCAGTAGCAGGGCTCCCAGAAACTTGAATGCCATCCATTGTGGAACCCACGAGAATAGTGATCCAAACCAGCTGTCATTGTCAACATCATCAGTTTCATTGATCATCTGATTCTGTAGCTTCGTCAGCATTCCTATGGCTTCTGTTAAAGTTCACTTTTCTTCGTCGTGAGAAGGTATAAATGTGCAACATGAATCTCCAATTTTTGCACAAACTCCTCCATCCATAGCTGTGATCATGTCAAGGACATATCTGTTCTGGAGAGTCATCAATCGGATTGCTCTTAACTCTTCCTTAATGGCATTGAATCCTTTTATGGCCGTGCTGATTGTCTGTAGCAATTCCCATCTGGTTATCTGCAACCATTTAGTGTTTACTCCAACTTGGATTCGTGACACAAAGAGCATCGTGAACACTGATGAGGTGAGACTGAACAGTCTATGCTCATATGGGATTGCGTGGAATGCTTCTTACGATTTGGCAGAGAAGTAATTTTCTCTGTTCATTCGAGTTATCAGTTCCACAGATCTCTTCCTTCTCATGTGAGCGTCTGCTTTCGGGAAACTGTCAATGTTCAGGTCGCTTTTCGAGATCACCATGGCTGGAACATGGACATTTACTATTGTGCATATCTGTCTGATGTATGCCTTGGGTCCGCATGCCCAATAATGATCCATAGTTACTGCGGTTCCATGTACCATTCCTGGAGTGTCAAAGATTCGTCCACAGTTCTGATTTTCTCCCATCTTCCTTGTGGCATTGTTCCTGAAGCACAATTTTGGGCTTTCTAGCGGCACTATCTGCAGGGGTCCTCCTCTGTCTTCGACCTATGTCAGCAGCTTTGCAAGTTTTGGCCATACTGGTTTGCATAGTCTTTGTGAATTCTCAATTACTTCCTTGTAGGCTCCAAGAACCATCCATGCTCGGCATATCACTGCTCTTTGCTCCCATCCAGTTGGTGATAGTACTGTTCCCCAAATCTGCATTTGGCCTCTGTTTTTCCAAATTTGAGCCTCTTCTGGAGTTTTCCCTTGGACGTTTAGTCTCGGGTTTACTTCCCATCTTATTCCTGCTCCTTTATCTCAGGTTTCTCGTACCTGATCACATGATTCCTAGTATGAGCTCTATTTCTCGTCTTAATGTCCTGGACATAATCATCTTCATCGGGATAAGCTGTTTCAGTTGCCTAGATCAATGAGGCCAGAACTGGCCTCTGGTCTTGCACATTGCTACATGTGAGAGAGAGTGTTCTGTCCGGACATCAATTTCTACAGCTACGAAGATCTTGGATTTCCCCATGCTGTACGGTAGGTGTGCACAAACAAAGCAGTCTCCTCCAGAATTTCGTCTCCCAACCTCCTTCATGTGCTGATATCAAATGTTGTTTCCCAGATGGGCTGTGCTATCCAGGTAGTTGTTTAGTTCATTGTCATCTCCATGCATACTTCTCTTGATTCTTAGTGTTTTCCTGTAGTTGGCTATAACGACATCCCTGAATGCATCAATATGGCTTTTTCTTGCTTGAGGATTTCCAGGTATCCTGGTCCATGGTGCAGGTTTCCTCATCTGCACCATTTGAGCGGACAGGAGCCTGGCAGCTCTTTCCTGGTTCTTATGCATCTTTACTCTGCTGCGTGCAAATACCCATGCCAACCACCCTGACACTGGTCCGGTATATGGCTGTATTATAGAACCGGTACTTGTCCCTTGTGTTAGAACATGTGTGCTTGGCAATACAGTCTCTGTGGTTTTTTTTCAGTTCCTTTTGTAGTTTTCTCGCTCTGGCTATGTATGGGAATAATGAGTCTACTATCAGTTGGGTCTGTGCAGAGAGTTTCTCCGAGTTGGCTTTTGTTTTCTCAAGAGTTTCTAATATGACTGCTTCTGTTGGCTTTTCTCTTAATTCTTCTTGTTTTCTTACAATATCTGTTGTGAAGGTTTTTATGGCAGGCAGTCTCTTCTTCTCTACTGCTTTGGTTTGTGGTTCTGCAGTCATTGACACTAGGCCTGTCTCATGTGCATTCAGTGTTTGTGTGCGTGTAGTTGTCAGTGATTTCATTTCATTCATCTCGTGCCGACCCTGTCTCCGGCTTTTCTTTTCATTTGTTACCTCAAGTGTGTGTGTATCACTGCTAATTACATTAATTTCGAGTTCATTCACTCCACCGTCAGATCTCCTAGTGACTGGAATGACTATATAAGGTCTGGGTGCTTTTGTGGGTTTCATACGTGTATCATCAGGTGGGTGCACTGAAATTGAAACGCTTTGTGTATCAATAAAGAATGCAGTTCTGATCGTTAATGACAGTAAAATAATGATAAATATGATGCATAAGTACATTATGGTTCTATACATTAGACGACAGCATTTCCTTCCAGAGAAGCAGGGGTGCCTCTCTGCTTGTGGGAGGACCAGGTTACTGCTCTGGACACCCATCTTCATCATTCAACAAATGTCACTGTTATTCTTCCCTCACCCAATATTGTCTTCCAAGTTCTGTGTTTAAGAGTGTCAGGTGCTTCAAAAGTGTCCCCCTTCTTGTGAATGACAAATTGGGCCTCATTACAAGTGCCCTGGTCTGGAATTAACACTGCCGGTATAACCATACCGGCACCGTTTCCGCGTCCGCCTAATCATGACCTGCAAACCCGGAAATAGCACCACCTCCAACCGCCACCGCGGAGTTAAAGCTCCCGTAAACTCCGCCTGCACGGAAACCCCTCCGTTGCCAGCAATACGAAACACCGCGCGCATCACAACTAGCGCGGACATGGAAACACCGACAACAAAATGGCGGTAAAACCGTGATCACGGTGGCGGTACCGCCTCCACAGCGAACATGACGTTAAACTGTGCCTGGTGTCCTGAATCAGGCCACAGGTGCACCAAATCAGCCCAGCTGGACCCAGCAGGCCACTGGGAGCGTACAAAAGGGCCACACCCAGCCCAACTCAAAACAGAACCATGCAGGCAGCAGCTCTAGTAGCATTGGGACTGGGCCTACTCAACCAACAGGCAGCACTGCACATGATGGCAGTAATGTTGCAGAGGAGGAGGAGGAGGCGGAGGAGGAGGCGGAGGCGTAGGAGGCAACCAGCTAACCCTGTACCCATGGCAAACCCCATTGTCCAGTCGACTGCACCCACATTGAGCTGACAGTACCACGTGCAATTGAAATGATGTTCTGCAATAGGAAACAGTACAACTCACTGAATGTACAGATGGTATGTGATGCGACGCAAGTGATTACACATTGCTGCGCATGTTTCCCGGGCTCAACCCATGACTCAATGGTACTACGGAATTCAACATTGCCATGGTACATGGAACGCTATGATGGACAAAGCACATGGCTATTGGGTGAGTCCAGCTGCCAATGCTCCGGACCTGTGTAAGTGGGGTGTGTGTGTGTGTGACCAGGGCAATGAGCTACGTGAGTGGGCTGCTGCGACTGCACATGCATCACCCCCCACCCATCCACTGAATAGGCAGCAGAACCCATACTTCACAAAGCAACACATGACAGGTAGCCACAGTGTGGCCGTACACACCCTGCCACATGACACACACAGCCTGAACTCCCGCTGGCACACACACCTGGAGCCACAGCAAACCCCCCCCATAATATGCAACACAGCACTCACAATGCACATGATGGCTGAACATGAGACGTCCTGTATCTACTATATCATCACTGTGGAGTGACCCTGCCATGTGTGCACATCACTGCACAATGCCATACTCACAAGCCACATGCACACCAATGCATTGGTCAATGTCCAGCTGCCAACCCCCACTATGATGGCCATAGAAGATTAACATCCATCAGTGAAAACACTGCATGACACATACACATGAATGAACAATGACACAAAATTGCACTGCATCTGATGAAGACATGATACTACCAACACTGACATGTGTCCCACATCTACATCCCATGTAGGAGATTCCGGATATGCACTCACGCCATGGCTGATGATGCCTGTATGGAGGCCAAGGAACAGGCATGAGGATGCGTACAACAGGGCACAAGTCCGCACACGTGGGATGATTGAGAGGACATTTGGACTAGTGAAGGCCCGGTTCCGCTGTTTAAGCCGATCTGGCGGATCACTGTTGAACAGCCCAGTGAAGATGGGTAACATTACGCTCGTTTGTGCCATGCTGCACAATCTGTGCCTGCGCAGGAACATTCCAATGCCCCCAGACGGAGATGATGAAGATGGGGATGGTGAGGGAGACGGAGATGAGGATGGGTATGGAATGGCACAACCACCTCCTGGGGGTCCACTAGATGGACAACGAGCACGGGATGCAATGATTCGCATTTACATTTGAGAGACAGCACATCCACAGCATTTCAGGGATATGGTGATGCCACTAAATGAATAAAGGGTATTTCCGTGACCAAATTGTAATTGTCCCTACGGGTCAGCCATGTGTTTTCAGAAAGGGATCTGTCGATCGTAGAAAAATTTCCTATGGACCTTACCCGACTTTTCGTCCACTAAACAAACGATAAATCAGGCTGCTGTGCGCCGACATTATGTGATAATCCTATCACTTGCCCCATCGCCCTGGCTGACCTGCTTTTGCGGCACTAAATCATATCCCCCGCCCCTGAGCCTGACATCAACAAAGCATTCAGATTCCCTGCCTCTCTCCGTGACGTTACTGGGCTGCATAGCCAAACGCGCCCAGTCGACTTCTACGTGACTTCACACAGAACCCGTAAAACAACACAGATCATCTCACAACACAGCGCGCCACAATTCGGAATATGAAACTGTGGTTTAAAAGCAAACAGCAAGATTGTACAATTGGTAAAGTACATTTATTTGACGTCAAATGTTTAGAGAATATTCAGCGATTCGCATTTGTCTTTGCTCTCGATCCGCAAAAGTTACTCTTGAGTCATGCGCTGTTCCTTTGCGGTACACAGGGTGTTGGTTTACGATAAAAGAAGCACTATAGTCGCACTGATAATCGCAGGGCTGTTCCAGCAACGAGGCACTACACCACCATAACGGTTGGTATGTTGCTTCTAGCCGCTAGAACCGCGTAAGGGCATATTGGTCCTTGCCGATCGTCCCATAAAATGGTCAGGGTGGTGAAGTTGTTGACATGGAGCTGCACCTGGCAGCTGAAGAACCCGTCGGCCGGGGTCTGGAAATGATGGCATTGGCAGTAGGGAAGGATGTACCTGTATTAAAAACATAAATTAGTCTCTCCAGCCAATCTTCATTAAAATTATTCATTTTATTTATTGGGCCTGAAACTATTTGCCAGCGAGGATAGTGCAACCGAGTATGTTACGTTATTCCCACTAACCCACCCCCTCTCCTCTGCCTTTTTCAGAGCCGCCTGAGCGCCAGTGGACCACTTTGGCGTTGATAGTGCGCGGTACAAAATGCCACATTGAACGAACAAGTACTACTTAACCGGGCTTTAACGCTACGCTATTGTTAATATATTCCGGTATAAAATCATCTAAAGGGTTACTTACATTAGATTTGCATTTTCCATTGTCTAGGCGTAATGCAGTCCCTAAATACCACTCCGTCTGTGCCAACGATCTTTCTTATAGTGAACAAACATGAAAATCAGATCGTTTCTGAAATTTCATCCTTATCATCTCTTACGTTATTGCACCCCTCCTTCAAAAGAAGTCTTTAGGCACGGTGCCTGTCTGTCAAGGTAAAAAAACAATAGAACCTTATACTGCGAGTTGTGGGCCACTCCGGCCCGCGAGCAATAAATCGAAGCAGCTGACCTTCACTGTGAACGTGCATACATTCTTATTTTGCAACATTCTGTGTAAAGCCATCCCTGAGAAATTGATTTTTACACTCCATCTTTGTATATTGTCCTCGTGCTTTGCAGCCCTAGAGAACCATAAATATGGAGATAATTGTCTATTTATGTAAAAGTGAGATTTATCGTTTGTTTAGTGGACGAAAGGTCGGGTAAGGTCCATAGTAAATTTTACTACGATCGACCGATTAATGTTTAAAAACACATGGCCGACCATAGGGACAATAAAAATTTAGGACCGGAAATACCCTTTAATTGTACTGCATATGAAATGACAGATGTCCACTCATTATGGTACTTTTCAAAGGTGTTGTATTTTCAATAAACCAGGTAAGAAAGTGCATTGGGTAGGTAAGCTGTACACCCGTGCCCACCCACCACCAAACGTACACACTCCCAACCAGGCCCCAAACAACTAAACCCCTAATGGACCTCCCCCACCACCCAAACGTACCCACCCCCCTATACCCATGGTGTCCCCAAATGTCATGTTGACTGGCATCCCCACATGCCACTATTTGCGGGGGCACTTATGCGGTGCTGTGTCCTTGCTGGCGGCTCCAGTCAGCCGACTAGAACGCCTCTGTGTCGTGGCAGTGGCAGAGCTGGATGGGGTGGTGCTGGCTGAGGTGACTGTCGGTGTGACTGTGGACAAGCGCCCTTGAAACACCTGCTGGGCTACCAACATTGACTGAGCAATGCTGGATTGCACACTGTTCCCTTCCCTGACATGGCGTGCCAGGGTGACAATGGTGGCCGCAAATAGTCCAATGGACCTGGAGAGCCGCCGCACCGACGTAGCATTGCTCTCCGGCTGCAGCCTGGCCTCCTCACGCTGATGCACGGCCTCCTCACACTGCAGCCTGGCCGCCTCCAGCTGACTTTCCACCAGCTGCATCAGGGTGGCCTGTTGTTGCTCAAAGTGCTGCAAGCGTGTACTGAGCTCAGCCATGAGGGAGTTGGGGAGCGCATAGGGCTAAGCAGTTCTTGGGGGCTGAACTGTAGGCCATGGATGGGTGACACCTCATCCATGTTGTCCCCCTCACCCTGTTGTACTGCTTCGGCCTTCATGGCCGGGGCACTTCCATCACTTGATGCAGCCTCCTCAGCTGTGCAGATGGGCTGCGAATCATCATCCGGGGCTAGGGTGGGTGCCTGCATGGGGATGGTGGCGTATGCTGGTGTGCCTGATGTAGCTGGTGTGGCTGATGTAGCCGGTGTGCCTGATGCAGCCGGTGCTTGTGTGCTGGAGCCGCTAGCATCATCCTCCTGGGCAGAAGTGCTGAGTTGGGCACGTGCAGGTGGCCGCTGCATTGCCTCTTGGCCGTCGCTGTCACTTGACTCGACTGTGGGGATACAGAGGGCATGCTGTTAGTTGTGTGATGTTACTGGATGTGTCCATCACATGCATCCAACATGATAATCCATGACCACTTGCATGTACACACTTGTGACTATTGATGCACTCAGGTGTGTGTGTGTCTGCTTCCAGTCAGGCACGCACTGTGTGCATTTCCAGGGTTCATGCTTTGGGGATGTGTTACTTGTCATCTGGCCAGTCAGTGGGTCCATTGGGTCACTCCTGCCCTGATGGGGGGGGGCATTGTGAGTGGGTCCATTGGGTCACTCCTGTCCTGTTGGGGGGGGCATTGTGAGTGGGTCCATTGGGTCACTCCTGCCCTGTTGGGGGGGCATTGTGAGTGGGTCCATTGGGTCACTCCTGCCCTGTTGGGGGGGCATTGTGAGTGGGTCCATTGGGCCACTCCCATTCACACTTATGGCTTTGTACTATGTGCACTTACCAGCATGTGCAGGTGGGCTCACTCCTGCCTCTGCCTCTCCTATGCCGTGGATGCCTTTGAGGTGCATGACACTGCTGCAGCGCTCCTCCCATGGTTGCAACTTGAGAGGGGATGCAGGGCCTCCACCAGTGGCAGTGCTGTGTTGGCGGTGTGCAGTCATGAGGTTGCGCACCCGGAGCCTGAGGTCATCCCACCTCTTATGGCAGTCCTTCACAGAGCGTGTGGTCACACCGACTACTGTGCATTGCGTGCTGCCTCCGCCCACACCTCCTTACGCCGTTGCTGAGTAGCACGCCGCTGGTCTGCACTAAAGAGCATTTCCGCATGCTCAATAATGTGGTCCACCAGAACTGTGAGCTCAGCCGCACTGAAGCGCGGCTTTCGCTGTCTGCGTGCTGGTATCCTGTATGCCATTCGATGAGTTGTCAGTCTCAGGGAGGTAATCTGACCTGTGGTGTCTGAGGATGGCAGTGGATTGTGCTTTATATAATGGCCGCCTCTCGGTTTTAGTTTTTTTCCCGCAGTCATGCTGTTTCCGCTTCCGGTGTTGGTGTTTCCGCTTCCGGTGTTTCCGTGTCGGCGGGGGCGGACACGGGTTTAGCCCCGTTTCTGTGGCGTAAAGTCCATGTGCGTGGGTGTTTACATGACGGCGGTGACTCCGTTTCCGCCTCGGTGTGTTGCGCGCGACCCAAGTGCCTTAATCGGGCCTTCTTTCTGCAACCTTCCGGTCGCGGAAGTGGAGTAACCGTCGTCACGGAATCACCGGATTCCGGCACGGCCGACTCGTAATGAGGCCCATTGTCTCTTAATTCAGGATGCAGTTCCTTGGCTAGACTATGGGAAGAAAAATAAAATAAAATAACTCTTCAGTGAGTTCTGTTACTGTGCATGTTCAAAGTAAGTAAGCTCCCAGTCCACTCCTCGAATCTGCTTCAGTCCTGAGGGCATATTGGACACTGATCAGTATGAACAAAATAGGGAAAGAATGACAATAAATATAACAAATGAAGTTCTTGGCGCTGCTCCTTCGATCTGTCCCTCGGCGGAAGGCTTTCTTAGAATCTCCTCAGAAAGTCTCTCTGATGGTTGTAAAGTTCCACTTGGAGTATGATTCCGTGCAGGAGCATTCCCATCTGTGCAACATTATCTGGATCTCTGCTGAATGTGAGGACGTCAACATCGATAGGTCTCCCCACTAGCTCTGGAAAGTCAGTGACTAGGCGAAAGGGGACATTGTGTGCCAATCTGCTGTCTTATGATGACAGGGACATCTGTCCTGTCTTGCTGGGTTCAGGATTGTATGTTTTTTCCTTGATGTAAACAATGTCTGCACTGTCAGGTCGCGTGGAGTGCGACTAGAATTCTGATCCTATTTAAAAGATGGCTTAAATGTTCAGTGTTGACTGGGTCTCGAAGAAATGCAAGTGTGTCTGTCATTCTTCCACTAAGAGTTGGACAGTCTTCAATTATGCAAAAGAACAGTGTGTTGACAAGCTCATTTATTTCCGCTCTGTGTTGGGAACATTTGTTTCTTTCTCACTGTACTCGGGGAGTAGGATAAGTTGTTCGGCAATGACAGTGAGGAGTTGTTTTATTGTCTTTTCATTTTCAGGATCTTTTAAAAAGTCTGTGACACTGGTGAGCCTCCCTACCAGTGACGGGTATGACCTCAGTACTAAGTTGAAATAGGTGACTAGGTCTTTTGTGATGTCTCTACTGTGGGACACCATAAGTTATTCCGAATAGAGTTCCGGTGTGGAACGAGTCGGGATACTGTATTTGCTTCCAATGTAAGTGTCCTCAGTCAAAATTTGGAATATCCTTTTCTTGTCGAGGCTTAAGTGTGCCTCAGTCTGAAGTTCAAAGTCAACAGATTATATTGTGGCTTATGCGTGCAGTTTTTCTTCTTCACCCTGCAACTAGGATGCACAGAGAGTCCGTTTTTTATGTCCTTATCCCCTTTTTGCTTAGAGGAAGTGTCCAATTTAAGCCACAATTTGCAAAAAAGTTCTTTGTCTTTACTTTGCTGGTCATGCGTCCTTCTTCCTCGTCATGGATCGCGTCTTCACATGCTGTGGTTCTTCCCTGTCGCTCGTTGATTCCTCTCGTTGGGGTGCAGGCAGGGGGCTTTCTCCGATGTAGGGTTTGATATCACCGAGAAAAATCCACGCTCTCCTGCCCTGTAGCTTCTCAGCAGACGGAGTGCAGTCCTCTACGATAAAAGGACCGTTGAATCTTGGCTCGTCCCACCTTTTCCTTGTATGGTTTTTCACAAGGACGGCATCTCCAGGTCCAGGGAAGACGAGTGGAACACATAGACCTTGTACTGAGTCTGATGCAGTGTTTCCTTCTGTGTTCTGTGCTGCGCTGCACCCTTTTCGTCGTCGCTGCAGCTGGTCTGAAATTACAGTAAGGCAAGATGTCATGCAGTTCAGGTAATTTTGCATTTCAGACCCTAAAACCTCTCCTGTTGACTGGGCATCACATCTAGCTCTATCTCGGGGTGTTAGGGGAGTTCTCATTCTTCTTCATGTGGCTATCTCGTGTGGCGTAAGATGAGGGTCGGAGCCTGGTTGGTTCCGAAGTGCATACAGTGCCAATGGAAGGCAGTGCAACAATCCCTTCCTTAGAGTAAGCTTCAAATTGGCTATTTTCTCCTTCAACAAGCCGTTGAGCTTCTCACAGACTCCATTACCTTGCGGATGATAAGCCGATGAGAACTTGTGTTTTATACCAAGCAGCAAGCTAATCTGTTCAAATATTGAATTAACAAAGTGAGGGCCATTATCTGATCTCATGACTTTGCATACCCCCCACCTTGGGAACACTTCCTCACTAAACATTTGGCCGCAAAGGTAGAGTTTGATTGTGTACATGGACCTGCCTCTATCCATCTAGAGAATGGACACAACACAACAATTAAGTATCTGTACCCATTACATGCTTGAATCATGTCAACGTAATTGACATGCAAGTGCTGAAAAGGCCCATTTGGCCTGGGGATTACTCCTCTCATTACTTTTAGTGTGTGCCCAGCGGTGAATTGCCGGCAGATTATGCAGTTCACCATAAAGAATGCAACATGCTCAGTTAAATTCGGTATGAACCAGTCTTCTGCGAGCCTTGCTGCTAGATTCTCCTTTGTCATATGCGCCGGGTAATGTAACTGCTCCAGCGCTATTTTTAATAGGGCTACAGGCATTACTGGTGTACCAGTGCTTTCTTGTCGCCACAAGCTGTCAGAGGGGTTTAAAGAACACCCTTGATGTTTCCACAGGTTTTTCTCTTCTTGTGGTGCCTCCCCTTGCAATCCCATCAGCTGCATTTGCCCAAGGCTATTATAGGCTTCAGGTGTTCACGCAACCATAATTCTTTCATTGGTACAGGCGACTTCCACTTCCATAATCGTCTCACTTTTGGATGCCATATGCTTGGCTTCCGTGTCTGCTGATTGGTTTCCTCGTGAGATAAAATCTGTCCCCTTCGTGTGGGCGGCGCAATTCATGACCGCTATGCCCACTGGGAGCTGTAGTGCTTTAATCAGCCTGTCCAATAGGGCTGCGTGCTGCACTGGCATGGTGTCTGCTCGGTGGTAGCCTCTCCTTTTCCAGCGCGATAAGCCTGCGTGTACTGTTGACGTCACATAGGCGGAGTCACTGTACACCGTTACTTCCTGGTCTGCGTGATTCTCAATGGCGAGTATCAACGCCAACAATTCTGCAGCCTGTGCTGAGTAATGGGGTGGTATTTGCGCACTAATAAGTACTCGGAATTCCCCATTTGCTGTGTGTTTCATTACAGCGACGCCTGTATATCTTTGTCCGTCATTTTGATCGATCCTTGAAGACCTGTCAATAAAGACGATCTCTCCTCCTGCCAAGACATTTTCTTTCAACCTGGGGATTTCATCATAGAATTCTTCATAATTTGCACAGTCATTTATGGGCTCTCCCTCAGTGACTGGCTCTGCTATGAACATGGCTGGGTTCACTATTTTACATCGGACTATTTATATTGAGGGATTCGATATGATCACTTCATAAGCTGAAGCTCTTTGAGATGTCACTCTGCGTTTTCGGGTTCTCTAAAATAGCAAATAATGAGTGCTCGACGTACAATGTCATTGAGCATCCCATTACAATGGTTGTCACCTTCTCTATGGCGAACGCTGCGGCAGCTAAACTTTGTTTGCATGGGAAGTGGCCTCTCATTACTGGGTCCAGATTCCCGCTGTAATAAGCCAGGGGTTTGTACCCCAACAAGGTTCTTTGAGCGAGTACTGTCGTCATGACGCTGCCATTTGTGTGTGAAAACAGGTAGAAATTCCTCTGCGTAATTGGGGATCCCTAGAACTGAAGCTGTGCAAATAGCTCTTTTGAGTTCAGCAAACCCTTTCTCCATGGCATCAGACCATTCTTTTCTTTCGTCACTTGGGACTTCTTTAGAGCCTAAAGTAAAGGCTTAGTGTAAGAGCTGTAGTCGAAGACCCCTGCCCTGACATAGTTGCACAGGCCTAAAAAGCTCTGCATCTGCTTTATCATGTGCGGTTTAGCCATGTTCAATATGGCTTCAGCCCTTTCTGGGGTCACTCTCTTTCCTTCATGTGAGATCATCTGGCCTATGTACAGCACTTCTTGTTGACAGTGTTGTAACTTTTCCTTGTCAACCTTATATCCTTTCTCAGCCAGTATAGTCAGTAGCTGAACAGAATCGTGCCTGCATTGCTCTTCTGTTGTGCTGCAGATTAAGATGTCATCCACATACTGCAGGACAACACTTTTTAATGCAATATTGCTTAAGTCCATCTGCAGGATTCTGTTGAAAAGGAGACTCACAGTACCCCTGTGGCAGCCTCGTGTTTTTCAGACACCTCTGTCTGAACGTGAATTGTGAGTCTCTGTGCAACGGGATTGAGAAAAATGCATTTTTCAAGTCAATCACCGTGAAATATTTTGCCTCAACGTGTATATTACATAGGATTGTAGACGGGTTAGGGACTAGAGGGAACTCGGCCTCAACAATATCGTTTATTGGCCTTAGGTCCTGTACTAGCCTCCATGACCCCCCCCTTTACTTTTTTTCACAGGATACACTGACATCCATCATGGCAGAAATTGTCTTGAAAATCCCCTCATCTGCCTCTCTGGACATGGGATATTGTCGGGCTCTGGGTAGAATTGCTCCTGGTTTCAGTTTAATCCTTACTTCTCCAACCCCCTTCAAGAGACCCACGTCATAGGGTCCTGTAGTCCACACTGAAACAGGCACCATAGCTATGTCGTCATCAAAATATTCAGGACGTTTTAGTACCAACATCATTCTCTGAGGTACTTATCTTTTAATCATCTTTACCCAAAAGGTGAGACTCACTTCCACCATCGTCTCTCCCATTTCTGCTTGTTCTTCAAACAGATCGTCATCGGTGACGTCAGTCACTCGATATCCTTCTTCAATGGCAATTATCGCGCACCATTGTCTGCCCTCGTCATCGTAACCGTCAACCAAGACCACCTTCCCTCATATTGCAGCTGTGTGTATCATCAAGGGAAATACTTGTCCCTTCTCCTCATGCATCGGTATTCTTGGTCTGAATAAAAACTCATCAGGGGTTCTCATGATTATGTCTGCAAGGCCTGGCAATCCTGCCATGAGCACACGCATGCCATATGCGAAGATTTCTGGCTCTAATGGTATGGCCCTCATGGCTATGTGTCCTAAGTATGCTCTAACCATTTACCATACATTTGAATAGTGCATTCCTGGAGTGGAACATAATATGCCCTCCTCCGTGAACGAGATTGTCATGTTCAACTTTGTCATTAAGTCTCGACCCAAAATATTTACTGGGGTCTGCTGAGAATATAGTAGAGGTACGTTCATTTTGCAATCCCCTATAGAGACTGGAAGTGCCTTTGTAAAGGGAACTCGACTGGTCGCTCCTGTAAAACTCTGAATATCTATGGCCTCGCCGGACAAGGAAAATTTGCCTTCACGTATGCACGAGTGTGTCGCACCCGTGTCAACTAGGAAGGAATATTCCTTATCCCCTATGACGACATCCACCCTGGGTTCCCTGTGAGGGTCTGGTGTCACTGATAGGATAGAACACATCAGGGTTCCCAGTGAGCTGTCCTAGCTTATATATATAAATTCAGCCCACTGTGTGCGGGTGGATTTCCTCCATTCTCACTGTTACCTCCCATTCCAGGTTTCATGGTCTGTGATAGTTGCAGCTGTGCCTGTTGGGATTGTCTTTGTGGAAAATTCTCCATGTTTTGCGGTTGCATCCCTTGCTGTGCTCCTTGTGCTTGTTGTTGCACCGTGTGATTCTGTGCACCACCCTGCTGTAAAACTGCAGGTGGATTTGTCATGCCTGCTCCTGTTCCTTGGCCGTTCTGCATCATGCCTTGACCTCTGCATGTGCGCGCCAAATGCCCTGTCATTCCACAAAGCCAACAAACTGGCGGTGGTCGGATCATTTGTCCATTTGACATATCTTGGTTACCATTTTGCATATTTTGAAAGCCTCCTTGATTGTTTTGGAAACCTCCCTGATTGCTCTCCCATCCTCTTCCCCTAAATCCTCTTCCCTTGAATAAAATCCTGTATTGCCCTGGTTGTTCTGCTGCGGACTAGCCACCTACTGCATGTTTGGTGCAGATGTACTAGTTATCATGGCTCCCTCAAGAGCATATTTTGACAATTTCTTTTGCACCAATTTCGCTTCCTCACCTTTTCGAGTTGCTTCCTTTTTGCGATTCTTTCCCTGCAACAGTCTAGAATAATGTGCGATGGTCAACTGTATTTCAGCCCAAGGTTTGGCTTTGATTGCTACCAGTTTCTTGAGTAGTTTCTGCACCGGCTCTGGCAGCACTTGGCACAGGATATGGTAAAACACAGGTATAGATTTCGTCCACGATTCATGAGTCTCAAGCACCCATGCGTATTGGAAATTCTGTATATAAATTAACGGATCTTCGGACTCCTTGATTTTTTGAGTCATTATAGCTCCCATATCAGAAGTATCTAGGTAAAGTACATGTAGCGCTTTCCATACTGCGGCTCTACAATTGTTAAATGACGCGCCGGCATGCACGGTATTAATTGTGGTTACGCCAGGGTAGCCTTCTCGTGCCCACACATCGTCTGCTCTCTCACCAAGTATGGCGATCAGGAGACCTTTGATATCCCCTACAGCTAACTTGTTTCATCCTGTCCTCTTTTCTAACTCGCGTATCCACTTTCCGGCTCCCGATGTCAGCATTGGAAGCTTATTTTTTTAAATGTTCTCGATCCATGTGTGGCCATGGAATATATTGTGGTCTTATTGGCCCTTCTCGAGCAACGGAAATTGGAATGTGTAGCCCTCTCACTCTTCTCTCATTGTTCTCCTGTCTATTGCAGGGGTAATATTCCCGCATCGACGTCTACCTGGCAATGCCCTTAGTCTGTCCACATAGGGCGGTGAAGACAGCCCCCTCTGACCATGAGATACTTCTTCATATCGGTCAGGCTGCGTGGCGGACTCTGATGTTCTCGATATAGGTTCGCTATTGTCTGACCACCTTACTACTTTTTCTCTTGGGAATCGTCTTTCGTCCCTCTTCCTCCTTTTCCTCTACCCCCTCCCTTTAGGAGTCGGACATTGGTTGTCCCCAACTAGTGGGACTTCTTTTATCCTCTTTGTTCCTACTTATTTCTAATCTATCCGGGGATAGCTCTCTATCCACACTACTTTGGGGACATCCTCAGTGTCATACAGCTGAGTGCTTTCCAGGCGCTCGTCTTCCCCTTCCCCTTGGGGTATTTGTTCTAGCTCCATTTCATCATATATTCTATCGATCGTTTCTCCGATGCTTCTGGTGTCGAAGTCATCGTCAATATTTGTCCTAGACGTGCCTGGTACTGAATCGTACACAGGAAAGAATTCCTCGGTGTCTTCCCAGTCAACAACTGGAGCGGGTTTTTAACCTCTCTCCCTAGATAATCAAGATTGCGTGCTCTTTCTATTCGTTTACGTTCTATATCATCATCAAATTCTTTGCGCTTCCTCACCTCTTCTCTGACCCTATCTTCTTCCTTTCTCTTTTCATTTCTATGTTCATCTGCCTTTTGAATTTCCTCATCTCTTCGTCTCCTTATTCTTTTTTCACGTGTTCTCTGTTCTTCTAACCTTTGCTGTTTCTGTCTGTCTTGATCATAGGCTGCTCTTGGGTTGCGATCGAGCTGTCTTTTTGCTCTTCGCGATATAGCTGTTCTCGCCTTTGTCTGTCTTTCCTTCTTATCCTTTCATCTCTTAACTCCTTTTCTTTCTCCTTCCTCTGTCACATCTAACCTCTCCTTTTGTTTTGCGTCATCAATGCCTTTCCCATCGAGTTTTAATAAAATGTGTCCTCCCATCCATTCGTCTTTTGTAAATGCTATCTTGTCAGTTCTGTCTTCGCTCCCTTTCCATCTCTTCCCTTCTCTGTCTTTGTCGAGAGATGCACTTGTCTGCGCCTGATCTTTTCTTTCGTCATCGTGTCTCCCCTTGTCCTTTGGGGCTATGGAGGTAATATTCTTGTCCTTATCCTTCCTTTGATTTTCATCACTACTATGTGTAGGTGACTCATTTCCGGGGTTGCTGTACCCCATGGCTGCTTTAAGTTCCCTCAACGGGTATAATCCCTCTTCCTTACTTTCTTTGACTTTCGCTTCAGGGTGGGGCAGGTGGCGCAGTAGGCGTCTCACCCCCCTCTGTGCATACATTAAGTATCCAATCTGTTGGTGGTTCTTCCTCCTTTCCCTGTTCATACATTTTCTATAACTCGAGAACAGCAAGGCATTTTTCTAACTTCTTGCCTGTATATGTGGCATGCAAATATGTCAGCATATGTTGTAAGACGGCTTTAGATAGAGACCCATTTTGGGTTCACGGCAAAAACATCTTGTGGGCGGTACCTTTAACTCACTCAGTACTATATTTCTTTAGCTTGGGTGCATGCTTTGGCAACTGTTTGCATAAGTGTGCCAATGGAGTTATGTCTTCCATACTTAAATCTGTTCCCTTTCCTATTATATAACACTTGTCAATGTTTTCGTGTGACTTAAACAGCTTCTAACAATATGAGCAAGCCCCAAATATCGCAAGCTCCAATCCAAATTTTCCACAAAATTTTATATCTTCCGATTTATTCAAAAAACATCAATTCACATGCGATTTTGTCTCAGCTATCATATCGCATGACATTTTAAATTAGTGCTCTCAAAAAGTTTCCAATACATATGACGTCACAACAGAGAAACATGTAAGACATACGCTTGACAGACTAGACGGACACCAACTGGACACAGCTATCTCTGCCTCTAATCATTACCCCTTCATGGAGTGTAAACGTACCGCTTCCACAATGTCTTTAAACGTTGTGGTAGTCTAATTGTTCCCCATTATGTGGGACCCTGGGTACACATTTAAAGTGCAGGAATAAGGCAAATCCTCTCACTTCTCAGGTGTCTGCCCGGTAACCTCTCTCTTCTCTGGTGTCTACCCCGGTAACCTCTCTCTACTTTTATTACACTCTAGTCATTATTCCCTTATATATACATTCAATTTTTGTTTCACTCACTATTTGCATAGTTCCTCTCTGGACCCTCGGGATCACCACCTTTGTTACCACCTCCTTCAGCTTTTCGCCCGCTCAGCTGCCCGTAGGAATGGGAAGGGAAGTGTGGGGAAAACCGGTCCCTTCAGGCCCTTTCTGCAGATTCTACTTAGGCTACCATTGTCTACGGGGAGCTTCACGGTCTACTCAGCCGAATGGCAAAGGACTTGTGATATTGCCGAAGACCTAGGGCCGCATTATAACGCAGGTGGGATGTGGTTAACGGCGCCGGTAAAGGTGCCGGTGCCGTCAACCCCGTCCCGCCTGATTACGAGGTCACCTCGCGGGACCCGGTCTGCACGTCTGGTTTCACCAGACGTGCAGAGAGGGTCCTGCGAGGGGAGGAGGGAGCAAACAACACGCCGCTCGTAATCGGCCTGTTGCTTGCTCCCTCGCCCATTACCATTTCAGCCCTATCGGGGCTGAAATGGGAATGGGGAAGGTCCGGGTCCGGGTTCCTAGAAGGAGGAATTACCGGGCCCTCCGAACTCGGAATGGCCCGGTAATTTCTCATTCTGGGAACCCGGACCCAGATGCGATTTCAGCGGCAGCCATGCCGCCAATAGCGGCATGGCTACCGCCGAGGTCAAAATGAGGCCCCTAGACTTACTTTATGTCGACGGTCAATAGGTGTCTTACTTTAGTCAATAATCGATATTCGATAACCATCAAATCTCTGCTAGCAAGTGTACTGGGGAGACCCCCGGCTGGCCCATAGAGTCCACTTTACTTAACAGCACGCAGAATGGTCAGCCAGGTGCAGGACGCCCCACAATTCACCCGGCCTTCCTTCAATCAATCATTACTTTAGTGGCTATGTGTCAATTAGTTGGCTGTGGTTAGCCTCGAAACTGTATCTTCAGGTCAGGAAAAGTTATGATATCTCTGTCTGGGCGGCTGCCAAGCCTGGGTGTGAACCCGTGCCTCTTCTTGCTCGGGTGGTCACGTGCTACTCACACCGTGAATCTGCCTAGTTTCCCTCAATTTGTGCATTTAGTTCTTATTCGGCTTGCCACCTGCCTATGCCTCCTTATCTCAACCTTCCGAAGATAGGATATTCTGTTCTTAAGTTTCAATTCTGCGAAGCTACTGTTCGCTCCTTCTATTGGTCTGACCTTGGCTCTTTCCTGGTGCAAGTTGCATCTGCTAAGTTTCGATTCAGCCATCTCTTTTCGAATCTCGTCCTGTTTGGCCTCTAGTAACCTGAGTTGATTCTGCTTCTACTAAGCATAGCAAGCCGCACTGTTTTCTTAGCTTTCTTGCAGTTTTAAGCATATGTACAGTCGTTAGCTGGTTGAATGACTTCATCCTGCGTTACAGCTTAAGCTTCTTTGTATTTCAACATCGCCTCTCCTTCTAGGTTCACGATATCCTTATTCATGGAGTTTCATCTCTGTGTCATTTTTTGGTTCTGCACGTTAGTCTTGGCCCTCATGACATCACCATTCGTCTTCCATTAAGGCCTTTTGGGTTTCTTCTGGGTTAGTGTTTAGGCAATCTTCATTTCGTCTTATTTGCTGGTAGGGTTTTCTCAATGGATACCTTACTGTGCATGGTTTTCTAGGTATCGGTATTTCAAAAGGTGTTGTTCTCCTGATAGGCACTGCGCGGAGCCCTACTGCGCTCTCTGCTGGTTTATTTGCTCGTCATACATCACATATTTTGGTGTGAACGTTCCTGGTACTTCAAAATGGGCAATGGGAGTGCAGGCTTTATTTGGGACCTCCTCTACATTAGTAATCCCCAAAGAGGGGAGAGATCCCTGAAGCTGTGTATCGTATCTCCCAATATCTCTGTTGAACCTCGATGAAAAGATCTTCACCGTCGACACGGTTGGAGAGAGTGCTGCCCCGTCTGATCCATCCAGATCAGGTCTGATTTATCATGGGTAGGCAAGGGCTTGACGCCATGCGGAAGACATTGGACCTGATGGACCACTCCTGCATGGAAGGAAGCGATTACATTCTGGTGAGTCTGGATGCCGAAAAGGTATTCGATAGAGTGGAGTGGGGTTTCCGATTCGAGGTTCTGAGGGAGCAGGGATTTGGGGACCGATTCCTTAGTGAGGTGCAGGCCATCTACACAAATCCAGTGGCTAATGTGGTAGTCAACGGTAGGGCGTCTAGGGATTTTGCCCTCGGAAGAGTAACAAGGCAGGGATGCCCACTTTCACCCCTGCTCTTCGCGTTGTATATTGAACCCTTGAGTGCCCGGATTAGAAGGGATGTTAGGATAGATGGGATCAGGATAGGAGAGACAGAATATAAAATCAGCATGTATGCCGATGATATGCCTCTCTATCTGGGGAACCCACGGGTCTCAGTCCTGGCCATCCTGCAGGTGCTAGGGAACTATGGGCGGGTAGCGGACCTGAAAGAGAACACTCAAAAGTCGGTCCTATTCCCATACTGTAGAGAAGGGAGGGGATATAGGGGAGGGCCTTCGGGGTCTGGGAATCCCAGACGAAGAGACAGCTATAAAGTACCTGGGTATAAAGGTACCTAGGGACACCAAAGATCTGTATCAGATCAACTTCCCCCACTCCTGAAGACCCTTTTTGGGGACCTGAACAGGAGGTCAGACACGAGCCATATATGGGCCCCCCCATACGGGATGACATTCAAGAGCCACTGAGGTTTCAAAAATAGTTTGAGGCTGGCCTGGAGAGGGTGTGACAGGTGGTCAGGGGGCACCTTCATAACTTGTGAGGAACTCAAGGATAGGCTTTACTTTGAGACACTCTTTGTCTTTCAATATATACAGTTGAAGGGTGTGCTGATGTCCGAGAAATGGAAGGAGGGGGTGCAAAGGGGACTGACGGCGATGGAATCCATTCGTAGTGAGGCAACCTCAACGAAGGGATTGATCTCTGGTGTTTATAGAGCTTTGCTGGTGGTGACGGGAGAGGGGACGAGAGCCTTAAAGACGAAATGGGAGAAGGATCTGGGGAGGGATCTAAGTGAACAACAGTGGGAATGCATCTGTAAGAAAGCACACAGAACTGCAATCATATGCCAATATAAGTCACACAGTCTGAAACTCCTGTACAGATGGCAACACGCCCTGGTGCGCTTGTTGAAAATGTACGCCGGGGTGGACCCAACCTGCCGGACGGGATGTGGAGAGAGAGACGACTATTGGCATATGTGCTGGTCATGCCCCAGGATGCCGTGTTACTGGAAAGAGGTGTTGGGATGGATTACAGCGCTAGAGGGAATACAAATAACAGTGGTCCCATTGTTGGTGCTGTTTGGTATCGATGAAGGGGAAGAGGGCTGGTCACGTCTCCCACATATGCTGCACTTCCTGCTTCTGGCAGCTAGGGCATGCATGGTAATCAGATGGAAATGTCAGGAACTACCAAATGAGGAGATGTGGGCCCGCAAAGCAATGGAAATGTATGAAATGGAGAACCTCAGGGGAGCTCTACATGATCTGCATGCCGCAAGGGAAATGGAATAGGCTCCATTCCTTATCAAATACAAACCACAGCGCAAGGCAAACCCTCTCCAGAAGGGATTGGACAGTGGGGAAGGGTGACGTACCGAGGCAGGAATGGGCCAACTAAGGATGATGGCCCCATACTTCGAATGAGGGAGACACATGTTAAGATGGATTTCTGAACTCTGACCTGGTGGGCAGAGGTTCAGAAGGCCAGCCTAGTTTCTTGGAACAGGGTAACCCTTCTGGACAAGTCAGAACAATCAAGGTAGCATTGACGGCGTTCAAGACTAGGTCTCAGGAGGTTTTTAGAGACTGAAAGCCCACAATGAGCACACACAGCAAAGGACACTACAAATCACTGCTGGTCAGGTGTATATATCAGAAATACACATACATTTATTCAAGGACTTAGAAATCAAACACAACTCAAATATCAACAGTAAATCTTCAAACCAATACAACACTACTATAACACATATATACAATACCAAGTGGCCTAAAGGATAAGTGCACAGAATGGGTGCACAACCTAAAAGGAAAGGGAGCAAGCAGTGCAAATAGACTTTAGGCAGTTCTACATCAATCAATCCCTAACTAAGAGGCAGTTCAGTCCGTACAAAGAGTGGAGCTTAGTGCTCAAAAGTACTTTCGGATGCTGGTGCATGCGATCATGCAGAGGAGAAAAAAACGGGGTCTCTTGCAGGGGCTGTAGCAGCTCAGGAAGGTGGGTGAGGTGATGAAGAATAGGCTCCCACTATTCGTGGAGGGTCTCCTCGAAAGGGCAGAACAGGTTCCAGGAGTTGGGAATAGGATGGTAGCACAAGATACCTGAGGAAAGGTGAGTAGCCCTCAGGGGACACTTGTGTGTAAAAATGGATGGATGTGCCAGGGGCCACCGGTAAGGGTTGCCAGTACTCACCACCCCACAGCTCACTCTGGACCAAACTTCAGCAGTCGAGTCCTCTTTGGTTGCAGGTTCAAATGCAGCAGTTGTGCAGCTCTGCGGCTTTCAGCGGCTGAATTACAGTGATGATTCCTTGCCAAGACAGTGCGATTTCTCCGCTCCTGAAGAAGGGATCAGGCCAGTTTGACTGCAGCAGGATTCAGGGCATAGGGGGGCACAGCAGCAAGGCACCTTCAAAGTTCGTCACCACGGCTGGGTGACACGGTGACCATGTGTATTCGGGTTCAGGCGCTCTCTCTTTATTCCAGACCTGGGAATGCCAAGTGTATGCAATTCGATGTGAGAGTGCCGTGAACACAGAGCTTACGATCTGCCAGGTTTTAAGTGTCCACTCAAAACGGCGGCAGTTTCAAAGGAGAGGTCCTGCGCAAGCTGGTCAGTTTACTGGTTGGCCCAGGAACACTTCCGAAGAGGCTCGCTTGTAGGTTAAGATGAAGGTGCCTGTCACTCATCGTCAGGAGATCCGTTGAGGGAACCCAGATGGATGGTAGAGGTGAGCACCGGACTTCTAGTTGATCCAGTTGATTGAAGAACCTGGGCTATGTCTTTGCCCAGGTCTCCTCTCTTGAGGGAGCTCATTTTCCTGATACGCCCCTCTGCTGGGTAAAAGTGACAGACCGAGGGGTAAATCAAACAAAAGAGCGGGAGAACACACCTCCACAGTACCAAGATGCAAAGGAAAGCAAAATGGTTACTAAGGTTATGCAATCAGATTGAAATCAATACCTACACTCTATTTCCCCTTTAAATAGAGACCTGATCCCACTCTTGTAGGGTTTAAAGATGATGACAGTGCAGGTAGCCGGGCACCTAACAAGAAACCAGATAAGAATAAGGATTTATGCTAGGGTAATGGTATTGGTCTAGTGATAACAGAACAGGGTAGGTTCCTACCAATGGGTCAAGGAACGGTGGTTGGGAAATGGAGGATGGTCGAAATAGCAGAATCCAATGGCAGTCAATGCGGGATAAAATAACAAACAGGAAGGTTAGTTAGGATCTCACCCGGGCTGAATGAGGGGCGCACTAGAGTCGGGTTGGTGCACTAGATGTCTTCAGCAGAGCGTCCCAAGGGTGCACAGGAGTTCAATGCAGACGTTCCCAAAAGATTTCAAGTGTCAGTGAGGAGATAAGGCAGCACTAAGGTAATAGATAAGAATGAAAGAGAGGGCCCGAGCAGCTTTTCGGATGGGAAGAGCATCCGCTCTCGTAGTGAAGCAGAAAGCAGTCTGGGTGGAGCGGCCGCTGCAGTCAGGAAGCAGAATGGAGTCTGCGGGGGAGTAGAAAGGTGAAGCAGGTAAGGTTTATCACTAAGCTATGGAACGCACAGATGTCGCAAGAGAAAACAAACCTGGGGCAGGCAGGAGTTTGGCAACGGCAAGAGTGACTATTCCAATTCAGTAAGCGTAAGCAGTCCAGCGACAGGCAGGAGTTTGGCAATGGCAGGAGTGGCTAATCCGAAACAGCAAGCGTAACAGTCCAGGGACAGGCAGGGCTTTAGCAACGATAACAGGAGAACAAAACCAATTCAGCAGGTGATATCAAATCCAAAAGACAGGCAATAGTCGGAAAGTCAGGTTTGGCAGCGAAATTTGCAGTATCAAGGTAGTGAACGACTACAATCAGAAGCCGTGACTGTCAGTACTGCGCATGCCTTTAGTCAAACGCAGTGGATGAAACCTGCGGATCCGGGCAGCTGACCCGATCACGTTATCATGAGTGGTAACCATAGCAACCCGTCTTCCGAAGCGCAGCGTTGAAGCTGCAGAGTGCCTCCAGGGCAACCGCCACCTATGTAGAAAAGGGGCTGCAGAATGCTGTGTCATGCTGGGAGCAGGACCCTAAAACCTCGAAAGAGAAGACCGGGACCTTGCAGACATAGCAGTATCCACCCCCAAAGGTAGAGGCACCCCCTTGGAGGCATGGAAGATGCGCAACAAAGCCGGGGCATGTACACTGGCAAGCGGCTCCCAGGCGCTGTCCTCCGGGCTATAACCTTTCCAATCCACTAAATAGAAAGGGAATCCCTTCCGTGTCTGGTAATCCAGGATGGCAGCCACCTCATATTCCTACTCATTGCCCATCAAGATGGGCGCGGGTCTGCGTGGTAATCGTGTCCCAGAGAGACAAGGCTTTAATAAGGAGACGTGAAACACAGGGTGTACCCCCCAGGAGGTAGGAAGAAACAAGCGGAACGCCACCGGGTTGACAAGGGAGGTGATTTTATAGGGCCGTACAAATGAGGAAGGAGTGATTTCTTCCCCCAAAGCTGTAAATTACAAGTGGAGCGCCACACTTGCATACCCACTTGATAAGCTGGAGCCGGCGTTTGGTGCCTGTCTGCAAATGGCTTGGCCTGCTCCTTGGCCCGGAGGAGGTGCTCCCGGATTTTGCTGTGCAAAACATCCAGTTCACGAACGCAGGCCTGAGCTGCCGGATTGTCCGTAGGGAGTGTAGGGTCCAAAGGCAGCGAACAGGGATGATGATCGTATAGGGCAAAGAATGGAGATACACCCGTAGCCGAGTGTATGGAATTGTTATAGGCAAATTTTGCAGCTTTGACCACGGATAACCAATTTTCCTGGTATTGAAGGTAGAGACATCTCAGGTACTGTTCCAAAGTGGCGTTGGTCCTCTCGGTCTGCCCGTCTGTCTGTGGATAATAGGCTGAGGAGTACCGGTCCTCGATGGAAAGAGCAGTGTTAAGAGCCTTCCAGAACAACCTCCCCTGAATGTACGGCAATCCATGACTGATATCCAGATTCAGAACCGATACCTCCTCCGGATGGGTAGCCACACATTCTTGGATAAGCGCCCTCAGAGAGGAATTGGGGGTACACCCGCAGGCAACCCTACTGGGAAGGAGCAGCTGTGCCTTCTCATCCCTAGTGCGTGGATCCGACTGTAATCGGGAGAGAGCGTCTGCACACGCCTGGAAACAGGCCGGACGATAGGTAATAGTAAAGTTGAATTGGGAGAAGAAAAGGTGCCAGCACGCCTGCCTGGCGGAAAGGTATTTCATGGACTTGAAAGCCTGAAGGCTCCAGTGGTCGGAATATACCGTAACAGGATTGAGTGTCCACAGAAGGTGATGTCTCCACTCCATGAATGTATCCCCGATGGCCAGCAGCTCATGTTCTGTGACTGTATAATTCCTCTTATATTGTGTCAGCTTTCTGGAATAAAAAGCCACAGGATGAATCTCCCCAGAGTCTGGACACAGCTGTGAGAGGATGGCACTGATCGCAACACTGGAAGCATTGGCCTCCACAAAACATGGGACATCCAGATTAGTATGTTGAAGGACTGGGGCTGTAGTCCCAGAACGTGGCCTTCAGAGAGTGGAAGGCAGTTTGTGCCTCAGGAGACAAACAAAATGGGACCTTGGCACTAGTTAAGGCTGTCAAGGGTGCCACGATGGAAGATAAAGAGTGGATGAAACGGCGATAGAAGTTTGAAAATCCCAGGAACAACTGAAGGGTTTTCACAGATATGGGAGCAGGCCAGTCCAATATGGCCTTGACCTTAGACTAACTCATTCGAATGCCATGGCTAGTTAGATCGTATCCCAGAAATTCCACCTCCGTGGAATTGAAAACACATTTCTCAGCCTTCATAAACAAGCTATTGTCTCTGAGCCGTTGTAGGACTGAACAAACGTGCTTGATGTGTTCATCGTAGGACAATGAATATATCAATATATCGTCCAGGTAAACTACCACATATTGATCGAGGACGTTGTGAAAGACATCGTTCATGAAGAACTGAAAAGTCGCGGGTCTATTGCACAGACCAAATGGCATAACAAGATATTCATATAGCCCGTAACGGGTTTTGAATGCCATCTTCTAATCGTCCCCCTCTTTTATACGGTCTAGATTGTATGCACCACGAAGATCCAACATTCATTGCAGGCAGCCGACGCGAGGTAAGGAGGCCCATCCGGGCATGCCGCCGATTTCCGGGCGCCAACTGGGCCCCCAGGCCCTCCGAGCGTCCCTCTCCCACCCCGCACCCTCTTCCTGCTTCCCGCTCCCCTCCCGCCTCCCAACCCGCCCACCGCCGCTCTGATTGGGCCGTGAGCCCAGCTGAAAGGGTCTAGCAACCCTCCTCGCACCGGCCCCTGCATTCATTGCAGGCAGCCGACGCGAGGTAAGGAGGCCCATCCGGGCATGCCGCCGATTTCCGGGCGCCAACTGGGCCCCCAGGCCCTCCGAGCGTCCCTCTCCCACCCCACACCCTCTTCCTGCTTCCCGCTCCCCTCCCGCCTCCCAACCCGCCCACCGCCGCTCTGATTGGGCCGTGAGCCCAGCTGAAAGGGTCTAGCAACCCTCCTCGCACCGGCCCCTGCATTCATTGCAGGCAGCCGACGCGAGGTAAGGAGGCCCATCCGGGCATGCCGCCGATTTCCGGGCGCCAACTGGGCCCCCAGGCCCTCCGAGCGTCCCTCTCCCACCCCGCACCCTCTTCCTGCTTCCCGCTCCCCTCCCGCCTCCCAACCCGCCCACCGCCGCTCTGATTGGGCCGTGAGCCCAGCTGAAAGGGTCTAGCAACCCTCCTCACACCGGCCCCTGCATTCATTGCAGGCAGCCGACGCGAGGTAAGGAGGCCCATCCGGGCATGCCGCCGATTTCCGGGCGCCAACTGGGCCCCCAGGCCCTCCGAGAGTCCCTCTCCCACCCCGCACCCTCTTCCTGCTTCCCTCTCCCCTCCCGCCTCCCAACCCGCCCACCGCCGCTCTGATTGGGCCGTGAGCCCAGCTGAAAGGGTCTAGCAACCCTCCTCGCACCGGCCCCTGCATTCATTGCAGGCAGCCGACGCGAGGTAAGGAGGCCCATCCGGGCATGCCGCCGATTTCCGGGCGCCAACTGGGCCCCCAGGCCCTCCGAGCGTCCCTCTCCCACCCCGCACCCTCTTCCTGCTTCCCGCTCCCCTCCCGCCTCCCAACCCGCCCACCGCCGCTCTGATTGGGCCGTGAGCCCAGCTGAAAGGGTCTAGCAACTCTCCTCGCACCGGCCCCTGCATTCATTGCAGGCAGCCGACGCGAGGTAAGGAGGCCCATCCGGGCATGCCGCCGATTTCCGGGCGCCAACTGGGCCCCCAGGCCCTCCGAGCGTCCCTCTCCCACCCCGCACCCTCTTCCTGCTTCCCGCTCCCCTCCCGCCTCCCAACCCGCCCACCGCCGCTCTGATTGGGCCGTGAGCCCAGCTGAAAGGGTCTAGCAACCCTCCTCGCACCAGCCCCTGCATTCATTGCAGGCAGCCGACGCGAGGTAAGGAGGCCCATCCGGGCATGCCGCCGATTTCCGGGCGCCAACTGGGCCCCCAGGCCCTCCGAGCGTCCCTCTCCCACCCCGCACCCTCTTCCTGCTTCCCGCTCCCCTCCCGCCTCCCAACCCGCCCACCGCCGCTCTGATTGGGCCGTGAGCCCAGCTGAAAGGGTCTAGCAACCCTCCTCGCACTGGCCCCTGCATTCATTGCAGGCAGCCGACGCGAGGTAAGGAGGCCCATCCGGGCATGCCGCCGATTTCCGGGCGCCAACTGGGCCCCCAGGCCCTCCGAGCGTCCCTCTCCCACCCCGCACCCTCTTCCTGCTTCCCGCTCCCCTCCCGCCTCCCAACCCGCCCACCGCCGCTCTGATTGGGCCGTGAGCCCAGCTGAAAGGGTCTAGCAACCCTCCTCGCACCGGCCCCTGCATTCATTGCAGGCAGCCGACGCGAGGTAAGGAGGCCCATCCGGGCATGCCGCCGATTTCCGGGCGCCAACTGGGCCCCCAGGCCCTCCGAGCGTCCCTCTCCCACCCCGCACCCTCTTCCTGCTTCCCGCTCCCCTCCCGCCTCCCAACCCGCCCACCGCCGCTCTGATTGGGCCGTGAGCCCTTCATCACTGGTCCTCCCAGGGCAGCCCTCTGCCCGGCAGCCCCAGCGGCTAAGGGCCCCAAGGCCAAGGGCGGCTCCAGGAAGTGTCAGCAGGTGTCCGCAGGGGAAGCCAAGGAAGCCACCAGACATCGACAAAACTGTAAGTGCTGGCTTGGGTGGGGGGTAGAGCAATTACTCTACTCCAGAAAGCTCCTGCCACTCTCACTTACCTTTCAATAGCCTGCAGTCTAATGTTAACCAGCACCATTGCCCTAGAGAACCACACTGATGAACCACACTGATTAGACTGCGCCACTTCTAGGCAGTAATGTGATTGTTAGCATATGCCGCACTTAGATGACATCTCTAATAGCCTCTCTGTGAAAAATAGAATTTAGATATACATTTAGAAAGTTGCATTTAGATGTGTACCCAATAGCTGTGAAATGTTGCATTTAGAAGTGTAGCCAATAACTGCTCTGTGGAAAGTTGAATTTAGAAGCACATTTTAGAAAGTTGAATTCAGAAGTGCACCCAATAGCTGTGAAATGTCGCATTTAGAATTGTGCTCAATAGCCTCTCTATGAAAAGTTGAATTTAGAAGTACATTTAGAAAGTTGCATTTAGATGTGTACCCAATAGCTTCTCTGTGGAAAGTAGAATATAGATGTGTACCCAATAGCTTCTCTGTGGAAAGTAGAATATAGAAGTGTGCCCAATAGCCTCTCTGTGAAAAGTTGAATTTAGAAGTGTGCCCAATAGCCTCTCTGTGAAAAGTTGAATTTAGAAGTGTGCCCAATAGCCTCTCTGTGGAAAGTTGAATTTAGAAGTGTGCCCAATAGCCTCTCTGTGAAAAGTTGAATTTAGAAGTGTGCCCAATAGCCTCTCTGTGAAAAGTAGAATATAGAAGTGTGCCCAATAGCATCTCTGTGAAAAGTTGAATTTAGAAGTACATTTAGAAAGTTGCATTTAGAAGTGTACCCAATAGCTTCTCTGTGGAAAGTTGAATTTAGAAGTGTGCCCAATAGCCTCTCTGTGAAAAGTTGAATTTAGAAGTGTGCCCAATAGCCTCTCTGTGAAAAGTTGAATTTAGAAGCGTGCCCAATAACCTCTCTGTGAAAAGTAGAATATAGAAGTGTGCCCAATAGCATCTCTGTGAAAAGTTGAATTTAGAAGTACATTTAGAAAGTTGCATTTAGAAGTGTACCCAATAGCTTCTCTGTGGAAAGTTGAATTTAGAAGTGTGCCCAATAGCCTCTCTGTGAAAAGTTGAATTTAGAAGTGTGCCCAATAGCCTCTCTGTGAAAAGTAGAATATAGAAGTGTGCCCAATAGCATCTCTGTGAAAAGTTGAATTTAGAAGTACATTTAGAAAGTTGCATTTAGAAGTGTACCCAATAGCTTCTCTGTGGAAAGTTGAATTTAGAAGTGTGCCCAATAGCCTCTCTATGAAAGTAGAATATAGAAGTGTGCCCAATAGCCTCTCTGTGAAAAGTTGAATTTAGAAGTGTGCCCAATAGCCTCTCTGTGGAAAGTTGAATTTAGAAGTGTGGCCAATAGCCTCTCCGGGAAAAGTAGAATTTAGAAGTGTGCCCAATAGCCTCTCTGTGAAAAGTAGAATTTAGAAGTACATTTAGAAAGTTGCATTTAGAAGTGTAGCCAATAGCTTCTCTGTGAAAAGTTGAATTTAGAAGTACATTTAGAAAGTTGAATTCAGAAGTGCACCCAATAGCTGTGAAATGTTGCATTTATAATTGTGCTCAATAGCCTCTCTGTGAAAAGTTAAATTTAGAAATGTGCCCAATAGCCTCTCCCTGAAAGTTGATTTTAGAAATGTGCCCAATAGCCTCTCTATGAAGTTGAATTTAGAAGTGTCCCCAATAGCCTCCCTGTGAATTAGAAGTCTCTGAAAGGGCATGAAACCCATCATATCTCACCAACATGCTTACTCTCTCCTTACATCACCACTCAACTAGAACACAGAGATACTATGACACCATTCGGTATAACTGTTCTCATATCAACATTCGCCGCTCTCTCCACATCATTCTAAATAATCACTGCTGGTTACACACCCCCCAGCGAGGCGTTCTCCTCAGGCCTAACGCAGCCACATCCGATCTGGATTAATCCTGCCAGAACGAACACATACTCCTGACCTCTCAACCACCACACCTACCGCTAGAAAGCAGCTATTACATTGATACTGCACGAGCTGTACACATACCTGGTGCTCACACGCACCTTTTTGACTCTCTCTACTCTCTCTACTGATATGAACTTCGGTTCCCAAGGGCGTTCAACCTACCAGCGCCTTCAGACCATACCAATGGTATATAAGGCGCTATATAAATGCAAAATAACAATAACAATAACAATAACTTAGTGAAAATAGAAGATGATCCCAGTTGATCCACAAGTACGGATATAAGTGGCAGGGGGTACTGTTTTTTTTGTAGTAATCTCATTCAGGGCACGGTATTCTATGCAGGGCCGGAGGTCACCCTCCTTCTTGGGAATGAAAAAGAGAGGCGAGGCTGCAGGGGATTTAGAAGGCCTAATAAAGCCGGTAGATAGAGCTTCATCAATATATTCTTTAAGGACCCGATCTTCCTTTAGCGTAAGTGAATACACCCTTCCTGCAGGGATTTTGGAGCCGGAACCAGGTCAATAGGGCAGTTGTATGGCCTATGAGGCGGTAGTGATTCGGCTTTGCCCTTTTCAAAAACGTCCAAGAACCCTGAATACTCAGACGGGATGCTGGTTTGTGTTATGGCAGAGACTGAACCAATGAGAGATATGGAAGAAACCTAAGCCTGACACAGGGCTTTGTTGATGATCCCATGGTTCTGAAAATACTTCTCATTGCAAGAAGCCGAGGGAAAGTGACTGGACTTCGACACCCAGTCGATAACAGGATTATGAAGATGAAGCCATGGAAGGCCAAGAATGACCCTAAACTGGGGTGCAGTGATAAGGTCAATTGTTATGTCTTCTGCATGACCCTCCTCAGTTTGCGTTTGGAGAAGGATAGTCTGCTGGGTCACCAGCCCTGACACCAGTGTAGTTCCATCAACTGCATTCATGGCCTCCGGCGTGGTCTTCGCGATGATAGTAATTCTGGAGCTGTACGCAAACTGAAGGTCCATATAATTACAGTTGATGCCCGAGTCAATGACCGCCAAGGCTGAGAAGGAAACCTAGGGCGCAACCGAAAATACCACTGGATGAGAAAAAGGGACTTAGGGACCAAACTCAAGGGAGACCAAAGGTGATACCCCCGGCGTAGGGACCCCTTCTACTGCTGGGTTTTGGCATTTCCCACCTTCCGTATTGGTTTTTTCGGGCATCCTTGAAGCTGATGCTCCGAGGATCCACAGTACATACAAAGATTGTGAGACCGGCAGTATTCTCTCTGGGCTGGGGTTAGTGGGCAACAAACAGCCCCTACTTGCATGGGTTCTGGTGGCGGTTGTTGGATGACCACCAAATCATGAGTTGCCGGGGCATGGATTACTGGTTTCTTCTCACGCCGCCTTTCGGCCCTACGTGCGTCGATCTGGAGGACCAGATAAAGTAGGTCAGAAAACGCAGTAGGAACCACCAGGACAGTGGCAAGGGTATCCTTCAGTTCCTCTGAGAGTCCTTTGCAGAAGACAGCCACACTCTTTACCTCCAGCCAGTCCGTATGCGTGGCTAGCTGGTTAAACCTAGCCAAGTATGTCAATAGGGGTGTATTTCCCTGACAGAGATTGAGAAATTCTAAATCCGTAGCTTGGGTCTTATACCTTGTGTTGAAGACCCGATTCATGGCTGTTATTAAGGCATCACAACTGTATAAGACGCAGCTGTTGGTCTCCAAAAGTGCATTAGCCGAAGCGCACGCTTTGCTCCGGAGATAGGAAAGAATGAAAGCAGCCTTAGTGGTAGAATTGGGAAAGGAGGATGGACGGGAAAGGAAATGCAACTTGCATTGGTTTATGAAGGTATGATAGCATTTAGGGTCCCCCATGAACCATTCAGCAGGAGCCAGAGGTAATTGGGTAGACATAAGGACATGTGTGGGTTCCTGCCGAGGTATGGGGTAACCAGACGTAGAGGCAATGGCCCCGGACGTCTCGTCCTACTGCATATGGGACTGCGTCAGATCCTGTAAAGCATCGATCCTGTGACGTAGTGCGTCATGTGCCACGGACATGTCTGTCCGGACGTCGGTAACCAATTGCATCAACGTGGCCAGTGTGTCAGATTCCTTTTAGGGTTGTGATTCTGTCACTCACCGTGCAGGCCTGCGCTTACACAGTGTGGGCCTGCAGACCTAAATGAGACACAGACTCAGTCATTCCCTTGTGGAGTCTGCAGCCGGTCCGTTTCACATGTCTGCAGTTGCTCCTTTTATTAGCTCGGGCCATGACACAGTCCTGGCCCATTTTAAAAGGACAATACACGTGGCAGGGCCACACATAACACTGCACCTCTTAAAGGGGCAATACACTTGGAAGGGTCAAACACCACACAGGGTTTCTTCAAAAATGCATAGATGTACTTCCTGGGCGGGGCCAACAAATATCTTCCCTTGCAGACAGACCTGTACAGCATGTCTAAGGCCACTGCAAGAGCCCTTCCCATTGAACACGTCCAGCATGGACATCTTAACAGATCATACTGGTATATAAGCAGCAGCCCCTGAAATACATGCACTATAGTGGTGCGCTTCTCGAGGCAGCTTGTTCTGCCTACTCCTAAACTCACCCACTGCAATCCTTCAGCGTTAGCTGGCCTCTATGTGGTTAATGTTAATCGTTTTAACATGCAGCAACCCTCATTAGAAATTTGACAGTGCATTCATTACCTTTGCCATGCACATACCCACACAAAGTATACTTACCTTTGCTGTGTAAGCTGTTCTGGAGTTATATTCATAAGTAGGTGTCTGCGTGCAGATACATTGCAGAGTACATTTTCTTCATTAGGTTAACCCTCACTATGGAAGACATGGCAACACAACGAGGAATGGATGGCAAGAAGATGTATCGAACTGAGCCAGTCAAGTACTCTTTGTATATTAATTATACGTATATTAATTATACTGCAAAAAGGCAATAATGTTTTCCGATGCACAAAAATCTTATCTTGTTTCTGCTGGATCCTTTGTACTGACAAGAATCCGGAAATCGCCCTCACAATTCCAAGAACCCCCTGAGAAAATCCCAGACGTTTCTGTGGACTGAAACATATCAGGGAGTGGTTTGCACTTGTACCAAGAAAACAAAGAGGGATTGATTTCTTTATGATATTGTAAATACTTTGTGATGTCGTTTATATGTCATTAATAAGTGCAAAATATCCGCATTTAGTGCTTTTTAGAAAGGGTGAGATAGCAGTTTAAGTGGACCCAGCCACTAGCATCTATTTGGCGTACACTTATGTGTTGAATGTTGAACGAGTGTCATTTATAGGGCAGCTGCCGCTATACGGATAATTTATTTTGTTTCTATATACTCACTGCAGCAGCCCAGCATGTCTTGGCAAGGTAGACTTAAATTGCAGCCCGGTCGTTTTCAGTGACACTATACCACTTGAAACCTGTTGGGCAGCTTTTGCTTGCTAACTTTTCCAAGAAATGCTTGACAGTTCTGGCACCTGCAAATTGATCCAGCTATTTTAACAGGAAAGTAGCTTGTATGTCAGAAATGAATGATGTACTTATCCATACATGGATAATTACAATTATTTATGAGCGCAAATGCGGAAATAAATAAGTACTTGAGAGGCGGCCCTTACGAACATTACTTGGGAGGTGTGCACGGTATTCCGGTATCTTTTACACAGTAATAAAAAGCTTCAGAGCAAACGTCCTGCACGGCTCCCTCTCCTTCCAATTTTAAAGACGTGGACAAAGCCATTCTCATTGTTGGTCCCTTGCATGACCCTTCTTCCGACTGCGTCCCTTCCCTCCTCTTCTCATAACTGTGATATGTTCTACTTGGCTGGTCCTTGCTCCCAAGGCTACTCTGCATCGAATGTCTCTCTAGAACCTCCAGGTCCAGAGAAAAGCCACTGGCCCTGTGACCTGCCTCAGGTGAGAGACCTAACCTTGTTTATTTTTGAAGATGACGCCCTCCATGTTCGATCACTATCTGTCTGCAGCACACCAAAGAGGCAGCAAGTACCCCTGCTTCCACTGTTGACTGCAGTGAGGCAAGGAACCCCGGCACCTGTGAGTGGTTTGCAGACATGAGCTGACTCTGTGAGGGAGAGAATTCTTCACCCACTTGACCTATGATTTAGATTTCCTATCAAAAGGTTGTAGTCAAAGCTAGCTCCCAAAGAGAAGACTTGCAAGCGGTCTGTTGTGTTCCAGTTCCAGAGCTCAAATAGAGCTCTGGAACTGCGTGGCTTGAAGAACGACAGTTTCCCTTGTTTGTTGAGGGGTGCCTGCTATGCTCTGCGTATGCGAATAAACCACTTACCTGTTCAACCCACGGCTCCAGTCTTTTCACTGAGAGGATGCCACGCAGGGCTGAGGCCCCCTTTCCCCATGCAGCATGGGAACCAGTGCTTCTGGAGCAGTTGGTCATCACATTTTACAGCGGTGCCGGAATGCCTTTCAGGAATCGCACCTGTGTGTCACCTCACGGTGAGATATGCCGGTTGGGTCGAGCACCAGCAGCCCTATGGGGTTTTAGGGACGCTAGGATCTGGGAAAATGCGCCATGCGCAGTCGCCACCAGCTCTGGCCTTCAGAGGAAAGAAGCTGAGAACGTGGCAACGCTTGCGTCATTTGTGAGGTTGCTATGGTTCCCTGCAACGCTGCATGAACTCTGCTTGTCTCCCTTAACATAACAAGTTTTGCCCAAGCAAGTGGGCCCCTGATTAATGCAGAATGCACTGGCAAGCCATTTATTTTGCTGTGTTTGGCGGCCCAAGTAAAAAAATTCAGTGTGGCTTCACATTTGTTTTTCTTTTTTCTTTTGCTATTCATACTTATACATTGTTGGTGATTTTGATTGGCTACTCTCAAGCTATTATTTGCTCTGGAGTACTAACCTGCTTCTCCAAGGATGGCTACTGCAGTGATTCCACACCCCTCACCCCCCATTTCTGGCTGTGGATGGCACACCACTCATCAGATGGGAGAGGTGGCGAAGGATGTTCAAAACATATCTGGTGGCCATGGGAGTGACAAATTCTTATCAGCAAGGAAACCAGCAGTGCTGCTCCATAACCTAGGCCTTGAGGATCGCAGCATCTTTGATGGACTTCCTGAACTGATGCATGCAGGTGGGGGGATTTGGATGAATTTGGGATCCAGGAGCATTTCGAGCCAAAACAAATTTCACTTTTGAGAGACACATTTTTTTTCATAGGCTTCAAGAGCCCATGGAGCCTGTTGAAAGCTATGTGATTGTGTTGGAACACTGAGTCACACTTGTGAGTTTGGCCCTCTGACAAATTCCTTGATTATGGATCAGTTAGTGTGATGTACTAACAGCGCCAGGGTTCGAGAGAAGTTATTGGCGAAGGACTTAACTCCAGAGCAAGCAGTTGAGCTGACCAGACGCATCGAACAAACTACTCATTATATGAAAAATATGAAAATGCAGAAATCGAGTTACAAAGTGTGCGCCCTCCAGCAAAAGAAAGTCAAAGAAGTGGAGAAGGGCGCCTGGTGCTTCAAGTATGGAAGTACAAGGCACTTGGCTTGAGTCTGTTCTGTCCAGCTAGAAACACAAATTGCATTAAGTGCATGCGCAAGAGACACTTTGCCCGTGTGTGTAAGGAGGGCGTAGTGAACTTAGTTGAACAGCGGTCAACACGCCCTAAGCAAGAAGCAGCATAAATCATTCAGCCACCCTTTGTTAAGGGGGGGTGATCAAAACATTTGTGAAATCTCAGCCGTTGCAGGTGTAAAAGGAGGGCCTGTTGATATTTTCGCCATAGATAGCAAGGACCTTTCAAAGAAAGTGGATAGTGTGTGCCCATGGACGATCATCTTCAGTGAGACATTCACTGGAGTTTTATCAAGCGACATCCAAGATTTTGAGGAGCACCACATTCAACCCTGTGGGTATGGTGAGGTTGAGATTGAACTTCTGGGTACATTCTGTGCATGTTCGGGATACAAAGGGAGAGCATGCACTGCGGACATTTTTGTGGCGAGAAAGGGGTTGTCACTACTGGATTTGAACGAGCAGGCCAGCTTGGGGATTCATCGTATTCAAGCCAACTCAAGTGACTCAGTAATAGTGGCGGAAATTGAAGATAAGTGGGCTTTGGAATTTCCAAAGGTATTCACTGAGGAACTGGGAAGATTGAAGAACTTTGAACATTGCATCAAAGTGAGAGAGAGTGCCAAGCTGGTATTATGGAATAATAGAGAGAGTTGAGGGCACGGATTGGGTGTCCCCTGTTGTTCTAATGACAAAGAGCAATGTCAAACTTTATTTGTGTGTTGACCTGAGGGATTTCTACAAAAATATCATGGTTGAGTGACACCCTTTGGCAATTATTTCAGAAGTTTTGGCCATGCTTGGAGAATCAAAAGTGTTTACTGTTATTGATCTTTCAGCTGCATACCATCAGGTGCTGCTGGCACAGGAGTGCTAGGATGTGATGGCTTTCATCACCACTCAGGGAACTTTCAAATTCTGTAGGATGCCATTTGGCTTAGCTTCGGCGACTTCTGTATTCCAGCACATCATTGAAAAGTTGTTAGAAGATGTAAAGAATGTTGTTGTCTTCCAGGATGATGTCCTAATACATGCAGATTCTCTTGAGCAGCATGACAGGGTGTGGAGAGATGTATTGGGAAAGTTGAGTGAGGCCAGGTTGACTGTGCAATGCAGTAAGTGTTGGATTGGGGGGCGTAGTGTGGATTACCTTGGCCATGATATTTCGGAACAGGTGGTGTCTCCCAAACACAGCTTGGTCGATGTGATCAGCCGTGCCCCAGAGCCAAGGGACAAGGATCAACTTAGATCATTCTTGGGAACGGGGGAATTTAATCATGTTTGTTCAAAATGTTGCTGTTATTTCATCACCCCTGAGGTCACTGCTTAAGAAGGGTGTCAATTTTCTATTGCCAGAGGAGTGCAAGAGTGCGTCTCAGAAAATTAAAGAGGGGATTGCCCATGCACCCTCATTAGGGAAATTCAATTGTGGCAGTAAAACATATTTAACTGTGGATGGCAGTTTGTTGAGACTGAGGGCTTCACTGACACAATATCATGGTGGGAAGGAGGAACATGTAGTGAAGTTCGCGTCCATGCCACTCACGGGTGCTGAGGTGAACTACTCTGTTGTTGAGAGGGAGGCCTTAGGTGTGTTTTGGGCAGTCCTTATTATTTGTGTGGGGTCAGCGTTTTATTGTGAGGACAGATCACAGAGCCCTTGTTCAGATGTTGTGGTGTGGAGGTTGGTCAAATGGATCACCTAGGATTTCTAAATGGCTGTTGGGTTTACAACATTATGACTTTCAGGTTTGTTATCTTCCACAAGTACAAAATGTGGTGGCGGATTGCTTGTCTCGCCTCCCCGCAGGCGATGCCTATAGTGTGGCACAAGGAGGGCCATCAGAGGAGATGGTAGATGCTAGCGTCGAGCAGGGTGCTCTGAGTGAGGGAGAGTGGGAACTTTCAGGTGCTGAGGATCAGATTTTGAGGATGGTGGTGGAATGGACAGTGGTGGGTTGGCCCAGTAGGAATTTATTGGAGAGGAGGCTTGAGCCATTCTTTGAAGTAAAGGATGAGTTGTCAATGTTGGGGGGGAAACTCAAGAAAGGGATCAAGTTGGCTCCCCTCAGGGAAGCTGGTGGACATCGCCCATCAGGGGCCTTTGGGTGTGAATGGCACAAAGAGATTGTTGCATCAGAGTTACTGGTGGCCAATGGTGGACGGCTGTGAGGAGAGAGTAGTTAGCAATTGTAGTGAATGTGTGGCCAGTGACAAGAGCAAAGTGGTGCGGGAGACACCACTACTCACCATCCGAGTTCCTGATCAGCCATGGCTGAAAGTTGCTGTTGATGTAATGGGTCCCATTCAGGATCTAGGTGAGGGTTTCAAATTCATGTTTGTCATGGTAGATTACCATTCCAAATGGAGAGAATAGAAGGCGGTGAGAGAGGCTACCACTGTGGAGCTAGTTACATTTTTTGAAGAAGTATTCTTCCAGGGTGGTTTTCCCACCGAGCTTGTCACTGATAATGGTGTTCAATTTTGCTCTGAAGTCATGAGAAGGTTTCTGTTGAAGTATTCCATTGTGTATTCGTGCACTGCTCTGTATAATCCCAGAGCCAATGGGCTTGTGGAACGTGTGAACAGATTTCTTAAGGGAGGTATTCAGTTGGCCACGAGGTTAGTGTTTTCTTGGAAAATGGTGTTGAGGCAGATGGTGTCGAGTTACTGTACCACACCTCACTCAGTAACGAAGGTGTCTACTTTTGTCTCTGAAGGGTCGCCAACCTGGCACCTAGTTGTGTGGAGGCTGGATGGGTTTAGCTTGCACGGTGGTGGTAAGTGGGGCTGGGGAGGGGGGTTGGTGTTTCTAAAGAAATCAAGGGAACGGGAGGGTGGGAAGAAGATGGCACTGTGGGTGGGGGAAACAGCTTTTGGTTCCATGGAATAACGGCCCATGATCCAAGGGACCTGATCGACTGCACCCCTGCCCTGGGTGCTAATAAGGGTTATTCCCCCTTGGAAAGTTAGTGGTGCTGGTTTTCTGACCCCCACCTACAATGTCCTCATAGTCTCTTCGAACACCTAACCTTGTAGATGGGTCATAACGAACATCCAGTTCAAAAAGAAGGCTTGAGTCCCAATTATCCCTCCTTATTGTATTCTCCTGGCTCAGGTTAACTGAGGGTTACACCAAAATAAACACAGTTCAGACTCTGTTGTTCTAGGATTGTGTTCAGTGTGTTATTTAAGATAGACTGTGGACCTGTTCTACCCAAAAAATCAAACACTGAAGATACCCTATAGCAGTTATACATAGACATCAATCATGCCAAAACTAATTGAAATTACTAAAGGAGGTTTATTAAATCATTTCATGCAAAATTCATCATCAAATTGTATATGTCTCTTGGAAAAACATTACAAAGGTAAAAATTGAATTAAGACAATCTCAGTCAATCCTCTCCCGCACACACTCCACATCCATAGCATTCTTACACAGTCGAGACAAGGAGATATATACTGACCTCTTGCATTGCGTTGACAGATCTCTATATAGGAGGATATGGAGTTTTCATTAGCCATCCTGACAACATAAGAGGCGATCAATTCTGGTCTAATTTGATGGGGGCAGAATCTGTTGTTATTAATGCAGCAGCTTTTTATATATGGAAGCGAGCCATGAAAGATGTAGTAGAGCCTAGCGATTTCTAATAGATAGGTTTTGCTTTTGATAATAAATAGCTTTTCAAGAGAAGTGACATGTTTATCTTTGTTAATGTGCAAAAAAAGTTTAAAATAAACTACATGCACAATAAAAACCTTTTTAAAAAATTCATACACAACCATAACAAAAATGAGCAAAGAATAAACTGTAGTGTGGCTAATTGGCAATTCTATTATGTATTAGTTCTTAAAACTTAGACCCTTGTATTTCATATATCACTAAACATAACATGTACAACTCTACTAGGTATGAGCTGAATTGTACGCCAAGTCAGTAATACTTGGAATGCAAATGATGTCAATAATCATCTCCTTCTCAGAACAAAAACAGATTGAAAAATGTCTGTGTTTGGTGTTGTCGACTCGAGTTTCGGCTCATCTAGTCCACAGACAAACAGTGGATCAGCCTCCTCAGGACTGAATGCAAAGATGTAGAAAGGAGAACATCTTCAAGACTACAATGAACAAACAATGGAAAGCTAAGTTGCCAGACACAGCTGGCAACATATACAACATAAATCAATAAACACAATTTCATGCTGAAGCATTCTTCATAAGTAGTTTATGAGGCCGGTGCAGTTAGTGAAAAATGTGACTAAGACCTGTTCTACCCAGCCTGTTTTTTCTCGTCTTCCGTCTCCTTGTGGGGTTCCGAATATCTCAGCCTCAGGTGGGCTATGTTCCTGTTCTGCTCTATGCAGTATGATTCTTTCACCCCTGTGCAGAGTGTTCCTTTTCTCAGCCTAGACGGACTATGGCTTGTTCAGCCCTACTTGGTATCTCTCTTCCACCCCCTCACAGAATCCTCAGTTTATCAGCACTGGGTGGCTATGGGCTTGTTGTAGCCCGGCTTGGTATTTCTTTTCTACCCCTGTTGCGGGTCATTATTTTTGCACTCAGCCAGTCTACTTCGTATCTCTCTTTCACCCTGTCGCAAGGTCTTTGGTGTCTCAGCCCTAGGCAGGCTATCGGCTTGGTCTGCCCTACTTTTTATCTCTCTTTCCTTCACTTTCTCTGCCACAGGTGGGATATGGGCTTGGTCACCCATGTCTCATAGCTCTCTTTAACCTCATTGCGGTGTCTTCAGTTTCTCAGCCCACGGTGGGCTATGGGTCCTGCATCATATTGCTTTATCTGCCTTCCAACCAGCACATCACGGAAGCCGCATGCCTTCATTCCAGCAGCAGAACTCTGTATTGTCTTCGGCATCTATCGTTCCTGCAGATCTATGTCCTCATTTCCTCTTCAGGATGTGCATTCAGATTTTCGGTTCCTCTTTCTCTCGTTTGAGATTTGGGCATCTGTGTGTCAGGGTGCAGGTACATCGGGGTGCTTCTCTGCTCCGTTCTTGCCTCAGTGGCCGTTGTCTGCTTGGGGTCCCCGCCTTTGTCAAAGAGGCAACGTTCCATGCGGAGCCCTCATTCTCCACCCACCAAGCCCTTGATGTGGTTCTCCATTTTCCGACATATGGGGGGACTGGAAAGAGGCGGAGCTCCAGTCCCCCCCTGCCTTATATACTGTCCCCAGGGCACGCCGGATGCTCTTGCCCTGGAGACACCCCTTCCTACAGGAGGGAGGGGCGACAGAACCTAACGGGGGATGAGGCGCCAGAGGGGCGTCCCGCTGTGTGGGATGTCCCTTGAGCGCCCCCTACGGGAGCTTGGACATCCTCTGAGTTGAAGAGAAAGCAGCAGTACATTAGCAGCTAGTGGTGTGGTGGGACAAGGCCGCTATCCTGACCTTGTCAAGAGAGTAAGAAGAGTGTGAATGGTAGGTGGAGAGTAGTAGTGGGAGGAGGTGGAGGGCAAGGGGGAGAGTAGTAGAGGCAGGAGGAGAGTAGTAGAGGCAGAGGACGAGTTGTAAGGGTAGGAGGAGAGTAGTAGTGGGAGGTGGTGGAGGGTTCTACCATGTTTGCTCGAGAAAATGTGTTTGAGGCCCATTTGCTTGAATGTTTTTCTTGTGCACATTTCACCTAAAAAAGGCGGGGAAGACCCTGCAACCCTCCCACATTAATATATACCTACAACTACCCCCATCGAATTTTGCGGTGAAATGTGTAAAAGCTCACGCAAATGGGCTAGAACTGGAGGGTAAAGATGAAAGGAGGGAAGTAGCAGTGAAGAAGAATAGTGAAATAGAGTAGGAGGAGAAATGACATCTAAAGTTGAAGGTGAGAAGTAGGAGTAACTAAATATCAGGACCATAGAGTGCAGGAGGAGTAAGGTAGTGAGGTACATTAGCTAGACTAGACAGAAAGAGGTTAGTGTGGTGACTGCACACACCTGAATCTCACGGGGTAAGAAGAAGGCACTGTCCCAAGTCCCACATTAGCACACCAGTCTTGCATTAGAGTAGGGAAAGTTAGGAAGTTCCTAAGGGAGTCAGTTAGCCTGCACTTAAGGAACCATCACTGGACAAAGCTGGCTATTTAAACAGTACAAAGGAGTGTGGGGGGCCCTCCGATGAGACGGAACATGGGTCAAATACCCTGTCTATGGAATTTCTTCTGCTCAGGAGGGTCTACAACCACGTTTAAGCTCACTGTGCCAGATTGTGACCAGAAAGAGAGAGAGAGAGACCAAAGGCAGAACTGGGGGCAGCACCCACACAGTGTTGAGAAAGACTGAATGATTTGCCTTGGGCACTAGCAGCATGGAAGGGTTCTGGGGTGGGGGGGGGCTCAGTCTGAGGATATATTGTTGAGCTAAATGTGTGATTTCATTTGAGCATAACAGCATGATATGGGAAGCAGCATGGGCATATATTGTTGAGACAGAAAGCATTATTTTATTTGGGCACCTACAGCATGCAAGGAGGTAGCAGCACCAGGTGTGTATTGTTGAGGCAGACCAAATGGCTTGACTCAGTTGACAGCCAGCAGGAATAGGTGAAGCGTGTGCATATATTCTTGAAACAGCCCTCATATCTTCTTCGGGCACTAGCAGCATAAAAATGTATTTTTTAGTATTGATGATGCCATGCACTGTTCATCACCAGCATTATGAAAATGTGATTTACAGGGGCAATGCTGGCATATATTGTCGAGACAGGCTTTGTGATTTGCTTTCGGCACAAGTAGCATGAAAAGGGGGCAGCTCTGGCAAATACTGATGGCATACCCCATGATATGTTTTATATACAATGAGAATAAAATGGGGTAGCATTGGCATTTTATGTAGCATTCGTGCTCAAATAGCTCAATTCAAATAGAAATAATGCACCTCAAAACAGCTAACAATAAACCATAATTATTATTTCCACAGTGGAGACCCAGTCCCACTTTGTCAAGGTCGAGCATTGTGCGTTTCCTGGGGTAAACCTTTCCCCCTTTCTCAATTTGCAATCACCCTTTGTCCGTCCTGTCCGCATGCAGGTAGCAGAAGGAGCATGTGTGCGCGGCTCAGAATCCCAATGAAAGTGACAGCTCAAAGCCTGTGCACACTCCTATGTAGGCCCAGCCCTCTGATTCTCATTCCCGGGCATCCTTCACATGCTGGTTAAGCCGTGCCAATTGTCACTGAAGCATTGTTTATGCTATCATCCAATCTGCTGAAAGTCTTCATGATTTGCCTTGGACAAAACTGTGATGAAAAAATGAGTGCAGAGGAAATGCTGGTATGTATTGTTAAAACCACCCTCGTGACTTTCTTTGAGCCCAAGAAGCTGGCTTTTTAGGCAGTTCTTAGGTAGTAGACCACTCATAGGCAGAACCTGATGTCCGCCTGCCCTCTCCAAAAACAGGACTTTTTGCAGAGTTTGTCCCCTTGTTCTACTATGCTGGATACTGCCCTGCCCCATACCTAGCCAGCAGCCTACCAGAGAAAATCCGCTTTCACAAAGCTCTCACATTTGTAAGAATTAAGAAAGCAATCCAGTCCTGTATTTTTTTTTCGCTTTGGATTTTGGAGCTTGAGGCTTTTATTTCGCATTTGAAATTTCGGAGAAAATACCAGGCGCAGAATTCAAAGCAAAAACAGGACTGGATGGCCCTCCGACGCATTACCACAAGAAACTTTAGTGCTCTGGTTTTCGATATTGCCAGTTAAGCATGACATACCTAAACAGAGACTCAGACTTGTATAAACAGAAGTGGCAAAGGAACCTAACAGAAAGACATATTTTGTAAAAGGGAGCTCCTCAAAAAAGAAAAGACAATCAGTTAAACACATAAAAGGCGTGCGAAAGGACCACTAAAATAGACATTAAAAGACCCATCGCTACAGGAGACGTGAAAGGGATATGCACAAAAATAGGATGGATACTAAATGAGGCCCACGTAAAAATGAAAGGGTGAAGAGAATAACACAGAACGAGACAGAAAGGGGAAATGATAGGATCAGAGAGAGAGAGAAATTGGTTGGAGGAAGCTCACTAGAAGATAAAACGTAATAGAGAAACCCACACAAAGGGAGTATCGAAAAAATAATTAAAAACAAGAGAAAGGGTGTAAAAAGAACGCAGAAGCCAGGATGTTCCAGGCAAGTGTCTTCGGTCACCCGACTGATAAGAGTACCTTCTTTACTATTTTTTCCATTTCAAACACTGACCGCTTTATTCACGCACTCCTTTGAGTGGAACAGCCATTTGGGGTTTTCTTAGCTCACAGCCGAAGCACGCTGGAAACGAACCGTATCTCTGCGCTGAGGGGGTGGGTTCCGGTTGGCAGCTGGCTGCCTCTGGGAGCAGACTGCGCAGTTCGGGATCCCTATTTTACACCTGCGCATCACATCACGGAGCGATTCGCAAGCGCGAAGAAACAAGAGTCGAGGTATTAGTGATGCTTCGAATTGCTTTGAATTCCCCTCGGTGGAGTAATTAGCGTGGCAAACGTCTGAAAACAAACCCGGCGCTTGATGCTATGTCATAATCTGTGTGGGATTGATTATGGCTATGAGTGTGGTGGTGAAGGGTGGTGATGTCACTAACATTCTAGGTGGAATGTTTATGTGGTGATGTCACTGGGACTCTAGGTGGAATGTTGGTGAGGTTTGGTGTGGAAGGTTCTACTGATGGCAGTTGGACCTAACATACTGGACCAGATGGATGTCCCAGTGCTTTCTCTACTTATGATCTTAAAGAATAAACTTACATGTAACTAATTACCTTCTGGAGTTCCATGATTGAGAAGGTTGTCTAGTGGGCAGTGAGGTGCTGTCTGGTCATGTTTTAAGGGACAGGTGGTCCTGTGTAGGTTATTTTTAGCAGTCATGGCCGGTAATTTATTATGTTGTGTTTATGTATGTGGCCTGCTGTCTGGGTCATTTTTGGGGGCAGTTAGGTGCCGTCCAGCAGGCAGTTAGGTGCTGTTTGGTGTTCTTTTAGGGACAGTGTGGTGCTGTCTGGTTGTTTATGGTGTATTCAGTGACAGTTCAGTGAGGTGCTGTCTGGTTATGTTTTGTGTGTTTTGGGTGTTTTAGGGTAGTGAGGTGGTGTTTGTAGGGACAGTGAGGTGCTGCTTGGTGTAGTTAGGGACAGTGAGGTGCTGTCTGGGTCATTTTTGGGGGCAGTTAGGTGCTGTCCATTAGGCAGTGAGGTGCTGTCGGGTCGTTGTAGGGGCAGCTGGGAGCTGTCTGATGTCGTTAGGGACTGTGCGGTGCAGTCTGGTTGTTTTTGGGGCAGTCAGGTGCTGTCTGGGTCGTTTTTGGGGGACAGTGAGGTGCTGTCTGGTTGTTGGTAGGGACTGTGAGGTGCAGTTAGGTGATGTCTGTTGTTTTTGGGGCAGTAAGGGCTGTCTGGTGTTTGTAGGGATGGTGAGGTGTTGTTTGGTTGTTTTCTGGTGTATTTAGGGACAGTGCGGTGGTGTTTGGTTGTTTGAGGGGCACATTCGAGTGCGCCCTGGGTGTTTTACGGTTAAGTTAGGTGCTGCTGTTTTTGGGGACAGTGCTGTATGGTTGTTTTGGGGACAGTGGGGTGCTGTTTAGCGGGCAGTGAGGTGCTGTCCGTGCCACTTTTGGGGGCAGTGTGGTGCTGTCCGGTTGGTTTCTGGTGTGTTTTGGGGGTTTTAGGGCACTGAGGTGGTGTTTGTTGGGACCGTTAGGTGCGGTCTGGCTGTGTTCTGGTGTGTTAGGGACAGTCAGGTGCTGTTTGGTTGTTTTAGGGGCAGTGAGGTGCTGTCTGGTTGTTGTAGGGGCAGTTGGGAGCTGTCTGGTGTTGTTGGGACTGTGAGATGCAGTCTGGTTGTTTAGGGGCAGTGAGGTGCTGTCTAGTGTTTGTAATAGGGACAGTGAGGTGTTTTCTGGATGCTGTCCACATGCTGGTAGGTGGGGTAGCGAGGTGTTGTGTTGGCTTTAGGTTATTGAGATGCAGTCTGGTGTTTTAAGGGACTGTGGGGTGCAGTTTGTGTGTTTGGGACAGTGAGATGCTGTCTGGGTCATTTCTGGGGACAGTGAGGTGCTGTCTGGTTGTGTTAGGGGAAGTAAGGTGATGTTTGGTCATTTTCGGGGGCAGTGAGGAGCTGCTGGTATTCTGGGGATAGTGAGGTGTTGTGGGTTGTTTTAGGGGCAGTGAGGTGCTGCCTGGGTGTAGAGGGGGCAGTTAGGCGCTGTCCATTAGGCAGTTAGGCGCTGTTTGGTGCTTTTAGGGACAGTCAGGTGCTGTTGGTTTGGTTGTCGGTTGGGCAGCGAGGTGCTGTTGTTGATTTAAGAGCCATTTAGTTCGGAACATTTATTGCCGGGGTTCATCCATCCTCATGGTGGGTGATGTCATGGGGGTTGTGATGTGTTAGTGCAAGGGAGGGAGACATATGTCATGACCTGTTCTGGCCCGATTATGGCTATTAGTATTGGGTTGGTTAAGAGAGGGACATACATGTCATAATCTGTGTGGGATTGATTATTGCTAGGTGGGTTGTATTGGTTGAAGAGAAGGACATATGTCATAATCTGTGTGGGATTGATTATGGCTATGAGTGTGGTGGTGAAGGGTGGTGATGTCACTAACATTCTAGGTGGAATGTTTATGTGGTGATGTCACTGGGACTCTAGGTGGAATGTTGGTGAGGTTTGGTGTGGAAGGTTCTACTGATGGCAGTTGGACCTAACATACTGGACCAGATGGATGTCCCAGTGCTTTCTCTACTTATGATCTTAAAGAATAAACTTACATGTAACTAATTACCTTCTGGAGTTCCATGATTGAGAAGGAGTCTTAGATTATATCAGCTTGCTTGTGGGAATAGGGAATGCTGATTTCCCCGCGCCTGGCGTGTTAGTGGAGAGCTAATGTGCTGTTAGGGGACCAGAGACCGCCACACACCGCGCACGCGGCTTCCGGCACCGGGTCGCGGAGGCCGCTGATGGGAATCTACGGGGAGCAGTGGAGAAACCCTGCGACCAGCTAAGCTTTGGTGATCCTTTCGTAATGAGTTCTCTACACAATGGCCCTCATTACGACCCTTGCGGAAATTGACTGACCGGACCGCAACAGCGTAAATAGCGTTTCCGCCATTGCACGAAGGAGCAAAGTGCGGCTAATTACGACCCATCGGGCACGAGCATTACGCCATGGCGGAATCCGAAAGGCTGCGATGGCGGAAATGACCCCAAAACGGCCCTTACCGCCGCCGTACGCTGCACCAGGTGCAATACCGCCACCCATCTTAGCGGTCACCGTAATGAGCGGGCACCGTAATGAGCGGGCACCGCAAATTACGGGCACCGTAAATATACGGAAACGGAAGTAAAAGCATGTGGCCGGAACGGGAAACAGCACGCCGCACAACTATAAAATCCGAATCCCAACACAACCATTAAAAATCCGACCCTGACACACATCCCAACCCGTTAGCAACCCCAGTTAAAAAAATAAATATGGGAAAGGTAGCCAAGAAAGCGTGTGATCGCAAGCGGCAGGTCCACTTCTCCCGAGAGGAACTGACCGTGCTGACCGAGACCCTGCAGGAAAATGCCGCCGTCGTCTTCTCCAGTCAAATGACCAGGACGGCCCTTGCCAACAAGAAGGCCATATGGGCCCTTGTGGCACAGCGCGTAAGTGCGGTGGGGACAACACCCCGCACGCCACAGCAATGTCGCAAGCGGTGGGACGACCTGCGGATCCGCGTACGCAGCATACTTTCTGCGAACAGGAACATCGCCACAGCTACCGGGGGGGGATCAGAGTCGCCCATCAAGTTGACCCCCTGGGAGGAGATCTGCGCCTCCACCATAGGAATGGAGAGCATAGAGGGAGTCGGAGGGATGGAGAAAGGAGTGCCGACATCCGGAGAATCAGGTAGGTTTGCCAAGAGAAACAATGCGAAATCCACAAACCACGAACATGTGCAGTACCATGTGACCCCATAGTGCAATACATACTTTGCCCTGACAGCGCCCTCTAAAAGTCAGAATGAATAAACAAATTAATCAAGATGCCATAAACAACCCCTACATGTGCAGCATGCACCCCCTAACTGCAGGCAGCCAAATGAATGCATCCTCAATCCACACGAAAATGAGACCACCTCCAAGGCCCAGTCCCATATCAGCCTCATGTACCACCCCAATGCATTTGATACGTTGCCATTCCAAATCCGACAGACCCATAACTAACGCTCGCCCCTCTTTACTCCACCACAGGGTCCGATACCAACGACGAGCTGCAGGACACCCCTACCAGCACGCCTGCAAAGAGGGCCAGGACCAACGTCCCAAGAGCCTCCACCTCAGGTGCAAGGATCAAGACACGGCAGCAGCAGGAATCAAGTGCCAGCACACTGGAGGGGACTGCAACAGGCACCCCAGCAGCCAGCAAGTCCACAACCCCAGCACCACAGGTCCCCCCAAAGAACGTATCTGATGGCACTGCCTCTGGTGGTAGCAGCACCATAGGTGACACAGCTGTCATGCCAGCATGCTCCGACACGGAAAACAGTGCTGGCGACGTAGGTACCATCCATGACCTTTCCCAATCCCCCTGCATGTTCCATCCCCTACACCATGACGAAACCACGCAGGGGCACCCTGAAGACGACGACTGGCCAACCCCCACAAGTCCTGTGCCAAGGCAACATGTGTTGAGCAGCCCCCCTGTCACACCACCGCAAATGTCCATGGCCCAGCAGAGGCAACAGTCCCTCGACCTGCTGATCGAGCAACAGCAGGAAGCGTCCACGCTACTCAAGGACCATGCAAATGAATGCGGGGGTTCCAGGGCAGCCATGGAAACATCCACCGAGACACTCAGGGCACAAATAGAGAAAAGTAGTGAGAGCCTCAGGGGAGAAATGGAGAGAAGCACCGAGAGCCTGAGAGCACAAATGGAGAGAAGCACCGAGAGCCTGAGAGCACAAATGGAGAAAAGCACCGAGAGCCTGAGGGGGGAACTGCATGCGACGTCCAAAGACGTTTGTGCTGAACTTGCTGCTGTGCGCCGTGTGCTCTCGGAGCTCTCACAAACCCTCAGAGACATGCATGGACGCGAGCAGGCAGAGACGTCATCCGTGGCAAGTTCCGTCCAGGGCAGCCCCCAACGCAGATCTGGCAGGAACCTGCGCTCCACGGGCAGGGGTGCCCCTGATACCCGTAGAGGGGGCTTGCAATAGCGTCTACCCACGGGCAGCATGCATATCTGGACACTGGTGTTGGGGGGGGAGGAAGTAGGGTGGAGGGGGTGTGTTGGGCTTCACTGGGTGGCGGGTCCATAGGGTGTATGAATCAAATCACATTAACAATACAGCACTTCATTATCATCCAATGACATGTGTGGACATTGATATTTGCGTACGAGGCCTTCATAGGCGTACAGTCCACTATGTGCCTGTACTACACACACACAGTGCCACAGGTCCCCTTTCCGTGTAATAGGCACCATGCGTGGTTGCTAGAAGCATGCATCTATGATGCTCTGTCGGATTGCACGTGCATCCTGTGCCTCATGGACTCCCTGGGGTGCCTCCACATCCCCACCCTCATCATCATCATCTTCAGGTGCATGCAGTACAGCGTCAGGGGGCATGGGCACATTCCTACGTATGCACATGTTGTGCAGCATGACACATGCCATGACCATCTTAGAAACCCTCTCATGGCTGTACATGAGTGCCCCGCCAGACCTGCTGAGGCTGCGGAAACGAGCCTTCAGTAGGCCGAATGCCTGTTCAATGACCACACGGCTACGTGAGTGGGCATGGTTGTAGTCCTCCTCATGCTGGTTCTGTGGGTTCCGGATTGGTGTAAGGAGCCATCTCTTCAGTGGATACCCGGCATCACCTGTATGGGACGAATAAAGGGTGTCAGTGGAATGATAGTGCTAAGTAGCCCCCCCCCCCTCCTGCAAGGTCATTGACGCATCAAATGGGCCACGATGTCATGCATGGAATGAGACTCACCGAGTAGCCAGGATCTGTGCCCTGCGTGTCGCTCCATGTAGCGTGGTATTCTTGTGTTCCTCAGGACCATAGAATCATGGGTAGATCCTGGAAATCTGGCACAACAATGCGTAAAGATCTTGTTGGAGTCACACACCATTTGCACATTGATTGAATGAAATTGTTTCCGGTTGCGGTACTGGACCTCCATGGCATGTGGGACAACCAATTCAACATGGGTGCAGTCGATGGCACCAATGCAACCCGGGATGCCGCCAAGTGCATGGAATCCCACCTTTGCGTTGGTAATCTCCTGGTACGTGCGTGGTAGTGTGATGTGGTCGTCGGCGTGCTTCAGGAGGGCATCGTGCACTTGGGAGAGTGTCCGTGAGAACAGTGGCTGTGAAATGCCATGCAACTGTCCCACTGTGTGCTGGTAGGTGCCTGTGGCCAGGAAGTGGAGTACAGACACCACCTTCAGTAGGGGTGGGATGGCGGTTGGGCTATCTATCATGCTCACGAGGTCAGCATGTGTCATGTCCACAATGGCGATTATGGTGTCCCGGTCCAAACGGTAGAGGGTGTGGATCTGCTCAGCAGTGAGGTTGAACGGATCAGCTCGGAGGCGTGGGATTGCGGGCCGCCTGCGTGGTGGTAGTGGCAGTGCTTGTGGGCCTTGCTGACCCTGCCTTGCCCTCCTCCTCCTCCTTCTCCTCCGTCTCCCCTGTGCGCCCGGTTGTTGTACCTGTTGTTGTTCGTCGTCTTCTTGTAGTTGTAGCACTTGCAGTGCTATCTGGTGCCCCAGGCCCAACATCGCTAGTCCTGCCGGTAGCATTTTGGAGTGGGAGTGGTTGTGGGAGGGGTTTGGGTCTGCTATATATGTGCTGTCGGCCTGTATGGCCTCCACCTGTGCTGATTGAATGAATCTGTGGCAGATGCAATCCCTTCTGGCCGAGCACGTCCCGCACGTAAGGCTGCATTTGGCCGCATGGCATCTTGGGATTGGAATCATGTATCAAATCCCGATGGCAGTGTGATGTACTTTGACTGATTTTCATGCTATGCTCCCATTGTTACACATGCTATGATTGCAGCCGCTTACATACCTGTGAAGAGTCAGTGGTATGTAGGGCTCGATCGATGGCCGACCCTCATGCAGCACAGTATCGTACTTCACCGACGGGCGTGGCGTCCCATTTGTGATTGCAGCCAGTTAGCATTATGACACACAGCCGCACTACATTGATGTAATTGTGAATGCAAGCGTTCACAGAAGCCTTTTCGACGTAATGTTGCAAGTGAGGAATTCGAAGGCCAGGATTTTTGGTTGCGAAGTAGCGGTGAGGAGACGCCCACAGGTCTGCCTGGAAATGTAACGTTCTATTGTTGAATGTCCTTGGGACAGGGCCCATAACGAGCAAGCAATGAATGACATGAATTGAATGGGATGCGCAATAGCGTAGTGGACGATAAGGCAGGACGTTCCCAAGTCCATCTAGCTTCACGACACTACAGATCCGGCCAGGAGCACAGTGGTTTTTGCAGACTGCATTACGCACAGACGCGATGGAAGTTTCACATATTATGTGAGTGAATGTTCATGCGTTTTCATTGCGGGATGAGGGAATGATGAATGGATGCATGGACAGATGATTCCATTTAGGGTCTGCCATGTACATGTGTTTTTTGATTCAATCCCCTTCCCCTGCGCTATGTGATGCAAGGCTGCCATAGTGGGACTTACGTCTATCTGCCCTTGTCGGATCCTCCCTGTCTCGACGCGCCTTCATACACTTGTGTCTAGGCACGTTACTAATCCCATGTCATGGGTTCTATCTTGACGGACGCATGCACAGTAACCGACGTTGCCAATGGTGTATTAACCTCGATTGGTTTCGTTATGTATCGATACTGATTTAGGGGTGTGTATATTCCTTTGGAGTGGGCTAGCATGCATATGGGTGTGGATTTGGTGTGTTGAATGAAGATAGTGATGCATCATGTGTCATGTAGTGCAATCGGTTAATTTGTGTTTCATTTTGGTGACAGGTATCTCCTGCCCTATTGCAGATGCCATCTGTACGCCACTCCTCCAGATGGTTTTTACTCTCGACACCTGCAGCTTCGGGTGAATCAGTGGAGCAGCATTACGATCTTATGGGACGATCGCCAATGGGCCACATGCCCTTACGCTGTTCTGGTGGCTAGGTGCAACATTTCGGCCTTTCAGCTGGACTAGTGCCTGCCTCATGGGACGGACCTGCGGTTCTTGCCGCTTCCATGTTGCCTTTTGGAACGTTGATGTTGGCCCTGTGTGCCATGATGGTACAGGGCGTCACACAAGTGGAAGCTGGTCAATTATTGCAGATGCAGCCCTCGGTGATGATGGATGTTTTGGTGTTATTTTACAAATTGCTGTGAGGCCTTTGTCATTTGGATGTGCATTTAAATTGTATTCCGATATTTGGCGTGTTGCGTTATTCTTTGCAGGTGATGTGGCGATTTTCGATTTGTGGCGGTATGTATTGCGAGATGATCTGCATTGTGTTCCGCCTTCTGAGTTGAGTTGTGTGGTACAGTACTGGCCGCTTTTGCCTACGTAGCACAGTGTGGTCACGGATAGGGGCTGCCATTGTGACTGTTTACATGATGTGCTGTTCAGGGGCGGGGGATTGGCTTTTGGCCGACTGGTGCCTGTCAGCCAGGTCGATTGATGGTATGATGGGATGTTCAGAATGTGGCTGGTCACAGGTGCCTGTGTTTGCGTGCGTTTGTTGGAGGGGGACTGGGGTCATGTCCATTGGAATAGCTTCTGTATTCATGCCATCTGTGCCCTGCAGCTCCCATCGGCCCCTCTTGGGATGTGCCTGGCTGCTCAGTCACTCTGCCAACTTGTGTGGTACATGCTTCTGCTGATGGTTGGTTTGTTTACTGGCAAGAGTACAGGTCTGGTGCAATCCCCCTCAGGATGCTGTTTTGGATGTTGCCTTGCGCTGGTGGCAAGCGATGGGGGACTACTGTTGTTTTGTGTCATGTGTTCTTGATTTCCATTTTGATGTCTTGTACCTTCACATGCCTGTGCTGCATCAGTACGGCTATGGTGAAATGCCGTACATGGATGCCCACTCACGGGGCGCTTCGAACACCTGCATGCATTTCTACGTTGGCATGCATGGGTGAATTGTAGATTTCACTGGTTGCATGGTGTGAGTACATTGCGCCTGCCAGGAGTTGTGCAATGTGGCCAGGGAGTGGAGTACAGGCACTCAGTGGGCCATTTACGGTTGGTTCACGATGCCGTATTTCTCGCCATGGCGGAATGGTCCATTCCGCCATGCCTGATGGCGTTAGGTACATGTCCGCTAGGGTCGGAATTGGCGTACCGTTGCACCATGGTGGTGTTTGCGGTTTGGCATGGTGCGCGCGCGCGTGCTTAGTGCAGTTAGCGTTGGCGTTCACTACGGTGTCGCTAATGGCTTCGTACTTTGCGGTGACGGGTCATAGTCGCACCGAGCGCTTTTCGATGGCGGTATTGCATTTCCGCCATCGTTTTCCCCTTTCCGCCAGGGTCGTAATGAGGGCCAATGACTGGTCCGTAAGAAAGGACCACTGCGTGATTCTTAAAAGAAACACCTTTGTCCGGAATCCGGATGGGTGGGATGAGAGAATTTTGAAAAGTTTCCATAAGCTCTGGGACTTGGCCTTTCTTTCCCCTGTAAAACATTCTTACCAGGCAGTAACCATGTGTCACCACAATTTAGTTATGTGGACAATTGTCAGCAGTTTTTACCTACTAACTCCACATCATACATACTTTCTTTAATTAAAATAGATCCATAGCTCTCAACCATTTGTGACTCAAAGGCGGGTGAAATCACTCGATTTTGTTTTTGGCGGGTGAGACGCCCATTGAAATGAATGGGCGTGCAGGAGGCTTGGCGGGTGAGTCAGCCCTTTGCAAGGCGGGTGACACCCGCCAAATGCGTGTGAGTTGAGAGCTATGTAGATCAGCAGCAATGATCAACTGACCCCAAAGTCCATTGTGGTGACCAAATACATACGATTTCACCTTCTCTGGGCAGGTGTGAAGATTTGATGGAGACCACTCAAAAGATGCGTCCAGGTATGATTCACTCTGGCTTTAGTTCAATATAGGAAGACACTCTGTATTAACAATGATATATATATATATATATATACATACATATACACACACATATATATATATATATATATATATATATATATATATATATATATTGTAACTCCGAAGGAGAGGTGTGCTGGGATGCACATCTTCTCTCCAGCATTGCTCTGCTTCTTCTCCTCTCTCCGTGCCCCACGTCCTCAAGCAGACATGTGTCGTGACATAGCGCATGAGCGGAGCAGGGATGAGCTCGACCTATGTCATCTATCTTAATCAATGCAGTTCATGCTAACAGCATTTCTCTGTATCGGGTAATAAAATCGTAGCAAAAATGTAGCTAGTAAAAAAAATTGCGTCAAAAATGCTGTGGTTTGACCCGGTAAAGGTGCACCCCATTATACCATTTAAGTGTTGCAGGGGTGTCCCCCGCTCCCCTTAAATGGTATAATGGGTCCAGGGGTTGCGGGGGTGTCCCCCGTATCCTTTACATGATTGTGGTGCAAAAAACCACAGCATTTTTGCCGTAATATTTTGTATTCATGGTCATTTTTGCTGCAATTTTAAGACATGGAACCAATTTCTCAGGTTAGTTCTTCTTTCTGCGAGTTCTGTCCAGGGGTGGACTGGGAACCAAAAGAGGCCCTAGAAATAATGTTCAAAGTGGCCCCATATTGCATATTTTCAGTAAGTTCAACCCTTTTGCCATGAGAACATTTGGAAATAAAATAGTTTACCACACAAACGAAGCCCAGGGTGTAGAGGCCTACTGGGAAATCTCCAGAGTTCCCTGTAGGCCAGTCGACCCCTAGATCTGTCCATGGCATATTGCAACCGGGATGTTACTCTACTTCCATCGGTGTCTCTCACCAGCTACCCCCTTTCCATGCTGGTGAATTCTTGTCTGTTCCGTGCCGTCCATTTCTGCGGGTTCTTCTTGTACTTCTGCTTGATTTCCAGCAAAGGAAAAGGTCTCACTAATTCCCTGATGTCCCACTGCTTTACATGCCTGTAGATTCTGAGCTTCCTTTCTTCTGTACGCTGCAACTCGTGACATATTCCACTTCTTGCACCCTTCTGTAGTTATTGTGCCATTATGTATGGCTGTAACCATCGTTGGGCTATACTTTAATTAAATGTTCCAGTCCTTGTGTGGCATTCTGATCTTCAATAGGTCTCCAACGCATACTCAACTGGTCAATGTGATGTTTCTTTTATTGAACGAATCATTGGCATCGTTGCACCTGCTCCACTTTTTCTTGGATCTACCCCTCAGTTTTCTGTCCATCTGTAATACAACAAACATAATACACACTATTGAGTGAGGTTCCTTTTTGTATGAATTTTCTTTACATACAACTGATTTTGACCACATGGGGCTAATGATCTTAGTCTTATTGTGCACATGGGGAAACAATTTTTCTGGGTTTTGCATGGACCACACTTGTTCATGCTGTGAAACCTATAGTAATAATGTAGTTGTTTTAGATTTCCATTGTGTATTCAATAGTATTACTATCTTCAATCACATTTAGTAATTTAGAGTTACACTGATCTTTACTCCTTGTGACCAATGTATCACACCTGGTGCTCTTATTCTTTGCCTCTAAAGTTCCTGTTGGTCAAACCTGTATGCTATTATCAGAAAAGGTTTCCATAAACTTTTATCAGAGACTATATTTAACGCAGCTATCTAACTTGGTTATTATTGCTGGCAAATGGTGTAGTTATTTCTCACATATCCCATGTTCCTATATGGGGCGCTATCATTCCTAGTAAAACAGTGTCTTTACCAATATGATTTAATGTTAATGTGTACCAGGTGTGATGAATCCTGTGGAGTCCTCAGAAAACCCTACCTAAAGTCTCCTCCGAGGTGGCCAGGGAAAGGCAAAGGCTTCCTGATCCTGACCCTGGGGGGCAGGGGTAGCCATAGCCGTGAGGATCACCTGGGTGGAGAAGGGCCCCAAGGAAACAGAAGGAGTTCATGGGCTGGGGCGTGGTACTGGTCTACCTCGAGTGAGGGAATATCATTACCGCCAGTACATGTAATGGCATGTTATCAAAGAGAACAGATGCTCCCGAAAGTTAACTGTCACAATGTGAGTGAAGACAATTACAACAGGTAGTGTATTAAGGGCGAGAAAAGCTCTTACAAAAATGATAACCCTTCCAGAAATAATAAATCCTATGAGTTTCAAGAAAAGCATGCAGAGAGGTCCTTTAAAGCTACTAATCTGAAACTAGAAAAACCTCAATCCTCTGTAAAACCAAAATCTTTTTATCCCTGTGATACTCCTTTAAGGAATATGCTTAATGAGAAAAAGGAACTTGGTGGGGAAAATATTATTGAGAAAACTGACTTTTGTGTTAGGAATTTCAAGTCCCAGAATTCCCAGAGTACTGGGATGAAGAAGAGGGCTGCAGGGGCACAAGGTTACAGAGTGCCACTAATTGAGGTTAATGACCTACACCTGAGGACGACTGAACCCCCCTCTGGTGCAGGCCAAGAAACCAAGGTGGAAGACGGCAAGGCAGTCAAAGCATGCGCAGGAGAGCAGTAGTAGTGGTTGTTTTATTTATTTGTTTTTTTATCACATGCCTAATACCATACCTGAGTTTGGTTTCTAAGCGCGATCCAGGATTTTAACCTCTGTTGCTCTGTGTGGTCTTGCTCCCAAGACCAGCGCGTTGCCCCTCTGCTATCCTCCATTCAGTTTGTGAAGGAGTGGTGGAATCCTCACGAAGCAGCAGAGGACGAAATTGCAGAAGAGCCAGGACCAGAGCGGTGAGAGAAATTGATGCCGGTCTTGAGAGGGTCGTATGGGCTCGAGATTTCAGCTGCAGAACTTGGGCAGCGGAACGCACACCTTTTTTTTATAACTTTCTCCATTGTGAAGCGTTCAGCAGTGGCAGGCGAGCACTGGGTCGCTGGGGAGATTTCAGCTGCAGAGGCCGTGCAACGGAAAGCATACCTTTCTGTGACTTTTCCCATGGTGAAGCATTCAGCGGGGGCAGGCAAGTACCGGATCGCTGGAGGAGCCACAAGGGCTCTGGAAGTCGCAGACACGAGACGCAGGAAACCGTGCAGGAGAAGTTGCCGGGCCATGCAGCAGAACTGAAACAGATAAGCTGGGAGCAGTGGGGTACACGGACGCGCACACCAAACCCAGTGAGTTCACCATTATATTGTGACCCCAAAGCGCTCTGTGATTACCCGCTGCTTGAATCCAGACTCCCTTTTGAATATCGAACTGATGTAAAACAAATTACTGATCATGACACATACCAAACTGATATAACACAAGGCAGATGGCATAAAGAGACTTTGAAGGTCCCACCAGAAGGAGGTTATTGTGATATAGTGGGTGATTATAACAACCAATCACATGAAGGGGCAGTTTCTGAAAAAGGGAACATAAACTACTATTGCAAAAGCCAAAAGGGACGTACATTAAGGTAATTGAGAAACAACGAGGGTTGCCTAAGCCAAAAGAAGATAACTGAGCCTAACAGTAGAGAATGTTTTAAACCCAAATTGCCAAAGAAGTGTGAATAAGAGAAAGAGTTATCAGGATTTGGTTAATAATACAAAGGTGGAAATAATACAAAGGTGGAACAAGATTTGCAGGAGGTCTGCCCTTCTGATAAAAGAGGTTTAGGAGGAAGGAAGCATTGCCTTTTTTGCAGGATGCAAATACTCGGGTGTTTTAAATAGCACCAGTGTTATTCTTATATCACCTGAAGAAAGTCCTAAACCTAATTGTGTGAAGCAGAAGACATTGTTAAAACTTTTGAAGTTGACAGGCCCCTAATATTCCACAAGCCTTCATTGACAATCATACATTTAAATCAAATTTCAGTGGGTTCGGCAACAGATGTAGCCGGTATTGGATAATCCTTGTGATTGAAACAGCAGAAGGAGAAATGAAGCAACAGGTTGCTGAATTGGAAGCTTTAGAAAAGAAGATACATGACGAATCCACTATCCAAGATGCTAAGATCAAATTAGAGAAAATAGATGAAGAGATAAAAAATGTAAACAATTCACCCTAGAGAAAAAGTTTTGGAAACTCAAAAAAGATATAGAAACGTATAAAGAAGAAAAAACATACCTCTCCTTAAATTGTGAGTTCTATAATGAACAAAATAAGATATAAATGTCTAGGTTCCAGTCGGCGTAATGGAGGGTTCACTAAGAAGAAATGTGTTGCCCTCTCTGACACCTCTAATACTACAAGCAGAAGTGATTCCAACCTAAGAGATGAACCACCATCCACCTCAGTTGTGCACAGCCTTAAACCACAGCAGTTGTTTCAAGGAGGGTCAGAATCAGGAAACAATATCCACATGGGGAATACAGGGTCAGAACCCAACAGTAGAACAACAGGACTGAAAAAGAATGGTAGCCCCATGTTTAACCTCACTGAATATGACCTATCAATATTTTGAATAAAGCCTTATGTTTTGTTCCAACCACAAGAGCTGATAATTTCCAAACAGAAACAGAACTAAGACGTTTTTTCCGAGTTCTGAAATTGAAATACTTTTTTTGAGACAAAACAGTTGATGACAATAACATCACTGAATAAAGTATAACTGTTTTAAGACCTCTGTCAACTTTAATTCCCCCAGCCTCCACTAACTGCCTGAATATCCCCACCTTTGAGAACCAAGTCCTGAACAAAACCAAGAAACATCTTGTTAGCAAAAATCACACAAGCGATTACCTGACCAAAAAAGAAAAAGAAGCATTTACTAAAGTAGAAAACAATCCAAAGTCTGTTATAAAACTGACTGAAAAAGGGAAGCAGTATAGTGCTGTGGAAACGCAGTGACTATAGGAAAGTGGCTCTCATGCTGCTCGATAATAGAGCACATTATTGCAAGCTAGATACAGACCCCACACAAAGACTACAGAAAGAAATGGCAAGCCTCATGCATCATGCACTGATGGAAGGATGGATAGAAGAAGCTGAGCATTGCTTTCTTAACAAACTACATTCAGTAATCCCAGCATTTTCTATACTACCTAAAGTGCACAAAAACAACTTGCAACCAACAGGTAGACCTATTGTCAAATCTCTGAGAGTCTTCCAATACCACAATGAGGAACTTTGTCACAGAATCACTAACCTGGTCAGCAGAGGCGTAGAAGAAGATTGTGAGAATCCCCTCGAGGTCCCTACCGTTCCCAGCCTACCAAAGGGGAGGAACTGGGCACTGCAGGAATCCCAGGGAAACCCTCTGGGGTAGAAAACCCTGTTGCTGCTCTTCAGGAGACTGGTGGAGCGTCTTCCTCGAAACGTGGAGTCCTGAAGGTTTACTGGGTTGAGTCTGGTAATGCGGACAACAGGCGTGAAGGCTGGAGTCTAATGTATGTAAAAGAAACAGGTTAGAAATGGGAAAGATGGAGTAAGCAGCAGGTTGGAGGTTTCTAGAGAGAACGTATGTACCTGAATAGGAACCCAGAGGAGATCACGATTTCGTTCCGTAGCTCCGAGGGTGGAACTGGAGGATGGAAACCACGGGAGGAAGGAGGTGAAGTCTTAAGGGCAGAATGAAAGAAGGTTGAGTAGGAAGCAGGTTATAGGCGCAAAGCCCCCAGAGTGTTTCCTACCGTTGCGGGGCAGAGTACTGTCTTGGATCGCGTTGATTCGCTGAGAGGAAGAAACAGCGGCTGACCGCTGAACGCGGTAACGGATTCACACGAAGAGCGGGGATGGTAGAAGTGTTTACAGGTAAGATTTCTGAAACAATACAAGGTATAGGTAGCAGGCAGAAAAGAAAGCACATAGAGCTAGGAGGCTGCACGAAGAGGTTCTTAGTTGCGAACTTACAGAGCGTCTGTATACGAAGTAGCAACGCAATGCTGGGATTGCGTTCCTGCCTGAAATACGGTCACCTGATCGTTCGGGGGCGGAGGCTCCTCCGCAGTAGATACTGTAGGAAGCTGGTTCGGTACAGGTCCGTAAGGTTCCGCCATCTTGGGAGGATCTTGTGCAACATAAGCCCATGAATGGATGCAACGGACACTCACATATCGCCGCCGATTCCTCCATCACCACAACCACCTGGATAGCGGCGTCATGACAGTATGCCCCCCCTTCAAAGGCGGACAACCCGGTTTGCCCGGGTGGAGCCGATAAAAGCAGCGGATAAATCGGGGGGCATGGACCCCAGAGGCCGGTTCCCAAGACCTGTCAGCCGGGGAGTAACCTTTCCAGTCCACCAAGAATTGCAATTTCCCTCTGTAGTAACGTGAATCACAGATCCCAGAAACTTCGAATTCAGGTCCAGTAGACGTGTCCACCGGTGGAGGACGTGGAATAGCAGACCTTGAGAACCGGTCTGAGACATGTTGCTTAATCTGGGAAATATGAAAGACTGGACGAATATGGGACCACGAGGGAGGTAAGTGAAGGTGCACAGCAGCCTCACCCACCAGATGGGTGACCAGGAAAGGGCCAAAATACTTCGGGGATAGTTTAGAAGGCACCAGGTGCCGGGGTAGAAATTTAGATGATAACCATGCATGATCACCTATTGTCAGTAGAGGTGCAGCTCTTCGTCTACGGTCTGCATAGCGTTTGACTCTTTCCTGGACCTCCAATAAGGCTGTCCGTGCCAGTCTCTGACTTCGATGTATGCCCTCAATCAAAGCATCCACCCCTGGAAATCGTGATGATGAAGGGGAAGCAATAGGCAGAAATGACGGATGAAACCCATAGGAACAGTAGAAAGGGCTTGAGTTCAGGGCCATATGAATGGTATTATTATACGCAAATTCCGCTAAGGGTAATAACTCCACCCAGTCATCTTGCGCAGCAGTCACGAAACATCACAAATAACCTTCCAGGGTTTGGTTTAGGCGCTCAGTCTGCCCATTTGTTTGGGGATGATATCCGGAGCTTAAGGATCTTTGGATCTGAAGAATGGAGCACATCTTCTTCCAAAATTGTGAAACATATTGTGTTCCCCTGTCCGAAACAATTCTTTCCGGGAGTCCGTGACGAGAGAAGATTTCAGAAATGAAAATACGGGCCATCTGAGAAGCCGAAGGGATCCCAGGAAGAGCTGAAAAATGGGCTAGTTTAGTGAAGTAATCAATAGTTACCATGATAGCTGTATTATTTTCAGAAGCAGGTAGTTCCACTATTAAATCGGTTGATATGATTTGCCAAGGTTTGGTAGGTACAGTCATACGTGAAAGAAGGCCCATAGGAACTTGATGAGATGGTTTAGATTGCAAACAAGGAGTGCAAGCGGTTACGTAATCCCGCACATCTATGGACACCGAAGGCCACCAGAATTGTCTTTGGACGAGGTCCAGTGTTTTTCTGATTCCTCGATGCCCAGCTGCCTTCGAATCATGACACATAAAAAGTACTTTCTTTTGAAGATCTACTGAAGGAACAAGGACTCTTTCCTCCTTGAAGTACAGACCCTGATCCAGAGTTAGATAATGTGCATGTTTCAAGCTTTGACAAAACTCTTGGTTTTCAATAGTAGATTGATGGATCACTTGTAGGAAGTCGGTCACCACTTGCACAAAAACTGCCTTCGGAAATATCCGGTCTGCCTGGAATCGAACCTTAGGGGAATCTCTTCGAGATAAGGCATCTGCCCGGAGATTTTGGTTTCCAGGTAAAAATGTAAAAAGGATTCGGTAAGGAGAAAAGAAGTAAGCCCACCGTGCTTGGCGGCTATTAACTGTTTGGGCATATTGTAATACTTTCAAGTTTTGATGGTCTGTGCGCACCTCAATAGGATGGGAGGAACCCAGTAACAGATGTCTCCACTCTTCGAAGGAGCGCTTGATGGCCAAAAGTTCCTTCTCTAGTACTGAGTAATTAAGTTCTGAGGGCCCAAAGGTCTTGGAGAGGAATGCTACAGGTCTTTCGATACCCTGCGAGTCCTCCTGAAGGAGTACGGATTCCATTGCATGATGTGAGGCATCGGTTTCCAAAATGAATCTCTTTGATTGATCCGGAGTTAGCAGTATGGGTGCAGTGGTAAAAAGCTTTTTTAATAATTCGAAGGCTTCTTGGGCCTGTGAGTTCCAGATGAAGGGAACATTCGGTCGTAGAAGTCTGGTAAAGGGAAGAACGATCTCAGAAAAGCAGGGGATGAACTTTCTGTAAAAGTTTGCAAAACCCAAAAACCTCTGGATTTCCATTACTCGGAGTAGGCCAATTTATCACTGTGGTCACTTTCTGAGGATCCATAGAGATTCCATTGGCGGAGAGAACAAACCCTAAATATGTCACTTGAGGCTGATGGAAAATACATTTGTCCGCCTTACAAAACAACTGGTTAGCTTGTAATCTCTCCAAAACAAGATTGACATGACGTATATGTTGATCCTTATCGGATGAAAAAATCAAAATATCGTCCAAATAGATAACTACGGAATGTAATAGTAGGTCAGCAAACAGATCATCCATAAACCGCTGGAAGACTGCGGGGGCGTTTGAAAGGCCGAAGGGCATTACGTGATACTCGTAATGTCCGAAGGGTGTTCGGAATGCAGTCTCTCGGGGCAATTCGAATGAGATGGTAGGCCCCTCGAAGATCCAATTTAGTGTAAATTTTAGCTCCTCTTACTGCTTCTAAAATATCTGGTATAAGTGGCATCGGATATTTATCCGGAATAGTGATCTTGTTCAATGCTCGGTAGTCAATACACGGGCATAACTCGTCCGAGTCTTTTTTGGGGATGAAAAATAATGATCCCCCTGCCGGTGATTTGGATTCGGTTATAAGACCGTTCTCTAAGTTGGTTTGTAGATATTCTTTCAGAACCTTCTTTTTTTTTTTTGGGAAAGCATATACATTCAACCAAATGGAATGGGATGGTCCGGTGTAAGTTCAATATGGCAATCATCTCTATGATGGGGTGGAAGAGATGAGAACTGTGGGTGGTCAAAAACGGGGAGAAACATCATGTGGCATTCTGGGATGTGGCATAGACTGCCAACCGTTGTGAGCGGCTCGGTTTCAGACTCCTGGGAAGTGACTGGAACTGGGTTTGAACTCTGTGGAAAACAGTGAGAGACGCAATATTCCGAGCCCATGAAAAGGGTTCCAGCCGTCCAATTTATGCAAGGGTTATGAGTCCGTAACCACAGCAATCCTAAGATAATAGGGAAATGAGCCGCCTTGATTAAGTCAAAGCTCAGTCTTTCTTGATGAGTGGAGATCTGGCATAGTAGTGGATATGTTTGCTCCCTTATAGGTCCGGAGCTGAGAGGATTGCCATCGACCCCTTGGATGGGAACAGCTAAGGTCTTGGCGAATCGTCTAATCCCCATGTCTTTGGCCCACTGATCATCAAGGAAACATCCCGCTGCCCCACTATACACCAAGGCGGGTGCCTCACAAACCCCTTGATCTTCCCGATAGAGTTTTACCAGAAGGATGACCATAGAGGTATTAGAAGGACAGGTATTTTGAAGTAGAGGTAAGTTCTGGGAACCATCCCGTACCACCCGAGCCGAGGTTCCCCTTATGACTGGATGCGGGAGTTTCCCGACTTCTTGTTCACCCATCTTCGGGGTGGAGTTTTTGGGCAGTCCTTGACTACATGACTGGACGATCCGCAGTACATGCACAGACCTCCAGAACGTCTCCGTTCTCGTTCCTCAGGTGATAGAGGTCCTCTAGTGACCCCTAGTTGCATGGGTTCATCTTCGGAGGATTCCCCTTTAGAACAAACACTGGTTCCTTCCATTCTTGATTTAGGATTTCTGGTATTCTGGAGGTTCTTAGTTGCCAACTTACAGAGCGTCTGTATACGAAGTAGCGACGCAATGCTGGGATTGCGTTCCTGCCTGAAATACGGTCACCTGACCGTTAGGTGGCGGAGGCTCTTCCGCAGTAGACACTGTAGGAGGCTGGTTCGGTACAGGTCCGTAAGGTTCCGCCATCTTGGGAGGATCTTGCGCAACGGACACTCGCATATCGCCGCCGATTCCTCCGCCACCATGACCACCTGGATAGCGGAGTCATGGCACCTATTGTGTCTGCCATAGGTTCAATATTAGAACCATTGTCACAATACGCAGCTTTCTTCCTAAGCCCTTTTGTAGCAAAACTCCACTGTAATCATCTATCTACTATCAAGTCTGGTTATAGAACAACAGGATATTTTGGTGACATTTGACGTGGAAGCTTTATGCACCAGCATACCACAAAATGCCAGCATAGAAATGATGGGGCAGTACCTGGACATACAGACTGATACCAAAGAAAAAGTACCCACAGAAATCCTTTTTGCACTTGGAAAACCTTTTTTCAGTTAGAAAAGCAGCTATTCAAACAAGTGCACAGGATGAGCATGGGTGCCACCTTTGCTCCGGACATCGCCAATCTGTATCTGGACAATTTAGAAAACCTGTCCCTAGAAGACTTTAGCAAATGGTTAAATGAGTGTGACCCATACTTAAAATTCACCATGACACATGACAGTCACTCAGTGACCTTCTTGGATTTGGTATTGATTAAAACAGAACAAGCCACCATTGAGACCTCTTTACTCCGAAACCCATGGATAAGAACACACTACTACATTTTAGTAGTTACCACCCCTTTAGCCTGAAAACGAATCTGGCTTTTGGACAATTCCTGCGAATTAGAAGAAACTGTACACAAATGACAAAATTCAGCTGACACTCAGACGTCCTCGAACAACGGCTAAAACAGCACAGGTATGTTAAATGTTAATTGTTAAAGGTATTTGTACCGCGCATAGTCACCAACGGAATTGGTCCCCAGGCGCTCAAGCGATCTGTGAACGATAAAGGTGGGATGGGTTAGTAAGGTGAAGAAGGGAGTAGGATAGTGAGAGGAGTGGTGTTCTGTTGGCAGCTTCAACTCGGTATACACCGGGTGCTGAGCTTTGGTGCGGGTATCGGATCGGAGTCAGTCCGCGTGTGCTGTTGTTCCGGCTTATGTGTTGTTGCAGTGTTGTGAAGTGCGTGCGGCTTGTTGTGCGAGAGATGGTTGTGTGAGTTTTTTTGAGTGAGATAAGAATGCAGAGTTTGAGCTTATATTGGTTAGTGGGTTACCTGACCTTTACCATGCTAACATTTACAGTTCTGTCCGAGTGCGGCATTTGTTGGCCCTCACATTTGTTGGCCCTCACATTCCCATCTAGGCGCGGTGCAGGCCAACGCCCAGGACGCCATCCAGGTTTGGTCATGCCAACATTCACACTCCCACCCAGAAGCGGCGCAGGCTAGTGTCTAGAGACCCGTCCAGGTGTGGGCATGCTAAAATTCACAACTCCATCCGAGCGCCATGCAGGCCGGTGTTTACAACTCTAGG